>NW_023270377.1:38568403-38948424 GCF_011800145.1 Mirounga leonina
AAGAAAGAAAGAAAGAAAGAAAGAAAGAAAGAAAGAAAGAAAGAAAGAAAGAAAGAAAGAAAGAAATGGAAGTTATCCCGTGCTCTACACCAGTCTAATTAAAATCACTGGCTCCAGGTGCACCTGGGTGGCTCAGTCAGTTAAGTGTCAGACTCTTGATTTTGGCACAGGTCATAATCTCAGGGTTGTGAGACTGAGCCCCGTTTGAGGCTCTGTGCTGGGTGTGGAACCTGCTTAAATTCTCTCTTCCCCTCTGTTCCTCCCCACCTATCTCTCTCTAAAAAAATTTAAATAAAGTAAAAAATAAAAATCATTGGCTCCATGTGTATGCATTCTGTAATGGGGAGAGAGATAATGATCTCATTCCAGGGTTAAACCAGTTTGACCTAAAATCACTTTTACTTGTCTCTTTCAGTTGTCTTATTGTTCTGGAAGTATTGCATCATGTATTCCTATCTTCTTTTGCTTATGTTTACTTGTATAGTATTTGGCTAAAATTTTGGCAGTCCTCTTGAGAAATAGAGCCAAAATATTCCAGACTCTAACACCTTATTTCATCATGCTATAAAGATATTTTTATTTTAAGATAATACTTGGTTTTGCCCTTCTTCCTGAGATGCTTAGATGGAGATAAAGTTAACCACATGGGCTGGGTGTTTGTGTGGTCCTTTTCCTTCCTCAATTGTGGTTTTGAGACAACTGATGCTAGAAATGTTTTGGTTTCCTAGTATGTTCAGTGTCTTTTCCTAGTACTATTAAATACATTGTCTTTTTCAAAATGGAACTCATCTGTATCTGAGTGATATTTTGGTTCAGCTTGGAATCTATTCCAGGTATGTGCATGGGCAGGAAGAAGTCAAGGCTAAGGCTTCAATAAAAGTGATACTACTTCTTTAGGATAGAAAGATGTTAGGGGGCGCCTGGGTGGCTCAGTTGGTTGAGCGACTGCCTTCGGCTCAGGTCATGATCCTGGAGTCCCGGGATCGAGTCCCACATCGGGCTCCCTGCTCAGTGAGGAGACTGCTTCTCCCTCTGACCCTCCCCCCTCTCATGTGCTCTCTCTCTCTCCCTCTCTCTCTCAAATAAATAAATAAATAAAATCTTTTTAAAAAAAGTTAAAAATACGGGCGCCTGGGTGGCTCAGTTGGTTGAGCCACTGCCTTCGGCTTGGGTCATGATCCTGGAGTCCCGGGATCGAGTCCCGCATCGGGCTCCCTGCTCGGCAGGGGGTCTGCTTCTCCCTCTGACCCTCCTCCCTCTCATGCTCTCTGTCTCTCACTCTCTCTCGCAAATAAATAAAATCTTAAAAAAAAAAAAAGAAAGAAAGATGTTAAGTAACATAAACCTAATCATTATAGAGAAAATTTTGAGCTTAGAATCATGTAGGGTTTTTTTTCTATATAGTTTATTTTACTTTAAAAGCACCCTGTGGCATAGTGTATAGGGGCATGAATTTTGAGGACCAGATCATCCTAGAATCCTTTTCTTCTTTTCTTTTTTTTTTTCATCCTAGGATTCTTTTTTTTTTTTTTTTTAAGATTTTATTTATTTATTTGAGACAGAGAGAATGAGAGAGACAGAGAGCACATGAGAGGGGGAAGGGTCAGAGGGAGAAGCAGGCTCCTTGCTGAGCAGGGAGCTGGATGCGGGAGTCGATCCCGGGACTCCAGGATCATGACCTGAGCTGAAGGCAGTCGCTTAACTAACTGAGCCACCCAGGCGCCCTCATCTTAGGATTCTTAATCTGTTATCAACAGCGTGAATTTGGACACATTACCTGAAATCTATAAACCTTGGCTAAAATTATGAAAACAATCATATTCTTATAAGAATGATTTTGATAGGTATTCTCTTATAAGTATTCTTATAAGAATTAAAGAGTTGGGGGCACCTGGGTGGCGACTGGTTAAGCGACTGCCTTAGGTCAGGTCATGATCTCAGGGTCCTGGGATTGAGTCCCGCATCAGGCTCCTTGCTCAACAGGAAGCCTGCTTCTCCCTCTGACCCTCCACCAGGTCGTGCTCTCTCTCTCTCTCATTCTCTCTCTCAAATAAGTAAATAGTAATAATAAATCTTTTAAAAAAATAATTAAAGAGTTGAGGTACATAAAATATTTACTATTATCTCTGGGACATATTTTATTATATTTTAAAATATTACATATTTTTAGCAATTTATTTTTTAGAGAGAGAGAGAGCACGTGATAGTGGGGTAGAGGAGCAGAGGGGGAGGGAGAGGGAAGGGGAGCAAGGGGGAAATTATCTTAAGCAGACTCCTGGTGCTGAGCTCAGAGACAGATCTCAGGACCCTGAGATCAAGACCTGAACGGAAACCAAGAATAGGAAACTTAACCGACTGAGCCACCCAGGCGTCCTTCCTCCTTAGGAGAAGTTTTGATGATTTACAGTTTAGTAAATAAGATTGTTATAAAGATCCAGAGATTGAAGTAAGGAGCAGGGCTTTTTGATATCTATGTCAAACTTTTATTCACTCAGAACCATTTTTCTTTTCTTTCTTTCTTTTTTTTATTTTTTTTAAAGATTTTATTTATTGGGGCGCCTGGGTGGCTCAGTCGTTAAGCGTCTGCCTTCGGCCAGGTCGTGATCCCAGGGTCTTGGGATCGAGCCGCGCATCGAGCTCGCTGCTCGGCGGGAAGCTAGATAGCGAGAGAGGGAACACAAGCAGGGGGAGTGGGAGAGAGAGAGAAGCAGCCTTCCTGCCGAGCAGGGAGCCCGATGGGGCGGGGCTCGATCCCAAGACCCTGGGATCACGACCTGGCCGAAGGCAGACGCTTAACGACTGAGCCACCCAGGCGCCCCAGAACCATTTTTCTCTTACGCTGCCTAAGTGTGTCTAGTGAAAGTGTCAATGGTCTAGAGCTGTGCTATCCAATATGGTAGCATTAACCACACGCATATGGCGATTTAAATCTGAATTAATTAAGTTAGATTAAAAATTCAGTTACACAGTTGCACTGGCCACATTTCACATGCTCAATAGCTACATGTATCTAATTGTTACCATATTTGATAGAGCAGATATAGAACATTTCCATCATCACAGGAAGAGCTTTGGGACAGCACTGTTATAGAGCTTGTGACTGCTCTAGTAGGTGTTGGGAAGCAAGAATTCCTGTCCCTTTCAACGGTCCTTTTAGCTGGACTAAGAGTAAAATTGACATGAGACAGATTAATAGGAGAAAAGAAAATTTAACACGCGTAAGTACAGGGAATCCACATAGATATGGGATAAAGCACTCATTAATTTATGTGTTACAGAATATTACCAATATTTTTTTTCTGTTTCACTTACTATTTAGCTTTTTTCCCTTCAGTTTAAAATATAGACATGCATTTAACTATTTTTAAAAATTTTTATTATGTTATGTTAGTCACTATACAGCATTAGTTTTTGATGTAGTGATGTATTTAACTATTTCTTTTTTTTTTTTTAAGATTTCATTTATTTATTTGAGAGAGAGAATGAGATAGAGAGAGAGAGCATGAGACGGGGGAGGGTCAGAGGGAGAAGCAGACTCCCTGCCGAGCAGAGAGCCCGATGCGGGACTCGATCCCGGGACTCCAGGGTCATGACCTGAGCTGAAGGCAGTCGCTTAACCAACTGAGCTACCCAGGCACCCCGCATTTAACTATTTCTAATAACAAGGTGTGAAAAGGGCTCAGTCTCTGCCAATCTAAGATGCATACTATACCAAAATATAGATAACATGATTGCCTGTGATAAGAAGGTTGTTCTTCACTCTCAGTGGAATCATCAAATGCTTTTGTTAGTTGAAACTTTGTGTTCCAATTTCCTTAACTATCCCTGCCAATCTGTTTTTTTTTTTTTTAGCTCTTTAAAATTGTTGCAGAATTCTTTAAAAACAAGATGGATTTTTCTTCTAATAACCATCATTTTTTTAAGTGCCTTTATGATTAACTTGTTACCTATGGCGTGCCTAGCAAACTGAACTTTAAATGACCTTCTTGCCCTTATTATTGCAGCTGTCAGCATCCAATTTTATACAGAAAATATAAAGGAAAGAGAATCTAAACCAGAGGATTTTTATTGAGGCACACACAGCTTTAGCAGCTGCTGTTAAAATGGTATCATCAAATACCAAAACTAACAAAGACCCATGGGGTCTATTTTCTAACTCATTCTTGGAGGAAATTTACAATAGTGAATCTCTATGGCAGTTGAGGTTGGCCAAGATTTAGATAACCCATTCCCCTTATCTAATGAGTTCAGGCCTTGCAAACTTTGCAAATGCTTTAAACTGACAAAATATCAAGAGAGTTGATGTGAAATTGAAAGACAGCTGGTATGGACTCAGAGCCTCCTGAGTTTAGCTCAGGAAGCTGCAAACTTTCACAGCTGCAAGACTGTCAAGATGAAGATTCTAGCATAAAGATAGTCAAAATATTGCTATTAGATGAAGAATTTTATGCCTAAAGCCTTTACTCTACAGAAAAGATTCTTCATTTTAAATAAAGAATGAACATGATATTTTTGCATTTCTCTTCCTTTTGCTAAGATAAAGTAAGTGAGAAGGCTTCTATTGCCATGAACTTAGGTTTAGAAAAGTTTAATTAAAATTAAATTTGAAGAATTATTTTTCAAAAAATTTAAATGATTGAATCTTATTCTGGGAAACAAAACCATTTTGATGTGGTTTCCTTTTTCAAGTTGTCTCTTCAGTTTCTTGGTCTTGACAAGCCATGGGGATAATTTAACACCGTGTTTTATTAGGTGGTGAGAAACTCATCAGGATGTATCTAGGTAAGAGCACACTTAACAAATTATTAGGTAGAGAAAGCTTGCTAGGTGTGGTGTTTTCAGGCAATAAACTATATCCTCAATGATAATTTTTATACATCTCTTTTAAGCAAAGCAAAACCCAAACTGAATGGCATTGATGCACAAACGAAGTTTTACTGTTGGGAAGATATTTCAACATTAAAAATATAGTTTGTGGAACAGTATTTTACAAGGCTTATTGTTTGCATGAGAACTTAAAATTTTGCCTACATTTTCAAAGGATTCATATAGCCTAACATAAAACCCTTTTTCAATAATTTAAATTGTATCATGGATTGGCCATTTGTATTTGAGAAATGCCATTAAACTCATGCCACTAGTGAAATCTCACTGAAAATAATGGTGTATGTATAAGATCATACGAATGCAAAACTGAGGAAATGGGGGGAGAGTCATTTAAGTTGTTTAAAATGCAGAAAAATGTATGTTTAGGCACTTGAAAATCATTTGTTTTATTCTAGGAGTCATGAGTCTTGTTTGGCTGTTGAACTCTAAAAGATATAACTCCTTTTTAATCCTACTATTGTATAATGAGAATCCTAAACTATGTTTAGTTCATATTTAATTCACATGCTACTTGTCAACCACTTGTCAGCACCTTCATTTTGAAAATGATTTTACTTTTTGTAATTTTATGGCTTTTTGGGGGGGGTATAAATATACAATGTTTATTTATTTATTTACTTATTTATGCAACCTAACATCCATTTCTTCTTCTCTTCTTAAGCACTTTCCTACTTCCCTTGGGGAATTTACCTCTTCCACTTTGTAAACAGCCTTGGTCAAACGACTCTTAACTCTTCCAGGCGGGTAGCCAAGATGGGCTAATGACAATCTCCCCAGACTTCATCTGGATGAAAGGACAAGCAGGGGAGTGGAGTCATCCCAGTAGTTGTGCCCAGGCAAAACTGCCCATTCACTCTTGCTACCCAGATAAGGGCTATTCAGGCTCCTGTCCTGTCAGGTTGGTTTATTCTTTGAGCTCCCTCAGGTTCTTCCTGCAAGTTCCCTTTCTGCTCAAATTGGCTCGAATCCATTTCTGTTGCTTACCAACAAAGAACTGTCACTGAATAGTAGTGAAGGTCATTCCTCTCTTGATACACTTTCAGCCACATTTCTAACTTATATCTTTGTCAACTTTACTCTTTTTACTTAATTTGGATTTTACTGCCTCTCATCAGGGAAAAATGCCATGAATCAAGTGAGCACAATTCTTTTTATTCGTTGCCAAATGAAGTCAGTTTTTAAAATCTGAGTCTTGTCATGTTCAATCACTTTTCTGTGGTCCTTTCCACCTATAACAAATATAAGCTGCCTATTAGGATGTGTTTTAGCCATCCCTTTGCAAATCATGTAAATATTTTTGGAAAGACAGTTTCATTCCTCATTGCTGAGATAATTTTACTCATGGTTTAGAGATGCTTTTATAGGAATCAGCTTTCCAACATTGGGAAATCTATTTTTTGTGTTTCAGAAGAAAAACACAATAAAAGAGATAGGCTTGCCTGATGCATTCTTATTCTCTGAGAGAACTGCAATCTATCCTTTCTGATTTCTTCTTGGGAAACATGTCTCTGCAGAAAACATGAAGTTTTATTTTATTTTGGGGTATAGACTGATGTTTGAAATCCAGGAACAAAAGGAAAAAAAGTACAATTCTATATCTCCTACAACTTTTAGAGCATATTGCAAGGGCTTGAACTCTATCATAGTGAAAGAAAAATGAACATTATTTAGATGAAGGTTAAAAGGCAGAAATGCTATTCCGAGTGAAATTCTATAATAATTGAAATTTTGAGCCACAGAGGTAAGTCAGTACTTCACCAGGTACTCTCCAAAAATCTTTTTTGTAGGCTTTAAAATACAAATGCCTTTAGATTGTCAAACTTACATTTTTTTCAAAGGAAAGAAAACCCTTCTAGAATATTAAATGGGATGATAAAGTGGAGATTTTTGGCTAAAAGGAGATCAAATATTTTCTTTTATCAAAAGTTTGGTTCATTATTGCAAATGAAAAGATCATGGAATAGCTATTTAAGATGACAAAGGGACTGTGATAGCTTTAGTTAATGATAGTGCACAGCCAATTTTGTCTTCTGCCTTTGTACTTGCTTTATGAGAGGTCTCAGCACTGGTTTTCTTTTGTACTCTTCTTTTTTGGTGATTATAGAACTCATTACAGGTTTGAAAATTGTAGAGGTTTTCCCCACATTACATCTAACTTTGTAAGGTAATATTATGTACTGAGTTTTTTAAAAAAGCAAATGAAACTGTAAAATTTATAATACACGTCTGTGAAGTAACTCTTTTTAACCTTAGAAAATGTTGGAAGAACAGGGATGAAGCATATCTGAAGAAAAATGTCTAGGAGGAGTGTATTAGTTGCCTGGGGCTGCCGTAACAAAGGACCACAAACAGAATGGCTTATGCAAGAGAAATTTATTGTCCTATAGTTCTGGAAGCCACCAGTCTGAAATCAAGATATTGGCAAGATTGGTTGCTTCTGAGGGCTGTGACGGAAGGATCTGTTGCAGCCTCTCTCGTTGGCTTATAGATGGCTATCTTCACCCCTTCTCTTCTTCACAAGGCAGTCTCTTAGTGTGTGTGTGTGTCTCCAAATTTCCCTTTTTCATAAAGACAGATCATATTGGATCAGGGACCACTCTAATGACCTCATTTAATCTGATTACCTATCTCCAAATAAGGTCACATTCTCAGGTACTGGGGGTTACGATTTCAGTATATGAATTTTGGGGTAAAGCAATTCAGCCTACAAGAGGCAAAGGGACGCTTAAAAGGAAGAATACAAATAAGTTTTTGCACATGGCAGGAAAGAAGAAAGGTTCTTTTCTACATGCAATTTTTTGTGAATCTAGGCAATAAGGGGCTTGCTGCTGTTTTTCTTGTGCCCCTTGACTTTGCTCATATTAAAAAGTTAGAAATGCTTTCCATCTCTCTTGATTTATATCTTATGAAAGTTTTCCACCATTTTTTTTAATAATTTGGCAATGATCATAGAATGGAAATAGATCATGTTAATTTCTTTTGTGTTAACTCTAGTCTTCAGCAAGAAGCAATTATCACACTGGTGGTCATGCAAAGTATTGTACATTTATTTTTTATTTATTTATTTTTTTAAAGATTTTATTTATTTATTTGAGACAGAGAGAATGAGAGAGAGAGAGCACATGAGAGGGGGGAGGGTCAGAGGGAGAAGCAGGCACCCTGCCGAGCAGGGAGCCCGATGCGGGACTCGATCCAGGGACTCCAAGATCATGACCTGAGCCGAAGGCAGTCGCTTAACCAACTGAGCCACCCAGGCACCCAGTATTGTACATTTAAATAGTCTGCACCTACCAAGAATTTTTTTCCACTGACCTTTGTCCTTTCTGCCCATGTCATTCCACACCTAGCCTTTTTTGACTTGGCTGAGTCAAGTGTCCTGGCTTGGGTTTGTTCTTCCTTGTAATCGTCTTGAGAATTATCAAAATGTGGTTTCCTTAGTGATGAAAGGAGAGAATCTTCTGTGTGTAGCTTCTGCTTATATATTTTTGTCAGTGGGGCAAACAGATTAGTAGCTCTGATTAAAACTCAAGGAAAGGTGGATTCACTGTGACAGCTGCTGGGAAGGAGGATACAGAGAATGTCCTCATCTGCTGCATGGCTGATAGTTCTTAGATGATCTGCCCAGGGGGCTTCTTTGGGTTTTATTTCAGTGATACATGTGACTTGTTGCAACTCTAGCCAACATCTTCTTTGACTAGATTTTTGGTTTAATTTGTAGTCAATAGGTTATTTGTACAATGAATAACCCTTTTAAAAAGTTACAAAATGAGAGTCATCCATTTTTTACGGTCTTTTAAATATAAACAATAATTTACTGAGTATTTGTTGCATGCTAGGCATTGTGCTAATGATGAACAAAACACTGAATCTGTCTCTCAAGAAGCTCACAGTTCAATAGGTGAGAGAAATTCAAACAGAAAATGATAGTAAAATGTGATATGAGAGGCATGCACCAGAATCCAAACGAGCAGACTCCTCAGTAAAGCCTTAGATACTGAGTTGGAATTTATCAGCTCTTGTTTGGAATGAGAAGGAGTTGATGAGGAAAAGGACTTCAAGTGGTCAGAACAGCATTGACAAAGCCCAAAAACATGAAGACAGGTGTGCTGGAGGAGAAAAAGATAGCTAGCCTGGGAGTTGGAGAACACCATGGAAAGTGCTACGTGGGCAGGGATCAGATCATGAAAAACTCCCTGTGCATTGTTAAAATTTAGAGATAGAAGACCTGGACCACTGCCTAGATTCTGTTCCTGAGTACTGGTGTGACCTTGGGTAAGTCACTAAAACACATCTGGCCCTTAGCTTTCCAAACATGGCACTGAGTAGAGAGACACTGGATCCAGGTGTTATGTGGGCCAGGACAATGGACTTCTCAGGGGTACCTGCACTGATAATTGCTAACCTGGTGGCTCCCTCTCAATACCTGAAAGATCTCAGAATTATGTTGGCACAGCCTATGGGAGAGGTGGTACCCAGAAAAGACAGAGATTAAAGTTCTTCTTTATGGCAGTCTGCAATATTGTGATTCATAATAAGAAATACGTATTTTGGTTTTTGTCTCAGTTTCTGGCAAAGAATTCCTAAAACCCTTGGAATTTCCTAGCAATAAGAGCAATGAGATCATCTTTGTTATACTATTTGATCTTTTATCCTCTATTTCAGAAACAGCTCCAGAGCCAGAAGGTCATAGGAATACTTTGTTATTCCTAACAACCCCCTTTCAAACACACCTGAGTTTATGTTAATGTGGTGACTTTTGTAAAGCATCTAAGGAGGGGAACTGGTTGCTAGGGGAACCAACCACGTGAGTAGAGGGCTGGAGATTTTAGTCCCATTCTTTGACCTCTGGGAAGAGCGAGGGGCTGGAAGTTGAATTAATCACCAATAGCCAATGATTTAATCAGTTATGCCTACATAATGAAGCCTCCATAAAATCCCAAAAAGACAGGGTTCAGAGAACTTCTGGGATGGTGAACAGGTGGTGGTGCTAGGAGGGCAGCACCCCCAGGGAGAACATAGAAGCTCCACACTATCCCTTTACCTTGCCCCATGCATCTCTTACTGGGCTGTTCCTGAGTTAAAGCCTTTTATAATACACTGGTGATCTAGTAAGTGAACTGTTTTCCTGAGTTCTGTGAGCTGCTCTAGGAAATTAATAGAAACTGGCAGGGGTATGGGGGTGTGTGTGTTGTGGGAACCTCTGATATTTAGTCAGTTGGTCAGAAGCACAGGTATCAGTCTGGACTTGTGAGTGCCATCTGCAGGGGTGGAGAAGTCTTGTGGGACCTATCCTTTAACCTGTGGGATCTGGCCCCATCTCCAGGCAGATAGTGTCAGAATTGAGTTAAGTTGTAGGACACACAGCTTGTGGCACAGAATTGCTTCATGTGTGGAAAACCTACACATCTGGTTTCAGAAATCAAGTATGTAAAAACGCTGAGCCAGTTTTTACATTTTCTGGTATTTTGTTAGTTGGTTGTTAACACAGCCATTATGAAATAGTAAATGACATCAACTTTAAATTAAATATACTGTATTAAAAACAACATAGTAATTGCTCCAAACTGTTTTCTTCCTATTTATTTCACTACATTTTACTATTACCTACACACTTGATAGATCTATTTTATGCGTATGGTATGATGCAAATATTATAAAGTTGTGTTTTGCTTCACATCTCTTCTCAAGATGGTTTTCAGTGACATTGCATACATAGCTTGAAATTGGCCATAATTCAATATTTTCACTATGGGAATCAGCAAATGCTACAAATCAGGAATTTTATTTCCCTTTCTTTCCTTCTCTTCTTCCTTTCCTTACTTCTTTCCTTCCCTACCTACCCTCCTTTTTCTTTCTGAAAACATTTAGTAGCATACTAAAGAGTACAAGGAAGAATAAGAATGACAAAGAAAAGGTAATTGCAAACTGGAATTGAGAGGGTCAGCAACAGGAAGAGAATAGGTTCAAGGAAATGATTGAAAAGCGTGGTTTAGCACCAAGGTTGTCAATATCTCTACTAGATGGTACAGAGTGGATTTTGCTAAGGCAGATAGGACAGCTAAACAGGACCAATTTACATTCACCTGCATTCCAAAGTATTTCAGACAGTCCACAATTGCTGTGGATGAAGTTACAAACAAATCTGCTAAGCAGATTATGGATGACTAATACATTGTGAAGGAATCAATGTGTGTGTGGACTGAGGGTGCCTGTGGTCCCATTCTCTAAGACTTATCATTCCATCATTCCTTGGATCTTGCTGTGTCCTCAAGCATCCTTTCTAACCTCACCTTCCTGCTCTGTATCTGAATATTTTACTGCTGGAGCTTTGCTTTTGTTGCTGAGTGTTCTTAGAACTTTCCTTTCCTATTCTTCTGTTCTCTTTTTTGCTTACTATTTTACTCTTCTCTAAGTTTTCTACTTACCCTTTTTTCCTATGTTTTTCTATGACCCTTTCCATGCACAAACTTCTCAGATCTCCTCTATATTGTCACTCCATCTGTTTTCACCATCTGCTGACTTGAAGTACTTTGAATCCCTGCTCAAAGTAGCAGTCACTTTGTAGCCATGTACTCTTAATCAAGTTAACTTTGTGGAGCCTCAGTTTTCTCTTTTGTAAAATGGGAGGGTTTTACCTCCCTTGCAGATTGTTTTGTGAGATTTCAATGATGTATATAAAGTACTTTAAAATTCTTGGCACCTAAAATGATCAATAAATGATAACTACAGTTTTACTAATGTTAGTCCAAACTCAGCTTGTTACTTGTCAGCGTCCAACTAAAGTCCATATCTGTGGTTGCACACTCAACCACCTATGAGATCTAGGTGGGACATAAATGAATGAAGTGGGTTGGGCTGGGAAGTGGCAGAGATGGTGGTAAACTGAAACCTGTCCAAAAGAATCAGCCACTTCTCAACTCTGGCCAATTAATAGCACGTGGAAATGTAAGCTCAGAGCTGCCAGGTCTTTTAATTTTTCAGGAAACAGTAAAAATGGATATTTTTATAAGTAATTTCTTGATTTAAAAATAATGTTGCTCAGTACTGGAAAATAGCACTTCAAAGAAAACAGGTCTATTAGCTGTATTTGGCCTGCTGTCCACCAGTTTGAAACCTCTGCAGGACATATTTATTGAGTTGTGTTTGAGCAGTTGGTTCCTCATTTATCAGCAGGAAATCCTGTCTTTCACACATGACGTAGCTGACTTTCTAGTAAGAGTGTATTTGGAAGAAAATCCTTTTTGGACTCAAAATCCATGGTGTTTCCTTCACTCACAGTGTAATCTAACCACGACCAGGCATTTGAGATGCTGGCAGCTTTTTTAACCTCTTAGAAAAATCTTTTATTTCTTATCAACTGTTCTGTCTGGAATATATTAGGGTGTAGATGGTTTTGAAAATCAGCTTTACTTAATTAAAAGAAAAGTTGAGAAAGTTTGGGATGCGAGGATGGAAGGTTTAGTAGACCAAGAATTTGACTGGACTTCATAGACCAATGAGCTAATACTTCTATCTTTGGCCATAAGATATTGGGCAAGTCACTTAACTTACATGGGTATTAGTTTCCTTATTTGCAAAATAAAGGAGCTAAGTAAGATTATCTTTACATTTCCTTCCAGAGTCATTATTTTGTAAACCAATCTACTTAATTTTGGAGAAACTGATTAACTGATTTGTTTAAACCTCCCCTAACTTTTGAAATATGGCATTTGTTAAAACATAGCTAATGTCTTCATGTAAATTCACTTCAATTTAAAATGCTTTCTTAGTTTTTTATTTTATTGAAGATTTTATTGCAGATAAAGAAGGTGATGGGTTAATTATTTGAGGGATCATAAAATAACGAGTAGGTTTTCTTCAGAGATCTTGAAGTTTAGTGAAGAAAGAAGTTATTGGTGGTGATAGTGGAGACTAAACCAAATAACTTTAAGACAGAACACAGTATTAGAGGAATGAGGAGATAGATGAATTCCTTTTTTTACCTCAAAGTAGGGAAAGACCTTTTAACTGACTCACAATAAAAGAAAAGAGTGGTAAATTTGACTACATAAAACACTTCCTGGCATGGCAAAAAAAATATGATAAACAAAAGCCTAAGACAACTGACAAAGTGGAGAAAATATTTGGATATGCCCTAAATAAAGGGCTAATATTCCTAATGTAGAGAGACTTGAGGCACAAAGGAACAAAAACCTGCTAAGAAAAGGAGAACATACATCAATACCCAATTCATACACAAAAAGACAAGATATAAAAATGGTCCTCTTTGAGAGCATTATGCTAAGTGAGATAAGGTAGACAGAGAAAGACAAATACTGTATGATATCACTTATATGGGGGATCTGAAAAAGCCAAACTTGTAAAAACATAGAGTAGAATGTTGGTTACCTTCTCATAGAGGCTGGGGGTAGAGGAATTGAGAATATCTTGTTTAAGGGTACAGATTTGGATCTAGTAGATAAATAAGTCCTAGAGATGTAATGCAGAGCATAGTGATTATAGACAACAATACTGTATTATAAACTTCAAAGTTGCTAAAAGACTAGATCTTAATTGTTCCCACCACAAAATAATGACAATTATGTCACGTAGATTAGCAGTATTAGTTAACAGTACAATAGTAATCATATTGCAATATATAAATGTTTCAAATTAATACATTGTACACTTACACAATGTTATATATCAATTATGTCTCAGTAAAAATAAGTTAAAAAATTAAAATAACAAAAAATATTCCCTACTTATATGAAAAAAGTTTGAACTCATAACTATAGAAATGGTAATCAAAACAACATGGAGATATCATGTTTAACTTAGAAAATTGGGTGAAATTTTAAAAAAGCATGAGAATACATTATATTGGTAACACTGTGGGGAAACAAGTATTCTCATATATTGTTGCTGGGAATACAGACTGGTGCAATCCTTTTGAAGGGAAATTCGGCAGTACATATGTGTTTACCTTTTGACCAACAATTGTACTTCTAGGAATCTATCCGAAACTTCCAACAATAAGAAAATACATATAGGCAAGGTTATTAACTGTAGCATTACTTGTAATTGTCAAATGTTCAGAACAACCCAAATGTCCACATATAGGAGAGTTGTTGAATAAAATATGGTATATCCACATTATAGAATACTATGAAACTATAAAGCAGAAACAGAAAAATCTCTATGAATGGATATGGAGTGATTTCTAGTATATACTATCAAGTGTAAAAAGCAAAGTACCAAAGAGTACTTATCATATGCTATCTTTCATGTAAGTACAGGGGAGGATATAAGAAGATATACATGTTTCTGCTCATTTGTGCAAATGAAATAGAGAAAGAATAAAGCAAAAGCCAGTTAGATTGGCTTTCTATGGGGAGTGAGTTGGAAAGGAGTGCAAAGAAGGGAAAAATGGAAATTGAGTGGTGAGGATTGAGGGAGAAAGTGACACTTTTCTGAGTATTTTTTTTATATAGTCGTAACTTTTAGAATCCTAGTATTGTTTCTCATATTGTTCCCACCAATAATTAATTCAAGTCCACCATAAAGTTGGGGGAATGCAAAGAGTAACGAGTGAACCTAATTGTGTTACAATAACAACCACAATGAAGAAGATGGGGACAATAAGGACTAACATAAATAACTTTGGAAAACAGTATTTTGGCTGTATACTGTGAGATTAGAACAAATAAATATATCGTAGATAATGAAGTCAAGTTTCGCATTGTCAGGGTAAGAAGTTTCAAATAAGGAAAAGAGGGAAGACTAAAATGAATTGTGAGATGTTGGATTAGAATTAGAAGTATAAATTCTGTGGTTGGCAGAATAGTAGCCTCCCAAAGATATAATCACCCTTGGATAAACACTGCAGTAATAATTGTTGCAGGCAAGATCTATCAATGGATGTTAAAACCCATGGGTGAAAGTATGATGAGAAACAGAACATTTGCATAATCTTAAACTCTCTCAAGGTATTTATTAACTATAAGGGGGATATAGTAACTGTAGAGTGAAGAAATCTGGCAGACAATATTTTAACCAAATATCCATGTTAACATTACCTAAAATAAGACATATTGGCATCACGTGCTTTCTGAGAAGATGCACGGAGAAGGGTACAACCTCATGTCTGCGGTATTCTTGTCAGGAAGGCATAACCTTGGGGTGTCTTGGGGCCCAGTTGGTTAAGCGTCTCCCTCTGGCTCAGGTCATGATCCCAGGGTCCTCGGGTGGAGCCTTGCATTGGGTTCCCCGGGTTCCCTGCTCAGTGGTGAGTCTGTTTCTCCCTCTCCCTCTGCCCCTCTGCCTGCTTGTGTTCTCTCTCTCTCAAATAAATAAATATAATCTTAAAAAAAGGAATGCATAACCTCAGCTGAATCATAAGAAAATATCAGACAAATCCAAATTGAGAGACAGTCTACAAAATAACTTTCTAGTACTTTTCAAAAGTTTAAAGGTCATGAAAAACAAGAAAAGATTGAGGAAATGTTATAGATTGGAAGAGTTTAAGAAAGCATGGCAACTAAATGCCATGTGGAACTTTGTATTACCCTGGACCACACACACACACACACACACACACACACTTGAGAAAATTGGTGAAATTTGAATGAGGCCTGTTGTTTAATTAATAGTATTGTACCAATGTTACTTTCTTGCTTATATAAGGTGTTAACAGCAGGGAAAGCTGAGTGAAGGATATGTGAGAACTCTCTGTACTATTTCTGCAACTTTTCTGTAAGTCTAAATTTATTTCAAGATAAAAAGTTAAAAAAAAAAAGAACTACCATAAGGGCAGTGCAGAAGAAACTGCTTTAAAGGGTTCCACAGAGGGGAGAGCCCATTCAGAAAGACTTTGTGGCAGAGGTGGTTTATTAGTGTGCTAGAGCTGCCATACCAGAATACCACAGGCCAGGTGGCTTAAACAACAGAAATGTATTTCTCACAGTTCTGGAGGCTGGAAGTCCAAGATCAAAGTGCTGGCAGGGTTGGTTTCTCCTGAGGCCTCTGTCCTTGCCTTGCAGATGGCAGCCTTCTCACTGTGTTATCACATGGCCTTTTCTTTGGGCTTTCTTTCTGTTGTCTCTCTCTCCTATATTAGGACCACACTCTTATGACCTCATTTAACCATAATTACCTCTTTAAAGGCCCTATATGCAAATACAGTCACTTTGGGAGGTAGGTCTTCAAAATATCGGTTCTGGGGGAACATAACTTAGTCCATAATAATTGGCAATTATGAAGACTTTTTTTTTTTTTTAAAGATTTTATTTATTTATTTGAGACAGAGAGAATGAGAGACAGAGAGCATGAGAGGGAGGAGGGTCAGAGGGAGAAGCAGACTCCCTGCCGAGCAGGGAGCCCGATGCGGGACTCGATCCCGGGACTCCAGGATCATGACCTGAGCCGAAGGCAGTCGCTTAACCAACTGAGCCACCCAGGCGCCCAGTTATGAAGACTTTTGAAAGATTGATATTAGCAGTGTGGGGGGAAATGTGTGGCAGTGATTTAGGGAATAGCAAGTAGACTGATGAATTAGTCGGGGTTCCCCAGAGAAACAGAACCAAAAGGATATGCATAGATATATAGAAAGAGATTTATTATGAGAGATTACCTCACATGATTATGGAGACTGAGAAATATGTAAGCTAGAGGACCAGAAAAGCTGGTGATGTAGTTCCAGTCCAAACTGGAAGGCCTGAGAACCACGGGAGACAATGGTATAAGTCATAGTCTGAGTCTGAAGGACTGAGAACCAGGGAATTGATGGTATAAGTCCAAGTCCAAGACCAAAGGCCTGAGACCCAGGAGAACCAATGCCTGAGGGCAGGAGAAGACGGAAATTTCAGCTTAAGGAGAAGGAGCAGATTTGCCTTTTTTACTGACTTTTTGTTTTATTTGGACCCTTAACAGATTGGATGATGCTCATTTTCACTGGTGAAGGCAATGTTTACTCAGGTTACCAGTTCAAATGCTAATGTCTTCTGGCAATATCCTTATAGACACACCCAGAAAAAATGTTTTACCAGCTCTGTGGGTGTCCCTTAGCCCAGGGAAGTTGGCATAATACAATAAACCTTCATAAATCCAATCCTTGTCAACTTGGCACCCACACATATATCCTTACATAATCTCTAACAATAACAAGGTCAAATTCTGCCTCACATAATACAACTATCCTGCATACAACTGAAAATGTACTACTGCTTCTCCAGAAGAGGAGATAAAGTCCTTGAGTGATGTTTACTCTTCTGATATCCCATAACTTAAATACTATGATGTGAAATAATAATACTTAAATGGTATAAGCCAATACATCTTATATTACATGATAAGGAATAAGAGAGGAAAGAAAGCAAAGATATTTGTTTAACATATATGTATGAACACACAAACATATTCATAACAAAATAAGGAGGAAATACTCATGACAATTATAGTCCTTGTATTTATAACTGGTTATGTGGTTGTAGCTGGTATTTGTAACTACTTCTTCTTTTACTACCCATTTTGTGTTCCCTTTGCCTTCAGCAAACATCTCAGCTGGTTGTAGTTTTTTAGCAGGTGGGAGGGTAACCCAAACTTTCATTCCTAAAGGGTCTAGGCCCTGAATAGTCCTGCCTGGATTGGGTTGTTGTAGTTTTCCATTGATCTTAACCATAGGGCATGGTGATACTTAGAGACACTCCAATGAATCTCCTGTATTCCTCTTCCTTACCTCCACTGAGGAATAGTAGTCAAATTTCCCCTTGGTGGTCAGAATCAATCACCCCAGCCAAAACCATAACTCCCTTCTTTGCCTGTTGATTGAGAAACATGAGGAGCCCAAAGTGGCTAGGTGGCAATCTTAACTTTCTAGTTCAATGGAATCATTGTTGTTTTTCCTGATAGAAGCACTCCTCTCTTTGAAAATAAGACCTCTAGGCTTGCAAAGCATAACATCTCAGGAATAGAAAGCAAAAATTTTGCTAATGTGTTGGTGGGGATAATAATGAGTGGTGCCACTCCCCTTTTTAGCCCTTAATTCCTGGACTCATGAATCCTGGCTATCAGAGAAATAGCATTTTATATTGGATACTGATTTAGAGCATATACAGCCTTCTGGAGAAAACTTGTACCAGCCCTGCAAGGTATTGCTACATAGCTGGTGCTATAACTGTGTCTTCAAAAGGCCCTTGCAGGATTTAATCAAGCTAGTTGCTTCAAGATGGTGGGGAACAAGGTAAGACCAGTGAATTCCAAAAGCATGGACCCATTGCTACATTTCTTTTGCTAAGTGAGTTTCTTAACCAGAAGTAATGCTCTGTGAAATACTATGACAGTAGTTAAGACATGCTATAAGTCCACAGATGATAGTTTTGGCAGAAGCTTTGTGTATAGGGAAAGCAAATCTATATCCAGAGTAAATATCTATTCCGGAAAGAACAAAACTCTGTCCCTTCCGTGATGAAAGCAGTCTGATGTAATCACATGACACCAGGTAGCTTATTGATCACCCTGAATAGTAGTGCCATATTGGGGAATCAGTGTTGGTCTGCTGCTGCCAGATTGGGCACTCAGTGGTGGCCATAGCCAGGTTGGCCTTGGTGAGTATAAGTTCATGTTGCTGAGCCTGTACATAACCTCTACCCCTGCCACCACAGCCCCTTTGTTCATGGACCCATTGGGTGATGAGAGAGATGGCTGGGGAAAGAGGTTGACTGGTATCCACAGAACAGGACATCCTATTCACTTAATTATTAGAATCCTCCTTGCTGAGGTTGCCCTTCGGTGAGCATTCGCATGGGACACTAATATCTTCACATTTTTTTTGTCCATTCAGAGAAGTCTATCCATATATCCCCAATTTTTTTTTGTCATCAATTTTCCAAGCATGTTCCTTCTAAGTTCCTGACTATTAGCCAAACCTTTGGCTAGAACCCATAAATTGGTATATGGTTGCACATCTGGCTATTTTTCCTTCCAAACAAAGCAGACATCCAGCTGCACTGCCCAAAGTTCTGCCCACTGGGAGGATTTCCCTTCACCACTGTTCTTCAGGGATGTAGTGCTGCAGCGGTCTACTTTTGGATGGTATCTGCGTATCATGCAGAACCATTTATAAACCAGGCCTGTGTCTTCTCTTCCTCTGTCAATGCATTATAGGGGACTTCTCATGAGGCCACAGAAGCAGGCTGGGAGAGAGAAGCCAATAGCAGAGGTAGGAACCAAGATTTGGGCCACTTCTCCACATAAGTTACTTGTGCTTTCAGGGCCTTCTTGAGCCTGATCATGTATATACCACTTATATTTGATGATGAAGTCTTGCTGCGTACATCCAACTTTATGGCTTGGTGGGCTAGATAGCACCTAGTTCATGATAGGCAGCTTAGATAGCATAGTAATTTGGTGGCCCGTGGTCAAGCTTTCAGTTTCTGCTAAGGTCCACTAACAGGTCAAGAGCTGTTTCTCAAAAGGAGGGTAGTTACCTGCAAATAATGGCAGGGCTCCCAAATCCTAAAGGCTTGTGCTGCAATTCACCTACATAAGCTTGCCAAAGTCCCTAAATGGTGTCTCAGTCTGCCACTGACATTTCAAGCATTATTGAACCTGCTGCATCATATGGGCCAAGTGGGAGGCCAGCTTGCACAGCAGCTAGACCTGTTGCAGAGCCTTCTCTTCTTCTTGGGTTTACTCAAAACTCACAGCTTTTTAGGTCACTCAATAAATGGGCTGGAGTAACATACCCAAATAAGGAGTATGTTGCCTTCAAAATCCAAAGAGGCCCATGAGGCACTGTGCTTCTTTCTTAGTTATAGGAGGGTCCAGGGGATGCAACAACTTATCCTTCACCTAAAGAGGTACATCTCAACATGCCAATACCAGTAAAGAGGTACATCTCAACATGCCAATACCAGTAAATTTCACTGAAGTAGAAGGTCTCTGAATTTTAGTCAGATTTATTTCCCACCCTCAGACATGCAAATGTCTTACCAATAAGTCTAAAGTGATTGTTACTTCTCACTCACTAGGTCCAATCAGTATAATATCATCAGTATAACGGGCCAGCATGATATTTTGTGGGAGGAAAATGTGATAAAGATCCACGTGAACTAAATTATGGGATGGTACTAAGGAGTTGATATACTCCTGAAGTAGGACAGTGAAGGCATATTCCTGGCCTTGTGGACCACTCTCAACTCACCCTTCCTCCCTCCCAACACACACAGACATAGGTGATAAATAGGTAGGCATGGTTCTTTGTTAAATGTTAGCACTGTTCACAACACAATCTTTTCTTTGACAGTGTTCAACTATTTTATTTAAACATGGGTACTGGCATTTTATAGTGGCTCATAGCATCCCTTGAATTCATTTGATTCTTGTAGCTCATATAATAATTGCTGAGAGAAATAGCACTTTGAGTCACTCAGTTGTGTAAGAGCAGTGTGTTTTATAACTTTTTCATCTCATAAAACAAAGCTAAATTTTTCCTTACAGTTGGAAAAAAGCTTTAGACTGGAGTAAACCTGACCTAAGGCTCCAAGTTTATAGGCTGAATTTATTCCCCCTGTAAATTCATGGGACAACTCTATAAATTCCCCCATGGGGTGCAAAATCTTCATCTAGTCAGGTGTTCCTGTCTTTTCATGTAATTAAGTAATTATTTTCAGTGGATTAAAAATTTTAGAAGGCTTTGAAAAATGTTAGTAAATATAGCACTCTGCTGTATTTACATTGAGTCTTAATCCTAGTTGTTCAAAGAGTGTTTATCAGTTGAAGATAGGGCAAATATTAGCATTTCTACTTTGTAGGCAGAGAAATTATGTGATGCACTTGAAGTGATAACTGAAAGTCAAAAGTGGGAGGTTTTTTTTTTTTTTTGGACCAGAGCTTTTATTAATTCTGTTTCTCCATTCTCCATTAACACCTTTTCCACTTTTTCATCTCTCCCATACAAATAAATCCATGTAAGTACTTTGGAGAAATAATATTAAAAAGGTGGTGGTTAAATTTTTAATTATCTTTGAAAGTGCTGTTTGAGAGTGGTGATTGTTGCTATGGGTTACCAGTTTATTCTGTTATCAGCCAATTACTGACTCTTTTTATAATACCTCCTATATCTTGCAGCCATATTTCACCAGCCTTCTTAAAATTCTATCAACTAAAACATATAATCTAAGTAAAAACAGTGTTTTTGTAACAGAGATACAGCTTGAAGTCAAGTCCCTCATCTTCCCTTTTTAAGGGGCCCTGTGTGTGTGAGAGTGTGTGTGTGTGTGTGTTATCTATCTATCTTTCTATTTATCGATCTATCTATCTACCATCTATTTATCTGTTGAAATTCTGCAGTTTCCACTAAGAGGATAGATTGCTCATATAATGGTCAATTTACCAGGTGGAAACATAAAGGAGAACACAACTCTTCCAAGTGTCTACTCTGACTCACTCAGTGTCAGATTCTACATAATCAGAGTTTCCAAGATCTTGTGCAGTGAGGAATTATCTTAATGTAGAAATGATCTTAACGTACCCCTCTCTTGTTGGTTCATCAACTTTAAATAGGGATGAAGTGACGATTGGTTGTGTGAAATGTTGGTTCTGCCCCATTATCAGTAGAAAACAGTGTACACACATTTGACCAGTATTTAACTGTTATTAAAGAGTCTATGGACACAAACTAGAGGTATTGCTCCTATTTGAGGAACAGTTTCATGATCTGGGGCGCATATGAAGGAACTTGAATCTCATAAGCAAACATTCACAACTTTGACTGCCAGAGGAAGAGAGAAAGTTTCTAGTGAGACAAGCAGAACTGTTTCAAGAAGAGCTAGAATGAGAGGATAGTGGGGCAGGGTAGACTTCAAGCACTCTTTCCCCCAAGTCCAGCTACTTATGTTTAGATGTGACTGATAACATGGAGAAAGAGAAAACTAAAATGGCCAAAGTAAGACATACATGTCCATGGACCAGAAACAGAACAAAATTGCAAACTATTGAGAGATACTAAAGCAGTGAGGCTGCTAGGAGTTCATCTTTTGAGTACAAGAAAAATGAAACTACACATAGGTAGTGTTCTAGAGATAGGGAGATGAAACTGGGACATTATGGTTTCCTTTTATGAAGAAGGTGTAACCAGTTACTAATGACAGTTGCTTAGGGCTATCCTAAACTGGATGCTTGGGGAGGCAGGAGGATCCACATTAGTTTTAAGGAAGGATGTGAGCAAAGCTGTGCATTTATTATTGTTACAGGACAGGAACTCTAAGCCTCTAATAAAAGTTTTTGAGCTGATTTCCCCAGAAGATTGTGTTGATGGACCTGGAAAACTGCTAGATTGGAAGAAGTAAGTGAATTGGAGAGAGGAAGAATACTTACCTCTAAAAATGAGTCTGCAAACCAAAATTACCAAACACATCAAGACTCTAAGCAGAACAAAACTTGAAAAAGGATTAATAAATTGGAATATTGTATCGATGAATCTACCTAGAACACAATAGAGAAAGAAAGACTTAAACATATCAAAGTATATAGCTAGAAGCAAGACCAGATGAGTTCTTATTTACATCTAATGTTTATCTGGAAGAATTAAAAAAGATTTGAAAGAGTAATTGTTGAAAAATTTCTAGAATTATAGAAAACTATCTGGGCTTAAACTGTTTTAAAAGTGGAGCTGAGGGTCATGAATTTATCTAGGCAAAAAACAGCTGAGCTCTTCTTTTTTAAAAGATATACTTATTTACTTGAGAGAGAGAGAGAGAGTGCAAGATTGGTGAGGAGGGGTAGAGGGAGAGGGAGAGAGAGAATCTCAAGCAGATTCCCTGCTGAGCATGGATGGAGCCTGATGCAGGGCTCCATCTCACGACCCTGAGATCATGACTTGAGCTGAAATCAGGAGTTGGATGGAAACATCTGAGCTCTTATGAATCCACGCCCCGTAGGGTTAATGAGGTTAAAACCAGCAGAAAGTTTAAAGCTTATTTTTCAGAGAACTGTTTCCCCCTTATCAGCTATTGTGTCTTATCAGACCCTACTAACAAACTCACTAGTTGTCACTGCAGACGTCTGGACTCAAGGTCAACTGAAAAGATTCCAGCCTATGAACAAGCAATTCCTTACCCAAGATAATGAGCCCAAGTTTCTATCCAGTTTATATAAGCTCTTGGAGCATGCCCAAGCATAGCCCCTTCTCTTTGTCCTCTTGGAGCATGCCCAAGCATAGCCCCTTCTCTTTGTCCTAAGATAACCTCCCTGACATCAGGGACTGAATTTTGCCTCATTCTGATGTTAAGTCTCCACCTCAAAGTGAACATGGGCTATATGGTACATATATGTTTGCTCAATGTGCATGCTCCCTCTTTCCTCATGAATAGTCACAAGTTTCTCCACCCTCTTCATCAATATGTATGTAATCTCAACCCTCATGTTTATAAAAATTTTGTTTTCTCCTCCCTTGGGGAGGTGGATTTGTGGCTTGTACTTCCATCTCTTCCTTTGGCTCCTCTCAAAAAAACTCTTTCCTTGGTATATACCTGATATTTCAGTGATTGACTTTGCTGCACATCGAGCAGATGGACTTGGGTTCTGTTACACTTAGATTAAAAGTATACTTGTGCAATGAGTAGGACAAATAAAACTCATTTATAACTAGAAATAGTATAGTAAAAGGGAAAATGACATTTATAAATAGATAATGTTGACACCTAAATGAAGAGAAAAGATAGATTATTGCCAAAGGAATAATAATTAAACTGACATTAGACTTCTGTAAGTAACAGATGCCAGAAGACAAAGGAGAGTGCTTGATATTTTAAAAGTACTGGAGCTAAAGCATCATTCCAAATTGAAAGCAGAATAGGACCCTTTTAGAAAAAGATTATATCACTTTGCTACCCATAGAGTTTTCTGAAAGAACTACTAAAGGATGTGCTTCAGTAAGGACAGAAGTAAACCTAGAGAAATGCAGAGGGAGAGAGAGAAAAATATAATGTGAACTGGCTGTTCCAGTCCCAAGAAACTTATCTTTTTAAAAAAAAAATCAGAATTCTACAACACAAGTGGAGTTGCTTTTTGGACTGGTTACTATTCAGCTGCATTTAATTATAAATTAGCTATCAAAGAAAGCTCCTCATTATCTGGTAATTTGGAATGACTTTCATAAAACTCTCAGAGCCTCCAGTAATTTCTCTTCCAACTCCATTAACTTTCTAGTCCTGCAATTAATTGGGAAGATCCATTTAAAAACATCTTGTTCATCACTTCTTGCTGAAATTATCTGTTAAGATTGTATATGGTCGATATAAAAAGATAAGCACTGAAATAACTCTGAAAAAATTAGGCATAATTCAATCATGTAGACTACTAGCTTATAGCTCCCCAAATTAAAAATAAGTAAAATCAGTGTGAAAGTAGAAACACACACATACACACAAGATACACACACCCTGCATACAGAGGATAAAACAGTGGAGAAGGGGACAAACAATTGATCCAGAATGTAGTTAGGCTTAGTTACAGATCACAAATAAGGAATGGGAAAAAAGGCATTGGCTTCAAGCAAAATGGTGTTTAAGAGATCAAGAAGTCTTGATACAGCACAGTACCAGGGTTAAACAGTTTTTGAATACCTCCTATGGTCTGCCACCTGTGTTAGGTGCTGAGGAGGAATTCAGAGGTGAGGAAGATAAAACCCATGGTCTCTAGAGGCAATTGGTGTAGTGGGGAGACAGACATACAGAAACAATTTTTGAAGTGTGGTTGAAAAAGGTGCATGAGAACACGAGGAAGGAGAATTAAATTCTAATTAGGGGTGATTAAGAAAGTATTTTAGAGGAAATGGGTTTAAATTGGATCTTGAAGAATGGGTAAGAATTTTATATCAGGCAATGAGGACAGGCATTCCAAGCAAGGATACATAGGTAAGGAGCATGAGGAAAATAAAGCTCAAGATCCAGCTGAGCTTCCCTACTTACCTCCTTCCCAGGACTAGGGATGCATCTCTGTGGGGACTTCATCAAGTTCCCAGAAACAAGCAGATAGACACATCTGAACAGAGGGGAAAATGAACTGACCAGGAGGAAGATAACTCTCAAAAGAATGGAGGCAAGCAGAGAAATACATGTGTATATCTGAAACTTCTCATGTTTTAAAAATGTTTATAAGTGGCATCATGTTGTACATATCATTCTACAACTTTTTTTCCCACTCAACTTTCTTTTTGTAACCTTTACATCTCTATAAGCTCTGGTTCATTTATTTTACCTTTTTGCTTACTCATGCTTCTTTTTTTTTTTTTTAAGATTTATTTACTTTAGAGAGAGAGAGTGTGGGCACATGTGACTGGGAGTAGGGCGGAGGGAGAGAATCTTCAAGCAGACTCCTTACTGAGCATGGAGGCCAACACAGACTCAATCCCACAACCCATGAGATCATGACCATAGCCAAAACCAAGAGTTGGACACTCAATCAACTGAGCCACCCAGGAGCCCCATCCATGTTTCTGTTGATGCACCTTTAGTTTCTATTCAGTTTTTGAATATTACAAACAATGTTACTCCCTTCTTCCTGGAAGAAATAACCTTCTTCCTGTCTTATACACCAATGCAAGTTTTTCTAGAGAATATGCCTAGAAAGGGAATGATTGAGTCAAGATGTGTATGTATTTCCAACTTATTGGATATGGTCTTTTATTCATCTTTATCTCTTTACATCTCCCTTCCACTACCTTTTTCTTTTCTTGCTACTCACATGGTGGGTACTTAAGAGATATTCATAAATTTTTAAGGTGGAAAGAAGAGAGAAATTTGCTGGGACCTGAGGGTAATGAGGACTAAAAGAAGATAAAAAAAGAGAAGAAGTAAGACTGGCTTTAACTGACAGTCATTTGGCACCTGGAACACTGGGCCTCAGTCTGTCAAGGAGCTGGTAGAATAGCATTGGAGATAGACTTGGAGTGGGGAGTATGGCTCTCCCTGAGAGGTTGGTGAGTGTCCTTGGATTGGAGCCATGATCAATGGAGCATGCATGTTCATGCTCCAGGGCCCAAGTCAAACCTAGCCTCTCCTCAGGCTCTCTGAGTCTTAATCTTTGGCTTAAAAAAGGAGGTGGCAATAAAAGTAATAATAATAATAATAATTACCTCTGGATAGTGTGAAGATTTAACAAGAAAAACTATGTGAAATGCTTCATACATATACCTTATTTGCAACTATTTAAATATGGTCTTATCCTGATCCTATGCCTTTTCTTTTCTAGCTTTTCAGTGTCAGTCTTATAGATATCATTGTTAGTCTTTTTTTTTTTTTTAAGATTTTATTTATTTACTGGAGACAGAGAGAGTATGAGCAGAGGGAGAGGGACAAGCAGATTCCCTGTTGAGTGGGGAGGGCCAGACGCGGGGCTCAACTGACATCATGACCTGGGCTAAAGTCAGATACTTAACCACTGGAGCCACCGAGGTGCCCCTGCTATTAGTCTTCTTAACATAATATTTGTTTTCCTCTGAGTGCGCTTTTCAGTGTGGAACACAGAACTGATCAATATACTCCAGGATTTGACCAACTATGCAGAGTGCGCCAAAATACCAATTTCCCAATTTTGGATACTACATAGTAATAACGCCTTTTAATACCAGAGCTATTTTGGCAGCCACTCCCAGTGTTGACTCAAATTGGGTTTTAAAAAACAACTAAAATTTCTAAGTGTCTTTGATACATCCTGCTGTTAAACTAGTTTTTTTCTATACTGTAATTAGGTACTTCTTTTTTAAACTTGATTGTAATACTTTATAATTTATCCCCATTTATCTCCATTAAACTTCATTTTATTCAGTTTGGACTTCTTGAGTTGTGATTCTGAGTCTGTTCTTCAACCTGTATATTATTATTCTTTTTCTAAAACAAACTCCTCTGGATTACTATGTTTTGTTCACTTAGGGATGAGCATAGAGAGAAATGATTTATCTTGTTTTCTTCTTTCTTTTCTTTTTTTTAAGATTTTATTTATTTATTTGAGAGAGGGAGGGAGAGCATGAGCGGGGGAGGGCCAGAGGGAGAAGCAGACTCCCCACTGAGCAGGGAGCCCAATGCGGGGCTCAATCCCAGGACCCTGGTATCATGACCTGAGCCGAAGGCAGACAACTGACTGAGCCACCCAGGTGCCCCATTGTTTTCTTCTTTCTTTCCACCTCAGATCCTTTCCTCCAGCTCTTCTCTCCACCTGGAATAGTCCTCCTTCAGATGTCTCCATAGCCAGTCCTTTACTTCTGTCAAGCCTTCCTTTAGTGTTGGCTCCAATTTCACCTTCTCAGCAAGGCTTTCCTGACCACCCTGCTTAATACTACAGCCCTCATCCTCTGCTGATGTTCCCCAACCCCCATTTTGTTTCATAGCACTTAAAACCATCTAATACAATATATTTTATCTGTTAATTATAATTACTGTCTATCCCCATGCTCCATGAATACAGGAATTTTTGCTTTGTTTACCAATGGATCCCAAGTTTCTAGAACATTACTGAATACATTGTAGGCAATCAATAAATATTAGTTGGATAAAATGAATATATTTCAGGCTAGTATCGATTGTGATAAATTAATTTAGATGCTTCTTAAGCCATATTGATAGTGCCCGTGCCTCTTGGATTCCCACAATCCATGGATCATCAGTTTTCAGTTTTTGATATTTTGATAATTTGCTCTTTTTCACAGATATTTTGGGGAGAAGATGAGAAAGGCTGAATCAGGGAATGTTAGATGCCATTTTATACCAGACATGTCAGATAGTCTTTAAATGTGATAAATCTCCAACCAAGTCATTGATAAAAATATTGATTAGCAGAAGCCAAAGGTAGAGTCCTGAAGTACAGCTCCTATGATCTCCCTCTAGTCATTAATCTTTACTCTTTTGTACAGCCACTTATCCAGTTGGTGGTGTTCACCTGATAGAACCATCTTTCATCCCGTATTTCTCTCTGTGAGTCACACAGATATGATGATTAAAGTTGGTAAATACAGGATTCCCAACAAATAACAATAACAATAAAGGCTAAAGTATATTGAACACTTATTATGGGCTGGGCACTGTGTTGAGTTTATTATGCATCATATTTTATTTAATGGATTTATTCCACTTCTTTTCCTTTTTTTTTTAATAATGAGTGAGATCATAAAGATAGTAAGTGATGCAATGAATATTTGACCCCAGACAGTCTGACTCCAGAGTCTAATCACTGACCCTATTACATTGGCTCCCTGACATATATATTCTCTGTGACTATCCCTCACTCAACAGCTTAATTATTCTGACATCAAATATCTTTTGGAAAGTCTGCTATGTGCCAAGATGTGCGCTAGGAGGGAGGGAAACAAATATAAATATGATCTGAATTCCCTGTAGAAGCTAAAAAGAGAAATTTAGAATTATGGAGTACACTGCTTGAAGCTTACATCTATCTCCTGCAGTTATTTTGTTTTTCACTTTTTTTTGTTTTTGAAAATTAATGATGTCTTTCCTTTTGTGCTAATTTGATACTTGGTTCCAAAAACCTGTTAGCAGCCAAGAAGCACAAAAATCCAGGATAAATACACCTCTCTCAGAGGTTTCTAAAAAGCAGAAACTGGGGACACTTTCTTGATGGGGCCTGCTTATTTATAGTTCCACATAAATGCCAGTTGTTTGAACACTGAGAGGAGCTGTGCTTGAACAGATACCCCTGACCTGCTGCCAAGGTGCTGCTTTGATCTTGTGAGTCTTTTACTAAGTTCTCATGCCATCTCATCTCACTGCCCCTTAACTGAAAGCAATTTTCATGTTTTATATTTAAGCCTTTTGAGGCACTGAGCCAGGTGGTGAATTAATTACTTTTGTAGGTTGAGAAAAGATCCCAACTTTGTTGTTAAATTCAGCTAAAGTTAGAAACTTTTTTTGAAGGCTGTATTAATACCATTTAGCTTTTATTTCATTAAAAATCTGTTTCAAAGGCAGAGTAGTATGGTTTAATGGCTGACTTTAAATGTTTTGGATAAGGATTATTTTAATCATAGGTAAAACTATGAAGGGCTATTTTTTTTTTTTTTTATAAACCAGTGTCTTTTTGAGGCAATGACAAATTTCAGTGGAGGTGATATGGCTATGAGGTCTTCTTCTTTGGAGGTAAAGGGGAAAAGTTTGAGGTTTACAGAACTTTTAGAGTGTTGCTTCAACACACTGAACAATCTGGAGAGAATACAGTGCCAATAGCATTTCTCTGAGAGGGCAGGAGTGGGAGACTTAAGAGAGCTCTGAACCTGAAGTCAGAATAACATAGTTCTAAATCTTCTTTCCAGCACTTACTTGAAATGTTACCATGGCAAACTCCTTAACATCGCTGACTCTCAGTCTCTTTGCTTATAAAATGGGAATAATGATACTTTCTCATTATTGTTCTAGGATCCACTGAAATAAAGTTAATACATTGTCTGTAATAGAGTAGGCACTTAAAAATGCTACAGGTATTTGAGTCTGTGACACTCAAAATACATTACACATTATTGTGGTTCTTCATACACTGAACAGTATTGTTGCAGCTGGAAAGGAGGAGAGCATTACTACCCTCTTTCGCAAATGGAGAAACCCTATTTTAAATGACCTGAACCTCATCATTTGGAAAGAGGCAGAGAACCCTGTCTTCTGACAAATACGTTTCTTATGAGTTCCTGTTCAATAGCAAGCAATATGGTAGTAAAAGGAAAGGCCTCTTTTAAATCAAGTAGAATACATCTTCCTTGAGTGATTGAATGCAAACCTTGACTACGTAAGCATTTTCAGGAGAAGGTCACTGTCTATGGAATTAATTTTCATTTTTGGCCCAACAATGCCTGCTGGCCATCAGAGCTTGGTGAAAACCCAATCTGTTTAGTTAGGGACTGGCCTGACTGATGAGGGATTGGCAGGAGTTAGAGGGTAAATCTTGGCATCTAGGGATAAATTATTTAAGTGTCCTTTCATTCTGGGTAGAAGCTAAGTCTCCTTCAAGACATATAATATAAAGTAGAAAGTGAAAACTTTCATCTGAATATAGTTAATAGTGAAAGCCCTCATGTATCCTATACATAATAGATGCTCAATGAACTTTGTTAATTTTGTGATTTAAATTTTTTTTTCTTTCTTGAAATTATTCAGATAGTTTTCATTTAGTACATAGAGGTTCAGTACACACTTAGTTTTATAACTTTATGTTCTTACCTTTCTGTGTTTTATTCACTCTATCTTCACATACAGCAGCCAAGCCTTGTTTTGTGTAGTTTTCATTCTAAAAATATATATAATATTTACATCAGATTTATATTTCTAAACTATTCATATTCCACTCCTGAGATGCTAAAACAAACTGTTCCCTATTATCCCAAGCCCATCCTTCAAGAATTGCTAGATGTGTTTTGAGTTTATCATTAGTTCATATATGAATGCATTTCATATCTCACATTGCCAGTGTATTTATCTTTTATGAACTACTGTTAGAAAGTGATTTCATGACAAAGAGCTAGTACTGCGAGCAAATTCTAATGTGTAAGATAGCTGAGTGCAACTTAAAACATAGCATAAAGGAATCCATATTTTAACTGATAAATATTCCAAAATTTAAATATTCCAAAAAGCAGTAATCATCTAAAAATACATAAAATTACTTGATTTTAAAGAATGTGTACAATATACAAAATTAACAATTTCAGTTTCATTTCTACCTAAAACCTATGAGACAACTGCTGTAAATTATGTCGTATTTGATCTTTCTTTTTAACATGTCAACATCATATATAAAAAATAATTGATAGATACAGTGAAAATTTATTTAACTAGCATTTATTGGAGACCTGTAAAAGTAAGGAATCTTGTAAAATATTGAAGAGAAAAACAATGACGGGGCACCTGGGTGGCTCAGTCGTTAAGCGTCTGCCTTCAGCTCAGGTCATGATCCCAGGGTCCTGGGATCGAGCCCCGCTTCGGGCTCCCTGCTCAGCGGGAAGCCTGCTTCTCCCTCTCCCACTCCCCCTGCTTGTGTTCCCTCTCTTGTTGTGTCTCTCTCTGTCAAATAAATAAAATCTTAAAAAAAAAAAAAGAAAAACAATGACAGAGGTTCTGCCTTAACAGTGGCTGTCAGTCAAATAGGAAAAATCAGACATGAAGAGAAATAATCTAAATATGAGGTAAAATGTGATAAGTATACAGAAAAGCGTTACTGAAGCTCAAGAGAAGAAAGGGATTTTTTTTTTTTATGGAGGGAATAGGAGAAGGGGGAGATTAAAGATTCAATGGAGGTGTTGTCTTCTGTGCGGGCTCACCAAGAAAGATACAGAGTAGGAAATGTTATCATGAATCTCTCCACCCATTGTGTACTCACCCACCTATCAGTCACCACTAAGCTTACTCCTTTCCCTTAGAGGCCAAACTTCTTTATATTCCCCCAAACGTGCCACACTCTGCTATGCCTTTGTATTTTGGTACAGGATTATTTCTTTTCTTGGAATACCCTTTCTCCCCATTATTCCTTGTAAACTCTCACTCTTCCTTCAAGACCATGTGGAAATCACTCTGCTGCCTCCTTCTCCAGTATCTCAAAGCTTGGTCACTACTTCCTCTGTGTCTTTACAAATTTTGTATACTATTATAATACTTACACTGTTTTGACATCATTTTGTTCATCTCTATTGGGAGTTTCAAGAAACATGACTTTAAATAACTATTGTTTATCACAATGTTTGGCACTGAGAAAATAATACATGTTAATTGAATAAATGAATGGGAGAATGAGTAAAATGTGTTGAGTGTGTTATCTTATTTTGGTGCTAATTTACATGTCCTGATGACAAATGATGTTGAGCATCTTTGCATGTGCCTATTGGCCATATGTATGTGTATATATATATATTTATATATATAGTGTCTATTTAAATTTTGCAAGTTAAAAATTTTTGTTTACTTGGGTTGTATGAGCTTTTTATACTTTCTGGTTTCTTGGGATTTTGACTTAGTTATGGTGATTGATCAGATTGCACCCATGGTCACTTCATTATTTCCCAGAGGTGATAGATTGCAAAATATGGTAAAAAATTTCTCCCATCCTAGGAAGGGATATTGCCACTCATCCAGTCAAGAAAGAGATAGAGTCTACTTCTCCATCTTGAATTTGAGCTGGCCTGGTGACTTTCTTTAGCCAAGAAAATGCAGCAAAAGTGACTTTGGAATGACTGCTGAGCCAGGGCATCAAGAAGACTCACCTCCACCAATTTCACATTTTTGAATCCAGCTGCCATGTGGAGAAGCCAATCTTTGATGCACCCCAGTTCTGTTTCCTAGAGTATGGAGAGAGAAGTTTAGCCATCCTAGCCGAGATTTCCAGAAGACACTCCTAGTCAACCTACAGAATTAGAATAAATAATAAGTAGTGGTTATGTGAAGCCACTGAGTTTTTAGGTGATTTGTCACAAAACAATAGGTAATTGATACACTAGGATTGAAATACACTCAAGAAGAGTTTAATTTATCGGGTTGGGTTTGGGCAAAACTAATGCTAAAGCATTTGCTACTTTCGAAAAACAGAGATTGAAGGGAAACATGACCCTGTCTTACGACCAATGCTGTTTGAATTATCCACAGCATAGAGTACACCTGGAGAGAAAGAACATAAAATTTTATGATTTTAGGTAGTGTACAGATAATTCTAAGGTACTATATTCTTTTTTTTTTTTTTTTTTAAGATTTTATTTGAGAAAGAGAGAGCACAAGCAGGGGGAGGGGCAGAGGGAGACTATGTGTCAGAGCCTTGAGCCTGACACCAGGCTCCATCCCAGGACCCTGAGATCATGACCTGAGTTGAAGTCAGATGCTTAACCAACTGAGCCACCCAGGTGCCTCCTAAGGTGCTATATTCTTATCTCATAATAAAGTAGTATTTGGGATGTACTCTAGTGAAAAAAAGGGAATAAATTAACAATTTGCACCACATATATAGTATTCTTGGAAGCAGTCCCAAATATTATCAAAACACAAAAGTGTTATATAGATTCCAAATAAAGTAAATTTTTCAAAGTCTCAAATGTTCTGACAAGTGTTAATTCTCCTTTACACAATCTAGAAATTTTATTAAGTAGATTTGCACACAATACAAATAAGTATGCTACCCTTGAGAGAGAAAAAGTTTTGAGAGAGTAAAGTATAAGTAGAACCTCAAACATCTCCTGATTGGATGAGCTATTATTTTTCCATGTGCCCTTCCTCTACTTGCTAAGCTCTATCACATTTGATCTTATACATTTCAAAAATAAAAAATAGACAAACCTTACTAAAAACATTTTTTGAGTAAAGATGCAGAACTACAAAGCCACCATATATTTAAAGCATTTATCCAGGAAAATAGCCCCCTGTGAATTACTGGTTACATCACATAGGTATTCCAAATAGCATCTGTGGAAATTAATTTAGCACAAAATTATATTTCCCACCTACTAGACAATTAGAACCTAGTGCATGCATTGAGGAGGCTGGGAGGAAATTATCTATCAAGAATATCTCAAGGCAGTTGGCAAATATCCAGATTTTAGAGGAACCTAGGTTAGTGCCCTGTTCTAACTATTGCAAAAGTAATTTTCTTTCTGAAATGGAAAATTAATGTAATGTTCCTGAAGGGAAACATTTAATAATAATCAAGTCAAGGCATAAGGCACCTGATTCCCTTCTGTGACCTTAGTCCTAATGTATTAGTAACCCTGCGGCTCTACTCTTAACTAGATTGTGGTTCAGAGACTAAATCACTCGACCATGAAGTTCTGATAGTCTCCTTGCCCCTATTTCATATGATAATCAGTGTTGAGCTGATGGATATTGCTAAAAAGTATAATAAACTTTTTCCCATTTTTTTTTTTACCAAAACTATGGTGCAATAACATTACTCCATACTAAAAGAAAGAAATCACTTTAATGAGTTATGCTTAGATCAAATTCTGGCTAATATGTTTTAATATATTTAAGTCATCACAATTAATTAAATACCAAAACAGAGATAGAGAATATAGATTGACATTTCATAAGAATGTTGTTTTGCAATAAAACACCAAGAGTAAAGGAAACAAATATAGTTATAAATAAGTATGTTAGATATTCAGAAAATTCAGTTCCATTATTTAAAAATCACTAATAGAAATAGCACTTAATAGAACTGAATAGAACAAATAACCCTTAATGGAAAAGTTGATATGTTTCAACTGAAGGTATCTTAACAACCAACTTTAGCCTTAATTTGTTACTATTTGAGTTCCGATTCTATCGAACCCCACACATTTGGCACAACTGGAATCTGGAAATCATCTGTTCCAACTTTCTACCTATGAAGGAATCTCTCCACAGCATTTTTTTTTTGAGGGGGGTTTTTATTTATTTATTTGAGAGAGAGAGAGAGAACCCAAGCTGGGGGAGGGGCAGAGGGTAAGAGACAAGCAGACTCCAGCTGAGTGGGGAGCCCCATGGGGGACTCGATCCCAGGACCCTGAGATCATGACCTGAATCGAAGTCAGACGCCCAGCCGATTGAGCCACCCAGACTCCCCCACAGCATTCTTGTCAGAGTACTCATACAATCTGAAATACGTTCACAGGCCAGAGAACCCAAGAATCCACTTCCTTATATTACAGGATACTTCACTGTTTGACAATTTAAATTTGCACCAAATTTTCCTATCAGAAAATTCCTACCTGGTTGTGCCTGACAGAGCAGATTCCTCTTACACAACACAGCCCTTCAAATATTTGTCAGCAACTATATGACATGAGCAGATTTGTCTTTTAGAGAGATCACTTTGGCTGCAAGTTGGAGTAAACTGAAAGGGAGTAAGCTGAAGGAAATTTAAAGAGATTAGACTGACAAATTATAAGAAAGGGGAAAAAAAAGAACAAGTTCTGGCTTAACACTCACAGGACGTCCAATTTATACCATTGGGAATTTTATATATGGTTGAGATGATAATTAAACCACCTAACCATTTTGGAAATGATTTTAAAATTACGTTCCTACTATACACAAACACACCAAAATGAACTAGAGATGAATTAAAGATTTAAAAATAAAAATGAAACCATTAACATGCTAGAAAAATTCTAGGACAATTAAAAAATTTTCCTGGAATGGGAAAGCCTATTCTTAGCATTATATTCAAAACAAAAATATATATAAGAAAAGATTTTTAATCTAATCATTTAGCAAATGTGAATCTCAGACTTCAAACTTGAATATATAGTCAACAAGACTTTGTTTCCTTTAATTTCAGCCTTCTAGCAGTTTATCAGGAAATTCCAACCTTATTACAGCTGATGCCTTCTCTTCCTCAAGGTTGCATCAAAATCAGAGAGGCTTATGTGGTAGTTAGAAAATTAGGTGGGTTGAAAGGGGATGATGGGATGCAAATGTCAATGCTTTTATTTTCCAGGGAATTTCTCATGGTGCCTTTCTCAATATCCAAGTCTGTGTTTGGTCCTTGAAGTTGGGTAGCTCTCTCTGGCTTCTGTGTCACACAGGGACTTGGGGACCTAGCTGTCTCTACCTGATGCACATTCAACCATCTCTGGAATCCTGCCACCTCCCCAGCATGAAGGCCAAGGCAGCTCTGAAACCAGATGTCTTGTCTCCTCCAAAAATCTCTTTGTAGTGGTGGAGAAACCCCCACTCTACTCTTGAACTCCACTCTGCTTCTTCTCTCCTACCTGTCCTCCCTCTTTTTCTGCTATAACAGAATTTGGCAGTGCATTTCAAAACACTCAGATAATAATAGTTGCAAAAAAGTTAACATTTCCTTCAGTGCAAGGAAGAGTGGTCTTCAAATTCTCTTAGGAAAAAAAAATTGAAGAAAGGGAGGAAAAGTAAAAGGTTAGTTTTCCATTTCAAACAGTCTTTGCATTCACATACCTACAAAAAATTTTCAAACTTCTATGTAGGAAAAAATCATGTGAAAAAGCTTTGAAAAAAAACCTGGGGAAATTATTACAATGTATATGATAAACAGAGAGTTTTTACAAATCAAAATACAAAAGACAGTATTCCATAAAAAGTTGGCAAAGAACACAAACAACCAATCTAGAGGAAAAAAATATAAATTATCATTAAATATGAAAGATTTCTTACCCTTACTAGAAATTTTAGAAATGCAAACTAAAGTAATAACCATCATTTCATTCCAACCATACCGGCTTTTTAAAAAATGTCAGTCTCAGTATTCGGGGTGGGACTATGGTGAGACAAGTTACTTGCTTCATGAACAAAAAAATCAATAATCAGAATAAATAACATTTATCTATGATGAACAAAATGTCAAAATTTTAAATAAAGGCAGGATTCAGCTCTGAGTTTTATATGACTTTAATCCTGGTCCTGCACATAATGAGAAGTAACACTCATCTGTACTGTGAAAGGCCTACAGATTAGTGGGCAATTTGGCAATATATGTTCACAATTGAAATATGCATAGCCCTTGACATAAAAATTCTACTTTTGGGAATTTATCATAATGAAGCAATATGATAAACAAATAAAGGTATCTGTACATAAATGCTCACTTAAACATTGTTTAAAGGAGCAAAACAGAAAAGAATAATAATTATCCAGATAAGTTATACCATAGCTGCTCACTTTAATTGTCATAATACTGACAATTAAAATTGATATGGATATATATACTTTTACATAGAAACTTGAGGCATGCTACAGAAGTAACTGAAAAAAAGGAGCTTTCATTCTTTGCAGACAAATAGTAAAAAAAGTTTAGGTTTATACACACACACACACAATACACATCCATCCATCTATTTATCTATGTATGAACGAAAATTTAGAAAGATAAACCTTAAGCGTTAAATGTGGTTATCTTTGAGAGGGCAGAATAGAATTCTGGGTCTATTTTTTTTTCCTAACATCCTGTATTGATGAATTTTTTTCCTGATTTCTAAAGTTGTTTCTACCAAGTTGGGGGAAGAGTGAGAACTCAGCCAAGAGACTTCGCATCAAAGGAATAATTATAATACCCAAATCCCCATAACAGGAGAAAAAAGTCTAAAAGCTGTTCAGCTCACTTATTGCCTCTCTTAGAAGATGGCATCTGAGAAAAAATCTACTGAGGAACTGTAGCACTTTTAGTCCCCAGGACTTTTCCATAAGTCTTCTTCTTCCTTTTTCTTTTGAACAAATACGTTTTCAAGTTCTGTATTTCACTTTGATTTTCCCTTGAATGCTGCAATAATGCCACCCCAATTCTAAAGGAAGGGGGGATTTCTTATGATTAAGGTATCTCATATTTATAGCTAAGGATTTTCCCATGCCAGTTCTTCAACCAGAGCTGAGAGGAAAGAAAAACAAGCCAGAACCATGCATTAGAAGCTTGGGCAAAGCCTGGTGTCATGGAAGCTGGAGGAGAAAGTTTCAACAAATTGCTGAGCAATGCCACATTCTACAAAAATGTAAAGGCATGCAGACTAAGTCTCGATTGTTGGATTATGGAACTGAAGGTCATTGGTCACTTTCAAGGGTACGTGTAGAAGTAAAATGTCAGGAGTCATCATGAAAGATATAAGAACCAGGACAATGAGGTAAGAATATGCTAAGAAGTTTTGGAAAGTATAATTTAAGTGAGAAGTGGTGGGAAGAGAAGGACTTGCTTGACAAGATAGAAAAAAGAAATTATAAACATTTAAAAAGGCAAGAGAGAAGAAGATATGTTACAATGATGAATTATGGTGGAAGTACATAATTAAAGGAAAATAGTCTGGGGGATGTAGGACCTACTAGGATCTGAAACAAAATGAGAATATGTGCACAAAGCCTCTGGGATCTTTCTAATATCTAGATCTTGATTCTTAGTTCCAGCACAGGCCCTGAAATTCTGCATTTTGAATGAGCTCCCAGGTGATGCTGATGCTTCTGCCCCTCAGGCCACACTTAGAAAATCATGAAGCCCAGACCCAGTGCTAAGCCTCGAAAGGAAACACCTCTTTCTCTGAGACGACATCAAGGGAAGAGACATGCTAGTAGAGAAATCAAACCTGAGAAGACAACAGATGAGGGAGTTTATACTAAATAACTTTCAGCTCCTTCATAGAAAACTAGTGAGCTCATTTGTTGGGAATGAGTGTGGAGAAATGAGGGCTTGGAAACGGTGGGGAAGTTTTGGAAGAACTGTTGTAAGATGCTTATTAGGAGATCCGGAAGAGATGAACTGTGTTTTTGGTGAGGTGCATTAATAACATAATTAAACCATGGAATGAAGTGTGGGCTTTAGGTAAAGGAAGTGAAGATGACTTCCCCAATTAAAATTAATGAGATAAATTTCACCTGTGTTGGCCACCTTGCGCTTGTTAATAGTTGCCTTAAAAGGCTCCGGAATGCAGTTCACCCCATCACCTACGCATTGGAAGCAGCCTACCCAACCCAACCATCTCAATCTTTTGTACTTACCCAATATTCAGCAATGAATAATGTAAAAAAATACAGCCTCTAGCTTGTAATCAGGCTGCCCAGAAACAACCAACAAGCAAAATATGGAAAAATGAGAGTTTCCAGAATCTTTAATATATGGGCAAAGAGCAGTTTTTAATTTAACCAAGTTAATTTTCCCGCAAGCAATTATCCTTGTTGGCATTTACAGAGGACGTGAGGCCAACAATAATCCTTCAGGAGCAAAGGGCCTAGGAATCCCCAATGACCTGAAGGTCTCCTGGTGCTGGCTTGGCTCCAGGGTGCCCCATCTGACAAACCACTTCCCCTGTCATCATCGCCTGCACAGCCCTCCTTTGCTCTACATCCAGGATGCATTCTTGGATGTGGCCTTGGAGTTTGGTTCCAAGTGTGAAATGAACATTGTGAGAAATGAACCTCCCTGATGTGTTATTCTGTTCATTAAAGATGGAATAGTACAAGGAGAAAATAAATTGCAAGGAGTCCCTTAGTCACCTTCAATATGCACAACATTCTGAGTTGGCTCTTTTTTTTTTTTTTTAAAGATTTTTTATTTATTTGACAGAGAGAGATACAGCGAGAGAGGGAACACAAGCAGCGGGAGTGGGAGAGGGAGAAGCAGGCTTCCTGCCGAGCAGGGAGCCCGATGTGGGGCTCGATCCCAGGACCCTGGGACCATGACCTGAGCCGAAGGCAGACGCTTAACGACTGAGCCACCCAGGCGCCCCTGAGTTGGCTCTTGAAATATGGAAAGGCGAACGCGGAAGAGCTGAGAATGAACCAGCCTGTGACAGGGGCTGGAAGCAGAATCACAGCCTCCAGGTCTCCTCTGCCGTGTTCTAGCAGCAGCTGCAGCACCCAGTCCCAATGATTTTATACTGTGATCAGTCCTCATTATTAGTAACTGTGAACTGTGAACTTCCTTGCTTTTCTCATCTTCTGATTATTTCTACCAGACTCATTCCCAAAACTCATCTGCCATATTCCTCACCATGTCCTCTGAAGTCATTTTCTTCCTCACTAAATTATCCTAGTGATTCCCCTCAGATCACCAATTATCTGTTTTATAGTTATTTGCATATCTTATCTCCTATATTAAACTATTAGCTTCTCAAGAACAGAATTCATAGCTTACTTTGTTTCATATCCCCCATTGCATCTAATTTTATTGTCAAAGTTTTTATCTATAAGATTATTTATAAAGGAGTAATCCAGGCAGAGATTGACATGAAGCTAAAATAAATGGTAATTATGAAAACATGTTTCCATTTCAATTTTGGAATTCTGTAAGCATAGTCAAGGATACCATCTCAGTTTTCCCTATATCCATCCATATTTTAATTTCTAATTGCATGCAAAGTATGTGATATGCATTCCAAAGGACATTTGCAAGGGAGCTAATCAGACCTACATAATATACTTTTGATGAGTTAGATTCTGCACTCATAAACCCAAATGAAAAGTATTAAGCATTATAGCACCAATTTCCCCCACATTCTCAAATTACAGAGTGCAGAGATGAAGGAAAATGTAATTTTAAGGACAATATGAACATGCAGAAAAAAAAATCCATGTTTTTACAATCCTTTTTGTATTTAGTAAAAACATTCAATGCATTTCGATGAATATAGTTAATACCATTTTGAATTTTATATACAGGCATGCCTCATTTTATCATACTTTGCTTTATTGTGCTTCACAGACATTACATTCTTTACAAATTGAAGGTCTGTAGCAACCCTGTATCAGCACCATTTTTCCAACAGCATTTGCTCATTTCGTGTCTCTGTGTCACATTTTGGTAATTCTCACAATATTTAAAAATTTTCATTATTGGGGCGCCTGGGTGGCTCAGTTGGTTAAGTGACTGCCTTCGGCTCAGGTCATGATCCTGGAGTCCCAGGATCGAGTCCTGCATCGGGCTCCCTGCTCAGCAGGGAGTCTGCTTCTCCCTCTGACCCTCCCCCCTCTCATGTGCTCTCTCTCTCTCATTCTCTCTCTAATAAATAAATGAATAAAATCTTAAAAAAAAATTTTTTTCATTATTATTGCATTTGTTATGGTGACCTGCATTCATTGATCTTTGATGTTACCATTGTAATTGTTTTGGGGCATCATGAACTGCATTCATATAAGACAGTGAACTTAATGGGTAAATGTGTGTGTTCTGGCTCTTCCCCCATCTCTCTCCCTCTCCCCAGGCCTCCCAATTCCCTGAGACACAACAATATTGAAATTAGGCCGATTAAGAACCTACAATGACCTCTAAGTGTTCAAGTGAAAGGAAAATCTCTCACTTTAAGTAAAAAGCTAGAAATGATTAAGCTTAGTGAGGAAGTCATGTCAAAAGCCAAGACAGCCTGAAAGCTAGGCCTCTTGAACCAGCCAGCGAAGTTGTGAATGCAAAGAAAATGTTCTTGAAAAAAATTGGAAGTGCTACTCCGGTGAACATATGAATGATAAGAAAGTGAAACAGCCTTATTGCTGATATGGAGAAAGTTTTAGTGGTCTGGATGGAAGATGAAACCAGTCAAAATACTTTCCTAAACCAAAGCCTACCCCAGAGCAAGACCCTCACTCTTCAATTTTCTGAAGGCTGGGAGAGGTGAGGAAGCTGCAGAAGAAAAGTTGGAAGCTAGCAGAGGTTGGTTCCTGAGGTTTAAGGACAGAAGCCATCTCCATAACATAAAAGTGCAAGGTAAAGCAGCAAGTGCTGAAGCAAGTTCTCCAGATCTAATTAAGATCATTAATGAAGGTGGCTACACTAAACAGATGTTCAGTGTGGATGAAACAGTCTTCTATTGGAAGAGATGCCATCTAGGATTCTCAAAACTAGAGAGGAAAAGTCAGCGCCTGGCTTCAAAACTTCAAAGGACAGCCGACTCTCTTGTTAGAGCTTAAGACAACTGGTAACTTCAAGTTGAAGCCAATGCTCATTGACCATTCCAACAATCCTAGGACCCATAAGAATTATGCTAAATCTACTCTGCCTGTGCTCTATAAATGGAACAACAATGCCTGAATGTCAACACACCCATTTATAACATGGTTTACTGAATATTTCAAGTACACTGTTGAGACCTACTGCCCAGAAAGAAAGATAAAGATTCCTTTCAAAATATTACTGCTCATTGACAATGTATCTGTTCACCCAAGGGCTCTGATGGAGATGTACAATGAGATTAATGTTGTTTTCATTCCTGCTAACACAACATTCATTCTGCAGCCCATGGGTCAAGGAGTAATTTCAAATTTCAAGTCCTATTATTTAAGAAATATATATACCTATAGCTGCCATTAATAGTGATTCCTCAAATGAATCTGGGCAAAGTAAATGGAAAACCATCTGGAAAGGATTCACCATTCGAGATGCCATTAAGAATATTCATGATTCGCAGCAAGTGGGAAGAGGTCATAGTATCAACATTAATAAGAGTTTGAAAAAAGTTGATGCCAATCCTCATGGATGACTTTGAGGGGTTCAAGACTTCAATGGAGGAGGTAACTGCCGATGTGCTGGAAATAGTAAGAGAAGTAGAATTAGAAGCGGAGCCTGAAGATGGGATTGAATTGCTGCAATCTCATGACAAAACTTGAATGGATGAGGAGTTGCTTCTTACGGATGAGCAAAGAAAGTGGTTTCTTGAGATGGAATCTACTGGTGAAGATGTTGATACAACAACAAAGGATTTAGAATATTACATAAACTTATTTGATGAAGCAGTGGCAAGGTTTGAGAGGACTGACTTCAATTTTGAAAGAAGTTCTGTGGGCAAAATGTTATTAAACATCATGGTATGCAGCCATCAACAACAAGGCAAGACTTTCTGCTAGCAAAAGTAGGATGACTTGCTGGAAACTCAGATGATGATTCGCATTTTAAGCAATAAAGTATTTTTAAATTAAGGTATGTAGATTGTTTTTTAGACATACTGCTATTGCACAGTTAATAGACTACAGTATAGTATAAACATAACTTTTATATGCGCCAGGAAGCCAAAAAATTCATTTGATTTGTTTTATTGCAATATTTGCTTTAATGCCATGATCTGGAGCTGAACCTGCAGTGTCTCTGAAGCATGCCTGTATATTATATAGAAAATAAGGTTTAAAAATGTAGAATTGACAGGACAGTTTGGGTTGAGAACAGTAATAATCTCATTTGCTGGAAAGTTCTAGAATAATTAATATAATCTATTATCAGCAGCTTTCTAGTCTAACAGACCCAGTAAAATTTTCAAAACAATCTAAGGCTTGGGCACCTGGGTGGCTCAGTTGGTTAAGCGACTGCCTTTGGCTCAGGTCATGATCCTGAAGTCCCGGGATCGAGTCCCGCATCGGGCTCCCTGCTCGGTGGGGAGTCTGCTTCTCCCTCTGACTCTCCTCCCTCTCATGCTCTCTGTATCTCATTCTCTCTGTCTCAAATAAATAAAATCTTTAAAAACAAACAAACAAACAAACAAAAAAACAATCTAAGGCTTTTCATTTCATACAGTATCACCACCACTCTAATGTATCAATAGTGGTGTGTCATTCTTTCATCACAGCTTAAAATATTGGTGATTAATCTAAAAAATTTCTGCTCTACTTTTTATAAGTCAGTTCTAGTTTCTTGCCAATAACCATAGGGTTTTCTTCAATGTATTAAAATACTACTGCTTTATAAGTAACATTTAAATTCAAACACAGTATAGCCCCATTCCTCGAGACATACAGGTTTAAAAATATACAATTGGCTTGATATTTTCCCAATAGAACATACTAAATAAGGTTCACAGCATGCAATTTTTATGGCATGTTACTCCTAAAATGTTTTGAAAAATCACTTCTCTGACAGGGGTCAAAGGAGTCCTCAATAATTATCTGTTAAATGCCCCAAATTAGGAAATTTGTCTTGTACTATAGGTAAATGGAATCAGGGTGGACTTATTTATGATAGCTAAAATTGGAAGTTGTAATTTAAAAATATGTTCTGTTCTCAACCAGAAAAATCAAAGACCATTTGCTGATTTTGGATTCTTTTGTGGACTTATTATGTACTGCATAAAATTTCTAACCTCAAAGTGTGGTGTGTTCATTGGTCTACTGAAAAGTATTACAAACACCAGAGAGGAATAAAAACCCAAATTATTTTAAATGCTATAGTTATTACTCTCCTCCATTGTTTTCAATCATTTAGTCTAAATTAACTTGGTATGATTAGGAGAGTTAGTCTAAGATTGTGATAACAAAAAAAGAATTGTTGTGAGCCAAATCGACCTGAAATATTCTAATTATTACTTGTATAAAGTTGGCCTGTGAGTTTTTAAAAGTAATCTGGAATAGCAATCTTAACTACTTTAGCAGAGAACATTAGGGGAGTAGAATTTATCCTTTTCAAATTACTTCCTGGTCTATCATCATCATGGAGACTTTGAACTGTGCAGACAATAACATTATCTTTTTGCTAGAAGTATTCCATCAACCTGCCTCCCTCTGCATAGGTGAATCTTGTGCTTGGGGACAGTGAGAAAATTATCAATTAAGATCATTGTCTTGAAACAATAGGCAAACCTGATTATCTTCTGCAGCAACTGTAAATACCACCTTAAAATGCCCTAATAGGATCTGATCTTCTATTTCTCATCCCTAACCATCCCAGGAAAGAGATTTCAAAATGGGAATCGTTCTGTTTTTGTTTGCATAGTTGGTACAGGCATTTGCTCCCACAGATGTTCCATATTTACACATAGGAAAGAAGAATGTTTCAAACCTACCTCTGCTGATTATAAAATGATGACGAAACTAAAGAGCATTCTTTCCTCCTCCTGATGGAAGTCTTTTTTTTTTTTTTTTTAAAGATTTTATTTATTTATTTGACAGAGAGAGACACAGCGAGAGAGGGAATACAAGCAGTGGGAATAGGAGAGGGAGAAGCAGGCTTCCCGCGGAGCAGGGAGCCCGATGCGGGGCTCGATGCGGGGCTCGATCCCAGGACCCCGGGATCATGACCCGAGCCGAAGGCAGATGCTTAACGACTGAGCCACCCAGGCGCCCCCCCATGGAAGTCTTATTAAATGGCTCCAGATATTCATCCTCTGTGAGCATTGGGAATATCTGGCCTAGAATTGTCTTTTGGTGGGCCTCCTCAAAGGTTCTTCCACCCTCTACTGCTGTAGGACCAAGGTGTTCTGCTTGTGCCAGAAATTTGCTAATTATTTGAAGACATTTCCTGGCTAATCATTAAAGAAGGTTTGTTAATGATGGTCTTAAAGAGGCTTAAGCATCAATTAAAAGTAAATAAAATTATTTTACTGACAGCTTATGTATCCAAAAATGATTGCCCTTTGTGAAATGGTAATGTTCAGGCATGACAAAATGATTTCTAACTGCACAGTTACTTTATTGCTTAGTACTTAGGGAAGGAAAAAAATAGTTAATTGAAATGTGAAAAATGTTTAGTAAGGAATTATAGTAATTTACCAAATAATGTTGAGTTCAGTCACTTTTACAACTCGAATTTGCTGAAACACCTAGCAATTATTTATACATAGCAAAAAATTGTAGGGTTAGCTAATCAATAAAACATTCACCTCCTCTAGAAGCATTTTTAAAACTCCCAAGCAAAAAATAAAAAGGCTGTGAGTAAAACTGCACTGAATTTTATTTCTACTGCATATACAAATCCCATCAAGCATTTAGTTTTAAACTTTTATAGACTCTAACACTGTCATGAGAATCAACATAAAATCAGTATTTTCCTACAGAGGAGTCCCGCAGAGGGAAGAACCTTCTTCCTTGCTTGAAAGTATTTGCATGTCCTAAATAAATGGTTCAAACTCTACCTTGTTCATTAACACGCTTACCAACTGAGCCATAACTAAATGAGCAGTGAATTTAAACCATACCCTTTAAACAGTAATGTGTAAGAGCATCTAAATAGTAATTTAAATGCATCTGTTTCTGTAAAATAAATTTTAAATGATTTGGTTTATGTTAAATATTCTGGCTCACCTGATTCAGCATCTCCCCATTACCATGTTTTTATTCACTGTCACTTTCATTTCCAATCTTTCTCTTGTATATTATTATTTTTGAAAAAGAAAAAAGCACAAATCTTATTCTACATTATATGATCACTATTTGAATTTTATAGACATTAGTGATATGTTTCAATTGACAAAGGGAAAAATTCTCTTAGATTTTCAAACAGGATAGCTGTATTCTGTTAGAATAAAAAATGGCATGGTAAAATAAATTGTAGAATAGTTGAATGAAGCTTTGAATAAATTCAGGAAAGAAAAGTTATTATTTAAAGGATTTTTTCTATTGTTAACTTTTCAATAATTTTTATTGTTATTTTTGACACTCCCTCAGTAGGAGAGCACCACTGGCCACATTTTACAAAGGAATGAAGACTGTGGGTGTTTATATGTTTTATCAGGAGTGAGCTAGTAATTCATCATTTTAGCCATCAAACCACTCTAACTAAAATTCTTCTCTTGCTGTCTCTCTTCTTCACTAATTCCTTATCTGTAGTTACAAATTAGAATATAAGGATATGACCAGACTGCTTATTCTACTATTCCTTTCCTCCACATCTACTCCTTAGAACATTCTGCATATTCTCAAATATTGCTGAAATATTTCTAAGTCTTATCTCTCCCTATTTCAGTTCTACTAGAAATTTTCCAGTTCTTCCTTTAGAGTTCTCTTGACCTTCTCCAACAATGTGGCCACAAGTCAAGAATATACACACCTCACTCCAGCAAGGATTACTTACACTCCCTCTACCGGAGATTCTAAGCCTCTTTATAAAAAGAAGCTACACTTGATTTATCATCATCATTATTTCTCAGGAACCCTTTAAATTATTTCTCAGGAAGGAATAATTTGAGAGTAATTTCAATAAAAAGTTGAGACTAATTTTGGGGACCCAGGTTCCAAGGAAAGTATGGGGCTAACTTTACAAGAAGTACCTAAACTGGAGGAGGTACTGTGTAGGGAGTGAGACCAGGCGGATTGGGGAGCAGTGAAAAGGGGAGGGGGAAAAAAAGGAGGAAGAGACAGGTGTGAAAAAAACACTAGTGGGAAAATAAAAAAGACAATATTTGTTTCTTTTCTATAAGATCCTTCCTAAAAGTCATATGAAGATGAGCAAAGGAGAAGCTGTTACCCAAGTCATGAGGTCAGATTTGATGATAAAGAGCCTTTTACAGCAATGTTTCAACTAGAACATATTGGTAAAATTACATATACTTTGAAAGAGTCACTTATTCTCTGCATATTTTAAATCTATTTCTTACCCTTTTTTCGCACTTCAGTAATACCTATTTTAAGATGTGAGTTCTTCAAAGACAAGAAATACATCTGTTGTGCTTTCTTGGCATAGCACCTAGCACAGTAAATGGAGGTGTTAAATAAATATGATTGGAAGAGGAAAAAATGGAGGAACAGTAATGATTGGTTAACCTCACCTTTTGACCTATTTTTATCTTGTTAAACTCTTCTTTTATGAGACTAGGTGTAAACATGCTAGTTTATCTTACATAAATTCCCGAAACTGATCTAACACACACAAAAATGTTCTGAGTTTTTTCCTAGATACTGCATACTGGCATTGAAGAACTGATATTTTAAGTGGATGAATCACTTACCTTATAGAAAATAGAATTCTGAATGACTTTGACCACTTGAAAAATAAATATAATGAAGCTCCCTTGGGATGAATGAAGGATAATTTGATTTGTAAAGAAAAAAAAAATCTGGCAAGAGAGAATGCAAAAAAGTTAGATATACAAAGATATTCATTAAAAATTATTGTTTCACTGGAGAAAATCATAGAAGCATACCATCTTGAGACAGTAAAAATCTTCTAGTCAAGTTGCTACTATGTACATGTAAGCACACTGGGATGCAGATGAGTCAGATGACCTGTGTAACTCAAAATGGCTAATAAACTGGAAAAGGCGAAGTAGATACTAAATCTTCTGACTCCCAGACCTGTGCTTCCAAGATGGAGTGATATGATGATAGACATATTTTAATAATAAATTATAGGATGTGTCCAGTTTGAATCTCAACAATTTAAGAGACATGAAAAAATAAAGAGAACTTGGCAAAGATGCATAATGAATTAACTGATTAAAGGCTTGGGAGTTTATAAAGAAGTTTTCAAGAATCATAGTTACTAAGTCTTCAGGGGAAGCTTAATTACCAACTTCACGTATATGATTTATTATATATAAAGAATGGTAACCAGATGTTTTCTCTTAACTAAAGTCAGAAGAAGACACAAAATTGATGACAGTTACTAGCTAAGTGTGAGATGGTTTCCTGTCTAATCATGTGAGAATTGGTCATTTTGGGGATATAAAATTCTATGATAAATTTTTATTATTTATTTATTTATTTATTTATTTATTTATTTATTTATTTATTCATTTTTAAAGACTATTTGAGAGAGAGAGAGAAAGAGAGGGAGAGAGAGAGAGAGCATGGCAGTGAGGGGGAGAGGGAGAGGGAGAGAGAGAATCCCAAGCAGACTTCATGCCCAGCACGGAGCCTGCTATGGGGCTCGACCTCATGACCCTGAGATCATAACCTGAGCTGAAACCAAGAGTCAGAAGTTTAACCAACTGAGCCACCCAGGCGCCCCCTATGATAAATTTTGAACAGAAAAAAAAAATCTGAAAATCACTGAAATTAGATACTTTTTGGTATTACATTTTTAAATGTTAATGTTTGCTTGATGCCATTTCTAGACTCAAAAAAATCATTGATTAATATATTTACAAATTGTAGCATCTAAATGGTAGTATATCTACTTTACTTTGGGAAAACAAGATTTCCCTATAATGGTACAATAAGAAACATATGAAGGTATCAGTGTAATGCCCTTCTCAAATTCTGTATCACTTAACTAGATGTAATATCTTAGATTAACCTCATTTTTAACTTCAGAAATTAATCCACTTCAAGAAGAGAAAATAGACCACTCTGTGGAGAGGCAGCATAGCACAAGGTTTAAGAACATGGATATTGGAGCCCAATCAAAGCTGTGTCTGATTTCCGGCTCTTTCACGTTTTAGCTGTGCAAACTTGTGTAAGTACCTCATCCCTGTCTATGCCACAGACAGGTGTCAAATAAGGATGATAATGGTAACCAACCTCTGTGTTGTTATGAAGAGTAAATGAGTTAACAATGAAAATTATCGAGCACTTTGAACAGTTCTTGGCACATAGGAACCCATTTGTAGCAAAATTTTGGGGTATGGAAAACCCCATTAACAAAATTAGATACTTAGATTTATAAGCCTAAGTGCCTGAAAGAATGAAACTCTTCTGAAGTGTTCAAGTGCACATACTGGAGAGCGGTACATGCTTTCAAATATGAAGAGAATCATGGCAAATATTTGAAACTTGCGAATTTCCCTTTAATACTAAAAACATAAAATTCCCAGATTGGAAAACCTGTCTTTGAACGCATGTCCAAGGAATGGCAAATACAGTCCCAGCATGGGAAACTGGAACTTAGAGCATTACTCACACTTTCTTTACAATGAAACTGTCCCTTCACTTCCCCCTACCCACCCTGAAGGAAATATTTATGAAGGCTTTGTCCTGAGCAAAGGAAAATATGTTGGGTTACAACATTAGTGTCTAATAAACCAATAAAACGGTCTTTAAGAAGTTCTTACCCCCACAAGAAACCAGAATTAATTCAGAGGACATTTTCATGGCTGATGGTCAAGTGTACAAAGGCCAGAGGTCCTCTCTCTAAAAGGCATCAGTCCAGATCCCACTTTTATTGCCTATAAACACTGGGGGAATGGAGGATGGGAAGTGGGGACATTTTTTCTCAATATCATCCTAAAGAGGAGTTTTAAGCAAACCAACTTTTCAGGATTTTGTGAGTATACGTTTTCAGGATAATTTTTCCACTTACCTCTTAGCTCCTCCAAATGGAGCTGGCTACATGGAAGGTGTTCCCTTTGCTTGGGATGAAGGTGAATATTGGGCAAATAATTGAAGTGAGTGGACTTTGTGATTTTAGAGTCCTAAGCCACAAGGTAGGTGTCCAAAGGGTGTTTTGGAATGTACTGTTAAAAGGAGTGCACTTGCACAGCAAGGAAACATCTTCGGTAGTCTCTCCAACGGCATCTTATATAAACTGAACTTAAACACGCACATCAAATTGATAAACCCTCTCCTTGTTTACATGCTTTCTTGATTCCATTTTTATGTTTCCTCTCTTCTCCCTCCTTCCATCCCTGGTTTGTCTTACTTTCTTGTCACAAGTCTTAGTGCTGTTGTAGTACAGGAATTACTTTTGGTGTTTAGAGTATGTTATGAGGTATCAGATTACTCACAGAATACCTGTGATGGTTAATTTTATGTGTCCACTTGGATGGACCACAGGGTGCATAGACATTTGGCTAAATATTATTTTGGGTTGTCTGTAAGGGTGTTTCTGGATGAGATTAACATTGAATCCACTGACTAAGTAAAGCAGATTTTCCTCCCTAATGAGGATGTGCCTCACCAAACAACTGAAGACTTTAATCAAAAAGACTGAGTAAAAAGTTTAAGTAAGAGGGAACTCCGTGGGGGAGACGAACCATGAGAGACTATGGACTCTGAGAAACAAACTGAGGGTTTTGTAGGGGAGGGGGTTGGGGGGATGGGTTAACCTGGTGATGGGTATTAAAGAGGGCACGTTCTGCATGGAGCACTGGGTGTTATGCACAAACAATGAATCATGGAACACCACATTAAAAACTAATGATGTAATGAATGGTGACTAACATAACACAATAAAATAAAATAGAAAAAAAAAGAGGGAACTCCTTCTGTCTGGTTCAGCTGGGACGTTGGTCTTTTTCTGCCTTCAGACTCAGACTAAAACATTGGTTCTTCTTGGGTCTTGAGTCTGCTGGCCTTTGGACTGGAACTATTGGCTCTCTGGGGTCTCCAGCTTGCTGACTACAGATCTTGGATTTCTCAGACTTCATAATCACATGACCCAATTCCTTATAATAAATCTCCCTGTATATATTCATAAAAAGATAAATATTTATAGCAGTTTTTAAAAATTTTTATTTATTATTTTTTATTTGAGAGAGAGATAGCTAGAGAGAGCAAGAGCGGGGAGGAGAGGGAGAGGTAGCCTCCCCACAAGCAGGGAGCCTGATGTAGGGCTTGATCCCAGGACCCCAGGATCATGACCTGAGCCAAAGGCAGATGTTTAACTGACTGAGCGGTGCCTCTATTTATAGCAGTTTTATTCAGAATAACCCAAAGTTAGAAACAACCCAAATGTTTATCAGTAGATGAGTAGATAAACAAATTGTAATACATTGATAGAATACTACTCAGCAATGAAAAGAAACAAACCACACAGAACAGTAAAAATGAATTTCAGTAACATTGATTCATACAGTATGGTTGAGAAAAGATTGACTGGAAAGGGTGGTGGTTGCGTGGGTATATAGGGGTATATGAGGTATCAAAACTCATCAGACTGTACCTTTTAAAATGTATGGTGTTTTAGGTCTATTATATCTGAATAAAGTTGATTTAAAAAGAAAAAGAAGAAAAAAAAAACTCAAGAAAAAGCTTTGTGTTTTATAATATCACATTCCTTTTCACCATTTTAGTTTTTATTTTAGGAAAGATTCATATTAACAATGTTTGAAATTAAACCAAAGTTTTTTTATTTCTGCCTCTAGTAATGAGAAACTGTGCCAAATTAGTGTGGAAAAATTCTTTCTTAAATGACTTTTTGTATTACATGTCAAAGGAATGATATTTATTGTAACATAATTGATGTTTCAATTGTACCACACACAGAAGAATACTTCCTAGCTATATCAGTTCTAATAACAATTTACATTTGCTCGTTTATACATCCATTGTGATCTGTTCTCTCATGAAGGCTAAATATAGAAGTCATGTCACAAATCATACATCAAAGGTTTTAAATTATTCTCATTTTTCAAGAGTCACAATTCTAGGTTTTATATAATTTAGTGAAAAAATAGTGTTTAAGAAAATATTTCATGAGTTTCTCCAAAGCAAAATTGGGCAATCAACAAGGAGAATAATTGTGTGAACAAAAAAAATTTTATTAGTCAAAGTGGAAAATATATAGCCAGAAAATACTCTTCACCTATACTAAGAAAAAAAATTACTAAAGAATAATTCTTTTTTTAAAAAAAGTATTTATTCATTTATTTGACAGAGAGAGACACAGCGAGAGAGGGAACACAAGCAGGGGGAGTGGGAGAGGGAGAAGCAGACTCCTTGCAGAGCAGGGAGCCCGATGCGGGACTCGATCCCAGGACCCTGGGATCATGACCTGAGCCGAAGGCAAACACCTAACCAACTGAGCCACCCAGGCACTCCTAAGGAATAATTCTTGATGTCCTAATAGAAATTTGTGTTTTTTTAAAAAATTTCTAACCATTATACTTAGTAAAAATTATATTTTTATCTTGACAGGCACATACTTGTATATAAATGAATATCCACACATATACATATGGACAACTGAAACAAATTTCAAGAATCAGTTATTTCTGTTTACCCAGCACACTGGTATTTTCTATTTAATTTAGGTAAAAATGCTGGTTGGACTGATGTTTGATCAATGCTGTGCTAGCTTTTGGGAAATTATTTGCAATTCCTTCAAAATGTAAAGCAGAGGAAAAAGCAGCAGGAGAGAATTCAGGCAAAGAGAACGAAGACATTCTAGAATGTTATTAATAAATGTTGGTGCTGTAATGGATGGTCAGAGAATGTTCCAGGAATCTTTAGAAGAACAATTGACAACTATTTGCCCAGCATAATTCTCATTATAGACTTATCCAAATATGATAGATGGATCAAATGACCTTCTGAGTTGCTTCCAGTTCCAAAAATATTCTAGAACTTCCACTTATTTAATGATTCATGATGACTAGATATTTCTGATTTTTTTTAGATATTTCTGATTTTTAATTATTTCTTACTGATTGGTGGTTTTGTTGTTGTTTCAGAATTTTATCTGCCCCTAAATTTATTCATTTTATCTTTGATGATATAATTTGATATAACTATCATTATGTGAATACTTACTTCCAAACAAGAGTTTTAAAACATAGTCAGAGATTCTATTAGAGCATAAAGTACATATATATTAATCATAAATGTTAAAAGGTTAAAAGAATATAGGATTTTAACCTGAATCATTACATATAATATTTGGTCCAATAAATGAAAATGTATTAGAAAGTAAAGTCTGATTTTTATCTAAATTATTGATGTCTACGGATATTTTGACCATGACCTATATTTATGTCTCTTTCTTTTCTTTTTTTTAAGTTATGATACTTTTAGTGTCCTTAATAGTCATTCCTATAAAGCAATTATAAACTGCTTGAGACCCATTAACAACCACTTTTTTTTAAAGATTTTATTTATTTGACAGAGACACAGCGAGAGAGGGAACACAAGCAGGGGGAGTGGTAGAGGGAGAAGCAGGCGTCCCACGGAGTAGGAGCCGAAGGCAGATGCTTAACGACTGAGCCACCCAGGCGCCCCAACAACCACTTTCATATTCTAAACCATACTCATGCCAAAACTTGGTTTAATAAGGTGCTTTTGATTTTTCCCCATGGCACTTTATCTTTTGATATAACACATTTTCAGAACATAAATATCCTGACTTGCTGTCTATTTGAAAATGTATTAGTTATTAGAAAGTAACAGTATTTTCAGTCCACGGTAATAGTTGTTTGGGTAATTTCATTAATCAGAGCTTGTGTAGTAAATTTGATCCCTGTTTTACTTGGCCATAAAATTGATAAGAATTAAAAATAAGGGCATTCAAAACAAGGAAGGGCATAGCTCATAAAACTAAAGTGACAATTCAAAAATAGCCTAGACTTTCAGATTAATCACCCAGAGTGGGATGGTGATAACCACTGTGTCCTGTCAGTGTTTTAGAGGTGAAATCAGGACAATGGAAGTCAAGTGGCAAATGTTCCAGGCTAGCTGGACAATGTGCATTATTATTATTTTCAGGTACAATGCTGTCTGTGTTCCTCCCTGAGAAAAATATCAGTTCTATTTTTTCTTTGTTTTCTTCAGAGAAGATTATGAGTGAGTGATCTGTTCTTTTTTTCCCCAATTAAATAACTCTGATTTTTCACTCCCATCTCAGGATGGAAATACTAGAAATCCAGGAAGGAATTCTATTTTGAGGTTATTATAAAGGTAAGTGGATTTGTCCCTTCATATTTAAAGTTTGAAAAAATGAGCAGAAGAGCACATTCTTAAAACACAAAAGCTGAGCAGACACCTCACCAAAGAAGATACACAGATGGCAAATAAACATATGAAAAGATGCTCAATATCATAAGCTGTTAGGGAATTGCAAATTAAAATAACAATGAGATACCACTATACACTCATTAGAATAACCAAAATCCAGAATGTTGGCAATACCAAATGCTGGTGAAGATGTGGAAGAATAGGAATCTTATTTATTGCTTTGAACGAATGCATTTTTAAAGCCACTTTGAAAGACAGTTGGCAGTTTCTTACTAAACTAAATATACCTTTACTATACAATCCAGTAATTGTGCTCCTGTTACCAGGGGCTTTGGCAGGTGTCCACCCTGGTCCCTGGGTCGACAGGACTGCCTCCATGACCTTGGTTAGTAGGGTGGTGCTAAAATAAGGCTCCACTTCAAGTTCTTCAGTTGGGTCCACAGATGGCAGGACTGTCAGGTGCACAGATGGGGTCGCTCCCACAGAGTATGTGGTAGGGCTTCTGATGAATCACTGGGTAGGTCACTAGGTAGTTAGGATTTGCCCTGGATTGCAGCCGAGAGGGGCCGCACCCAAGTCATAAGGCTGCTTCACGGTCGTCAGTTGGGACTGAGGTATGCAGGACTCCCTCCAGGAGAATGGATCGGTGGGCACCTTTCTGGGTTTGTTGGTGTGCAGGACTACCTTCAGACTATGACTGAGTAAAGTTGGAGTAGGGTCACAGGGCTGATTCAGGATCCACAGTTGGATAGATGTCAGTGGGCCTGACTTTGGGGGCACAGAAGAGCATGTCATCTGCTGGGTCCCTATGTGGTCAGGACTGCTCCCTGAAAGGGTCTGGAGCCAAGTCAGCACCATTTCAGGATTCATGGTGGGACCAAAGGCAGCAGGCTCGCCTTCAACGGGCACTGACAGGTTTGTCTGCCAGCCCATCTGTGGCAAGCAGGAACACTCCTGGATCAGAGCTGAAAGGGCCTGGAGCTGGGTTATGGGACACTTCAGGGTTCACAGTCAGACTGAGTACAGAGGGACCTATTACTGGAGGCAAGGGTATGTATGACTCTTCCAGGGTCTCTTAGCAGATGGTGCTGGTGGCAGGACCAAGGCCAAATGGGAGAGCAGCCAAGACCACAGAGGGACAGTGCTGTTTCTCTGTCTGTACTGGGACCTTTGTTGGACAGCCTGCTCCCTGGGCACCTGCCTGCTTTCTCAAAATGACTCTTTGGTCTTGGACTCCACTGGGGTTTTGCCATCTCTTATCTGGATTCCTAAACTCTCACAAGAGCAAAACTCCAAAGTACAAAGGCACTTTTGCCTGTAGATGGCTACCAGATTATTGTTGCTAAGGGAGAGTAGGAGTGGGAACCTCCTATTCTGCCATGCTGCTGACATCACCTCTCCTGGAATGAATCTTGGCAATAAAGGTAGGTTTGGGTTTAATATGGTCTATTTTGGGTTAGCTCCATGTATTTCATCATGTACCCAGTGAATTCAAACTACAAGTTTTACGTCAGGGCTGTTATCCTACTCTCTTACGTTGCCTCTTCTCAGGAAGATGGCTCAGTAAGACACTGATGTGATCCTATGGAGGGCTGGGGATGTCAACTGGATCATATGCTCTTCTTAGTATCCTCCCTAAATTTTTTTGTGGTATGGTTAGTCTGTGCTGGCCCTTGGGGTCTGGGAGCTGGCACCTTCTGAGGTGTGACTTGCTCTTTTTGGAGTCACTTGGGTAGCTGCTGCTGAAATCCATGGCTGCTGCCCCTTACTTTGGTCATGAAGTTCCTATATTCGGCAGCCCCCTCCTCCTGACACCTTGTTTCAGGTGTTCTGCTGTTCTCCACCCAGGAACTGCTGGGTTCCTGCATGACATCTTCAGGCAATGCAGGCTCAGGGTGCCATTTTAGACTTACCTACTATATTAGTCAGGATTTTCCACAGAAATATAACCGATAGGATGTATATTGCATATTTATATACTCACATGATTGTGGGGGCTGGCAAGTCCAAAATCTGCAAGGCAGGCTGGCAGTCTGGAGACCCAGGGAAGAGTTGATATAGTCTTGAGACTGAAGACCATCTGGAGGCAGAACGGTTTCTCATCAGGGGACCTCAGTCTTTTCTCTTAAGCCTTTCAGAGGTTTGGAGGAAATCTACCCATATTATGGAAGGTCATCAGCTTTACTTAAAGTCTTCTCATTTAGATGTTAATCACATCTGAAAAAACCTTTACAGCAGCATCTCACTGGTGTTTGACCAAATAACTGGGCACCATAGCCTATCCGGGTTGTCACATAACATTAATTATCACATTGATCTAGAACAGATACTGCCATTAGTCATTGCTGTCCTACCTCTGCCTTGCCATGCTGGATAAGGTGGGCAAGGATAACACAAGTTAGATGCTTTCCTCTTGTACACTTATTCCCATTGGTTGAGACCCCATCTTTCCTCTAGGACCCAAATAACCCTCACACCATCTTACTCTCTCCGAAAGCCTCTTATTCTTACTCTTATTCTTACTACTTTGGAAGCACCATTGACCACCAGAGCCAGGTAATGTAGAAATAAATGTCCCATGGTGTAGCTGCAAAAATCGGGGCACCATACGAGGGCGTAAGCTCCTTTCAGGGAGGTACCAGCCAACTGGAGTAAGGCAGGGGGAGAGCGCAAAGACCAAGTTCACTTGCCTATATTCCTGGAGAGCTCCTCCACTGGCCCTTAGGTGTGTGCCAAACCTAAAGCCTGCCGCTCAGGCCGAAGCTCCAGAACAAGCAAAAAGGCCTCAATCACAGAAAGATTCAGCGTGTTTTAGTTTGCTGTCTGTGCAGTGCCCTGGGGGTAGCGGTCTGCCAAGAATCGTCTCATTGTCACAGCGCCTTGGGACCCAGAATCCCAAGGCCCTCTGGCCTCCAGAGTCAGGCGATCAAGGGGCATCTGCTGGTCCGTAGCTGCAAAAACCGGGGCATCAGACGTGTGTAGAAACTCCCTTCAGGGAGATACTGGTGCTCTGGGTACTGGGAGAGCGCAGAGAAGGCGCCTGCTGGCGGGGAGGAGGGGCGGGGAAGCCAAGCATTCAAGAGAAAAAAAGCAAAACCAAGATGGCGCCTGCAGAGGAAGAGGGTGACGGTGGTGCCCGCCAGCCAGCAGGCCTCTAGAGCTGTGAGAAATGAGATGCCTGCCCCTCAGGCCGATGCTTGAAAAGGGCAACCGAGCCTCATTCACGCAGAGTTCCGGCACTTCTGGACCGGCTGCCTCTGCGCTGGGCCGCCGGCAGGTGAGTCCTTGCGCGCGAGCCCTTTAAGGGCCGCTTCTCAGATTGTCGTCCTCTGGTGGGCAAGCTCTGGGCTTTCAAAGCTAGATGTCTTAGGGGCTGCTTCTCCCTCTTAAAAGTTGGGGTGCCCTCTGAGGCGTTCGGACCCTTCGCTCCTCAGGGGTTGCTGTGCGGGGAGGCTGTGTCCCAGCCTCTCCTACCTGCCTTGATGTGGGCCTTCTCCCTTCACGCGATCGGTAGCGGTTGCTCAGACAGCTTTTGCGCCGTATGTTCCTTACGTAGCTGCAGATTCGGTGCGTCTGTGGGAGGCGGTGAGCCCGGGATCCGCCTACGTCGCCATCTTGAACTGCAATCCCTGACTTCGATGCAAGTTGGCCGGGCTTGTCTCCGTGTATGTAAAGGAGTAGTTCCGAAATGTAGAAAACCCTTTAATTTCTTAATAAAGTTGGGCTAAGAGAAAATTTGGCTTCACATTTTTATTTTGGGCATCAGAAGCAGAATGTATATAGGCTGTATTTCTGCTGTAAAAACGCCAATTCTCTCTTCTGGCTGTGGGTTAAAAGAGAAAAAGTTCATACGCGAAGAAGTTAGCAAAAGAAAATCACTCCAGTCTGTTTAAAAATACATTTTCCCTGTTACACAACAATTATGCACTGGGTTTGGGAGATTCGAAGAGAGTTTTATAGAACAGTTGGGGAAATGCTGCAGGAAGATAAATAGCAATATAAACTCAGGGACAAATAGTATAAACAATAGTTCACAGGAAGAAGCAATTTACAAAAGCTTTTTTTTTTCCTCTCTGGCTCTGTTATAAAAGTATGTGAAACCGTGAGGGATTCTCAGCACCAGTTCTTCAGTGGAGGTGGGCCTCACATGCATCTCCTTCTAGATCCTCAACTCCAATTCAATCCCCCCATGGCTTTTCTTTCACCACCTGACCTGACAGGATCCTTTAAGTTGGTTTTCCCACATTGGTTCCAGTCTACTGACAGGTCACTCTAAGGCTAGCACTGTTCCATCTTAGGGTTCATAGTTGCTTGATAGGAAAAAAGCATTTTCCTAGATGCATCCAAATGACTCCTTTACTTTGACTTTGGGCTTCCCTGTGCTCATTTTTGATGCACGGAGTCAAAATATACAGACATTTGGCAGCTTTTGGAAGTCTGAGAATGCCACAGTGCACATCCATCTTGAACCAGAATAATTCTTTTAGGACTCATTATTTAACCTTAAAATAAAACCAGAGGTTTTTTAACCCCCCCCCCACTTTCTCCATTTACTTTGTTACTTTAACAATGCAAAATGGAAAACAGTGTGAAAAGTAAAGCAATTTTTGCCAAAATTTCACACTGTTACTCATTCTGATTCATGCTGCGTACAGCAAGGTATTCATCTTATGTTTGCCTAATCATTTTTGGAAACTTTACTTATTAATATATATTTTTTAAAGATTTATTTATTTATTATAGAGAGTGTGTGCAAGAGTGGGGTAGGGGCAGAGGGAGAGGGAGAGGGTGAGAGAGAATCTCCAGCAGACTCCCTGCTTAGCACAGAGCCTGAAGCAAGGCTCCATCCCACTACCCTGAGATCTTGACCTGAGCTGAAACCAAGAGTCTGACTGAGCCACTCAGGCGCTCCATTAATTAATATTTTTAATACAATTTTTACAATTTGTGTATAATCACTCTCTCCTACAAGTATAAACAAACAAACAAATATATCCATATTTCTTCAGCCAAGTAAGGATTCTGTTCTTATTCTTCTTTGCATCGCCTAGGTTTTGGGAACAGGTGGGCATGTAGTGGATGCTGAACAAATATATATATATTTTTTTAATAAATTGTCTAGAAACAAAGTATGTTACTTAATAGTGTGAGAACATCTTCTACATCTTTCTTTTTTTCTCCAACACCAAATCCTTTCAACATTTTTATCTTACCCAGATTGACTAACTGTAGGGAATATGAATATGGGGGGAAAAGTGTGAAATCTGCAGTTTATGGAAGTCAGTGTGACTTAGATTTTTAAATGCTTAGGTCACACATTCCCGTCTCCTGTTTAAATGTTGTGGACTAAGAACTTGTCATGTAATCAACAAACTATGAAGACTTAACCCATGTAAATAAAATTTAGTGCTGAATCAAATAAATGTTTAACATTTATCTAATCTTAAGTAGCATGAGGCTATAGAGATACATGTTAAGTAACTGTAAATAATGTAAAAACACTTAAGAGTTTTAAACAGTCAAGCATTTCTGGGGCAAAGAGTAGAAAAGATGACCTTCAGTGGGGTGAGAGGGAGATAAACTTTTCTTTTATAAGTGGGTTAGCCTTGCATTTTTGTCTTCTCCCTTGTTCTCTCCAGTAACTTCACTGGCCCTTAGTTCATCAGCCTCCCCAGGTGATCTCATGGCTTTTAGGATATGAGTAGTAGCTCTCTTTCCAAAAGGCCAGTGCCTTTCCTTAAATGATTCTATTAAAGTGCTCTAATTCCATTTATTCCCTAGCACCAGAGCTTGTGTATTTAGATTCTTCCATCATACAAAAAAGAGTAGTTATCACAACATGAATGATACAGTCACTATATTCATACATTCATATTCAGCCACTAACATATTAGCAGAGATTAGAGGTTGGGTCTCTAATAATTTTTCAGTCTGAACACTGCTCAACTTCTCTTTATCTCCTGCTGATGTTGTTCTTGCCCTGAAGCTCACCATTCATTATATTGTTCTTTTCCTCACTGAGGAATCCCATTACTGCTTGTTCCCATCAGTACATTTATATAAGACTCTTCTGAAAAATTATAAGGAAAGGGAGCCACTGACATTTATGTCTTGTTGGCATGAATTTCTATCCACTTCAGTAGTCATGTGAAAAAATATTGTGTATAAGGCCCATCCTAAATAAGTCCTCAGACATAGTATGAGTTCTGGGGAAAACAACAATATCAAAACCAACTCTTCCTTCCAATCCCCACAAAAACAGAAAATGATATTCTGGGCAAACATATCACTACTTGGCTGACTTCTCAACATCCTAACACCCTTTCAATTTTCAGAAAATCGTCTTTCATGAGAAGATAGGATGATAAAAAATGTCACTCAGAAAATGCAATTAGTGATTTTCCTATCTCAGCAGCTTTAAGATTACACACTAGCCTGAACTTGTTTCCTCAGCATATCTTACAAGCTTTTCGGCTGCTCCTGACCAATCCATAATTTTATAGTGGTGGAGTTGATGTGATAGGCTAGTCCTAAATGGGTTTACTTAAAGACAATCTTATTTTGCTTCTGATGCCTTCCCTAGGTTATCTCCTTTCGGATACACATCCATCAAATTTTTTACTGCGATACTTCCTATGAAATTACAGCCCTCAGCACATAGCTTTAGGTTGTTTCTGATCAGTGCACCAAAACTGTAAGAAAGAACATTGAAAAAAATGCATAGAGTTCAGTCTTCCTTTCAAATAAACATAATAGGATGAAATTACCTGCAGGGCTATTTTTATTCTGTATTCTCCCACTGTGTCAAATTCAGCTATATTGGACTTGGAAGGCTAAAGCTATGAAATGGTGACCATTTTTCTAAAAATCATTTCTCTGGGCATCTCAGTGGTAGTCTCCAAGGTATATAGCGATCTTTTCCTGTCAAAAGGTCATTTCTCTTGCCTTTTTCATCTAATATTTTAACTGGTCACTCAATTGTTTGACAGTTGCAGAAGGTAGGACTAAAAGGTCCAAGTACTCCACAATATTGAATAAATAATACCATCTTATGTACACGTATATGTGTACATATGAATTCACATATTTACATACAAATGTAATATTTCTATATATGTATATTAAAAGCTTCAAAGTACTTTTACTTATCTCCTTTCATATAATCCTCAAGACAAAGGAGGTGGATATTATATAAATTTTGCCATTGCTAAAATTGAGGATCAGAAGGGTTAAGTGAGTTACGCAGAGTTTTGAAACTAGGTCTTTTGGAACTTTTTTTTTTAAACAATATCACTTCAATTCTCAGCATTAGGATAACTTATTTTAAAATAGAAGCCCTGGATGATAATTATGAAAATTCATAAATGTACTTGGAATGAACTTACTATCATCCATGAATGTATGTATAAGAATTTGTTCATCAAGTCCTTGCCAGAAAATTGAGATCAGAGGAGATGGTAAAAAGGAGAGCTAAGTTTTGATGTAGGAGAGGAGACCCAGGAGCAAACTGGGGCCAAACAGGCTTGGAGTGGAATGTCATAGACAGCATGTGGAATTTGACAGTTGGTCAGGGAGGGATCAAGAAGATGCCCCCCTGATGAAGAGTGAGAAAGTTGAAGACAGATTTCCCCCTTGCTTTACCCTGGTGAGAGAATGTCCTTTGCAGTACTCACAGGGAATTAATTTTGATGGTTTTTTAAAAGTAGCATTCGTGGCTTCAACTTATAATACCACATGTTATATATTGTAAACTAAAAACACTTAAATGATCGTGTTTAAATGTCATTTCTTTTTATCCTTGTTAGGATTAATTTATGTTTTTTTTTTCCTGAAAGTTTCTAGAATAGGAATTTATTTACTAGTCAGCAATAATTTATAATATATATTTAAAACCCCATATTAATACTACAAAAATAGATTGCCCCTACAGATAACACAGAATTCTGTGCTTCCAGCTTAAGGTGCTGTTAAGAGTAGAGAATTTGTTTATGGCCATTCCTTTGCCGAGACAGTAATCACATTTTCTGGCAGAAGACTTTTCTGACACTAGTTAATGTGGCTTTGGTTTAGTTTCTGAGGGTCTGTCGCAGTCAGTTTGGGCTGCTATAAGAAAACACCATAGACTGGGTGGCTTAAACAACATTTATTTCTCATATTTCTAGAGGCCAAGACCAAGGTTCTGACAGATTTTGTTTCTTGTGAGAGGCCATCTTCTTTCTGGTTTGCAAGTGGCCATCTTCTTTCTGTGTCCTCACATGGTGGTGGAATGGGAGAGGGCTCTGGCCTCTTCCTCTTCTAATAAAGGCACGAGTCCCTTCAGAGGGGCTCTACCCTCATTACCTCATCTAAACCTAACTACCTCCCAAAGGCCCCACCTCCAAATACCATCACACTGGGGATTAGGACTTCCACATAGGATTTTTTTTGGTAGGGGGACGCAAACACTCAGTGATAAGCACAGTTACAGAATTAGAAAAAAAATCTCATGATTACAAATTATTTTTTAGGGTTTCCTGCCTTCCTTTTTCATTCAGAAATGCTTACCACCTTCAATGAGAATAAAAACAAAACAAAATATAAATGCTTATATTTACCTTTTAAATATTGGAGGAGTAAAAGTCATTATTCCAGGAAAGTACAGGAAATGTATTTGAGACAAAATAAGGTCGAGTTAATTCTTGAAGAGGAAGATAAATATCCTTGGGTAGGCAGAAATATCCAAGTTGTTCTGAAGAGTTTAAGATGCATTTTCTAAGGCTGACATGGTGCCACTGTAATTAGAAACAGGTGCATAAATTAGAAAAGAGAAGACTAATTGTTAGTATGAACCTTTTAAAGTAAAAACTTTACTTAATGAAATGCATAATTAAGCATCAGTGGCCAAAATGATGGACAGTCTTCTTTTATATGCACTGGATTTTGGCCTAAGTTGAAGCCTAATTTGTCACTACTGCTAAGAACATCCCTGGTCCTATATGTTTATAAAAACAAGCAAAACAGCAGACGGTTTTAGAATGTTGACTAATACGCATTAAAAAAAGGTGACCATTTTTTTATTTGAAAGTGAAAGGGAAATACTGAGAACATTACACCCAGGATATAGTATCAGACAGCAGTTATAGGATTTTCATATGCAAAGAGGCCATCCCTCTATCTTGGAGCTAAAAGGACCTATTCATGCAGGATTCACATCTTTTTGTGTAGTTCCAGACATCTACTATTGCAATGATTATCAGCCTTGGTTTCACACTGAATTACTTGGGGAGCTTTTAAAAATTCCTATGTGCAGACTCATTCCAGGCTAATTAGTCTGGGTGTCCCTTTGTAGGGATGGAAAGGCACCCAGAGACCCTAGAGGTACTGAGTCCTGGGAAAGGCCATTTGTAGAGTTTTCTAATGGATAATGTAATATTCTTTGCTTTTCCCTTTGCCAAGAATTCCTTTGCCCATCTTACTCTCAGTTACTTATCCTTCACAGCCCAGCCCAGCCACCACTTGACTGGGAAATTTTCCCAAAATTAATCAATTAAACTTCTCCTCTGTTCTGTCTCCAATGTAGTTTGTAAAAAATTATCGTTGTCCTTAGCACATTTTCAGAATTTGTAAATTATGTCTGTCTTTTGTCAATCCTTTAAAAATTCACAGGTTAGTAGAAAAGTTAAGCTCAGGGAGCCAATTCAGCTTCATATTCCAGTGGCTGGCAGAGTGCTTGACCCACAATAGGTGCTCAAATATACATTTGTTGAATTATTTGATGGAATGTCCTTGATGACCTCTGCTTCAGTTGACAAGTTCATTTGAAATATTCATGTGATGTGTATATGTATTCAGTAATTTTGCATATATGAATTCAAAATTTATGCCATTTATGTATTGGCAGAGGTAGTGGAGATGTGTTATGCAAAACGTGAACTTGTTTGACTCACAACCTTTATTTTTCAAATTTGTGATACCTTTTAACCAGTTCTTAGCACCATCAAAACTTACAAGAAATGCCTAGTGCTTATGACTTCAAACCAGTAATTTTCTGCTTATTTTCTTGTGTTCTATAAGACAAGGGTAAATGATATATTTCAGTTCACGTCAAAGGAGAAATATTAATCACAAATTTCTGCTTTGGTTTAAAGAAATGTATTTCATTTTTTTCCCCCACTGTGGACATAAACATTTTCACATGAGAGTCAGCTATCCTGCACTTGAGAGGGGAGGGGGTATGGTGTGTTTCCAGAAAATCACAGAGTTAATTTTTTGTTTCAATGGGAAATAAGCTGTCATAGACTAAAAATTAAAAAATCTCATTAGGAATAATAAACTGCAAAATTATTAGAAAATTATTTTCCAATTATTAAAAAACCCTTAACCATCTGATATAGAATAATGGTACATCCATTAAAATGGAATAGGTTTCTAAAAATGTTTGGAGTAATCTATAAAATATGCTATTAATTAAAAATACAAGATGCATGGGGCACCTGGGTGGCACAGCTGGTTAAGCATCTGACTCTTGGTTTGGCTCAAGTTGTGATCTCAGGGTCCTGGGATCGAGCCCCGCCTGAGCAAGGAGTCTGCTTAAGATTCTTTCCCTCCCCCTCTGCACTGCTGCCCCTTCCATGCTCACATGTGCACGTCCTCTCTCTCTCTCTTGCAAATAAATAAACAAATACATACATATATACATACATCTTTAAAAATATATATATATAAGATGCAGAAGAATGTGTATGGTAAGTTTCTTCTTAGGTAAGAATATTGGCTTGGTTGCATGAGTATGGATATGTCCCTGTATGTGCCCTGCTGATATTTTCAAAAAGAAACAATGCAACGATAAGCCAAAAATTAATAAAAATGATTATTTACAGGGATGTGAAGAAAACAGTGGGGAAGAGAGAGCAATGGAGGCTAGACCTTCATCAAAGTGCTTTGTTTTATAGTTTGGGCTTGGGGACCATATAAGCATTTTAGGTCATTAAAAACAAAATTAGGGATGCCTGGGTGACTCAGTAGGTTAAGCGTCTGCCTTCGGCTCAGGTCATGGTCTCAGGGTCCTGGGATTGAGTTCCGCATTGGGCCCCTTGCTCAGCGGGGAATCTCCTTCTCCCTGCTTGTGCTATCTCTCACTCTCTCTCTCTGACAAATAAATAAAAATCTTAAAACAAAAACAAAATTAATTTAAAAAGAATACAACAAATCTATCTAGAAAATAGAGATCAAACTAATAAACTAATAAACTTAATTCTGTGTCACAGAATTATGAGAAGAATAAATTTTCAGTGATTTTAAAACACAGTGTTTTAACTTTACAGCACTAGTGAGATACATTATAAAGACAAAACCAAACGGAAATTTTAAACTGCTTTCAATGGTATTGCAGCTGGTAATGTTGGCATTACTTTATTATTAACAGATACATAGATAAATAGATAGGATAAAGCAAATAAGTAATTATGTTAATGTTAGGAACCAGGATATTCACAGTAAGAAAAAGAAGATAAACTGTAAAATCAAAGACATTAAGTAAAAATCCTATAACTGTTAACTTGGAGACATATGGGCTTATTTATTTTTCTCAATCTGAAAATACCTGTTTTTTAGGTTTGTACACTGAAAAGCCTTAGAAGCAATGGCCACACAGTCACAATGACTATTCTGTAACTCAAAGGCATCTAAATACTATTTTTCTGCTAAAAAATCCCAAACCAAACAAAGAAGACTCTTTAGAGAAATGACAGATTGTAGGTCGGGTTAGGAATTGTATAAGAGGAGTCTGGGACATCTTGTCAGACCAGATAAGAGAAAGCTATTCGGGCATGTTAACGATCATGTCAAAATCACACAGGAGCCAACCTGAAGGGGTCCTACTGGCCAAAGATGGGGCAAAAGAATAATGAATCACAGTGCAGTGAAACACTTAATGATACACACAAACAACACCAAACAAGTATAAAAGCAAAAACAAAACCTTAACACCTTTGGAGGTAGCTAGGGCATCAAATCATTTTTTTGAAAATTGATAAAAGGACGGAATCAGTTATTTCTCATGCAGTTTTTTTGTCTGGGCTGTATTTCAGAATACCTAATAGTTTATATGAGAGAATTTCTTATTTATAGAAAAACCATTGCTATTAAATGGAGAGGAGAATGCTAAATATTACCATTTTATAAGCCCTAATGAAATAATGGGTTGAGGCAACAATCACAAATGGCTGCTAGAATCATTAAGTGAAAGGTTGATGGGGAACTTGACAATGGATGGACCCCTCTTAATTGTGGACAGTAAGTGGGCAAATGGAGGCATGTGCTTCCTGAAGTAAAACAATAATGAACATCTCCGTGCATGAAATATTCTTGATAAAAGAAAAAAAACTAATAAACTTGAATCAGTAAGTCCTCTATTTCTAATTCCAGCTTTTAGGAAATATAGAAGATAGAGAAGCATATTAAACATCATTATAAGGATCCAGTTAGCTAAATACAAGATGGAAAAATTCTATATACAGTGACACAATTTCTTCAACAAAAAGCATTTAAAAAAAATAAGAGGAGGGGGCACCTTGGTGGCTCAGTTGGTTCACCATCTGACTCTTGATTTTGGCTCAGGTCATGATCTCAGGGTTGTGAGATTGAGCCCTGCGTTGTGCTCTGCTTAAGATTCTTTCTCTCTCCCTCTGCCCCTCACCCTCACTCACTCTCTCTCTAAAAAATAAAATAAATTAAAAAAAGAGGAGAGAAGAATATGATAGATTGAAAAATACCTTATGAGATTTATCAACCAATTGGATCTCAATTCCTGATTTGTACCAAAAAACTCAAAAGGCATTTTCAGACAATTGGGGACAATTTAATATGGGCTGGTTATTAGTTGATATTAAGAAATCATTGCAAATTTTGTGAGTGTGCTCATGATATTGTGATATGTTTTAGAAATTTCTTTTATGATAGAGATATATGCTTATGAGTATTTTTTTGTAAAATGACATGCTTTCTAGAATTCACTTTTAACATACCTTAGAAGAAAAAGGTAAAGGGATAGATAAAATTAGAACAGCAGAAATCCATTAGACAATTCTCTCTACTTTTTTTAGTATTTGAAATTTTCCATAACAAAAAGTTAAAATATATAAACTCAGAATGATCAATTTGCATATTACTTGAAGAAATTAGTAATCTCTTTTAGACAAAAACAACAGGTCATTTGCAATATAACATCTTTTATTGTCTTTTGACACTTTATAGCAAAACTTTAAGTTAAGGAACTAAAATATTTTAATTAAGGAATTATTATCATACAGTTATTTTATTAATAACAATGAGAAGGAAATGAGTCACACTGAGCATTTTTTTAGAACATAATTTTAACCTTAGCTTTTATCATTTAATGGAGTTGTATATAAGATTTCCAGACAAATGCAGTAAGAGGGAGTGGCATGATGAACGATGTTTACTCTGGGTAGAGGATGGTGGGAGCACTAGTAGTGTATTTTCGCCTTTCCTAGCTTATAGCTTTTTTCTGCTCCCAGGCACCTTCAGCAGTCTCATTGTCACGTGATGGAACATGTGATGTGTGACTATAGATCAGGAGTCTGGAATTGTAAAGATGAATGAGGGTCTAGATACTAAGAATTTATAATGCCATCTCTCATACTGTTGTTTATAATTTGGGCCAAATTACTTCTCCATTAACCACCATACATTTGAGATAGCTTTTTTCTGGTAGTGACTTGAACTGCCATCTCATCTTGGGCAGTTTTTTTTTTTTCACCTATATAAAATGTGAACAAGATCCATGCATACAGCTTATTGACATGGGGGAAGAATGAAATCAACTGGAAATAATAGGATTCAAAGAGACCATTTTGGACTTAACTATGATTGACCCTTAATCTAATCTAAACCAAATGTCCATAGGCCCTCATGAATTAATCATTTGAAGTCCCCAAATGATGTGACATAACACAGAGTTTAAGAACTCTCAAAGGATGAATAAAAACAAACACTAAAAAACCACTAAAGATTATATTGAGAAAGGGACAATTTTGTTGCAAAACGTCTCTGTTCTTCCCAAATCATAGTCTTTAGCAATGTACAGGTTGTTGGGAGGGTTGATGACTCCAGTTTATTGAAAAAATATAATCAGTTTGATTGACATAAAATGCATCAAATTTGGGGGAATGAAGCCTGATAATGGGTGAATTAAGATGGAATTTAGAAGCAAGACCATTTATTTTCTAATTCCAAACCTGTTATGTGTCTGCTTTAAAGATACTTGGTTGACTTGCAATTTAGGATGTTTTGGTTGTTAACAAAATGTGATGACCAATTATATAACCTATAATTGCCTTCAAGGTGCTTCATGCATAAGAAATCGCTTTCAAGTACTTTTACTTTTTGAGCATATCGTGAAAATTGTGTATCTTTAAAATTAACCACATCACAATGAAATGATGAATGAAGTGTGACCTGGAGGTGGTTTTAGATGTGTGCCTCTTTTACAGCCCATTTAACTTTGTTGGTTGAAGTATCACTTTTTAAAAATGTTTATTTTCAGTGAAATATGTAAAAGTACATATGCATCATTTTCTGAACTTTTATTTTGGGTAAACATAAATGGAATTTCTCAAAGTAGTTGGGATACAATCTACACATTTCTTATCTTCTGCAGAATGCAGAAAAGCAATTCAATTTCAATCATCTCTAAATTTTAGCTACTTCTTGGATTTTAAATAATCAAAAGGTATAGAAAGCAGTTCTTTATCATTTTTCCTTTACTTCTCAACTACTGCAAATGTGAGCTCATTATTGATTGTCTAAATTATCCCCAAAGGATACTAGCTTCATATTGTACCTTATGTTTCTATTTAAAAAGTATATTTTACACATCAGAGATTTCAAGGAGAGCTTGTAGAGCTGACTGCCTAAAGCTAAAATTACTTAGCTCCAGAGTGTGATTATTGTAGGCCTAATCCTAGAAGACCAAATGATGATGCAGTAGATGAAAGAAGGGAACCAATATTTTTGAGTACTCAGTGCCGGGAAATTTCCAACATCATCTATCTCGTATAATCTTTACAATAACCCTGTGAGAAAGATACCAATACCCTTTCTGCTTCACATAAGTAGAAATGGGGACATGAGGAATAAAGTAACTTCTTAAAGTTTATGCAGTTCACAAGAAGAGAAGTCTGCCTTCCTCATTAAAGTTTTCTGAATGAAATACTGTTAGATGGATCCTTCAGAGACCTCACATGAAAGATATTTTATGAAATCTGTACTCAGATATTAGAGTTGGTTGGCAGATATTTTTCATAGACATTGGTATGAGTTTTCATCATGCCCCAGTTTTGTTCTGGAGGGGGTTTCTTTATTTTGATTTTAAACACACAGACTTATTCAAGTACTTGTTCATCATTCTCCTGGGTCATCAAGTTATTAATAATTTATATTATATGCTAGTTTAATTTTTTGGAAGTCCTGATCATAGTTTTCCAAATAATATAAAATATAAAGAGTAACACTGAACGTATTTTTCTCATTCTTCATCCCAGAAGGAACCCAGTGCTTCAGTTCATACTTAGGATTATTTTGTAGGGGATGACTGCCATTTTATCTAATGAGAACAAAATAATGAACTAGGCAGCAATTAAGGAGTGTCTCTTGTAATGGCTGTCTCCCTTATTGATACCAACTCCCCCCATAGTCTAGAGCATATTAATAGACTTCACTGAATAACTCCCGAGTTAAGCAAGTACCGCCATACACCAAATGTTTCTTCAAGCCACTTGGAAAAGGCAGAAAGAGTTCAAGTGTTTTCCAATGACTGCCTCATAAATAATATGGTACCTAGATTGATATTTTAAATTTTAGACTGCTTGAATATATGAAATTCATTTATAAAATTTATAATGTTCTGTTAAGAGGAAAAAGAATAACACTTCCATTTTGAAGGGATTAATGCCTTTTCAGAAACACAAGTGTCTGATATATATAGATTTTAGTTTAGTTTTAATACCCTTCACAGGAGTTAGGTTATAAAGGAATTTTCCTATGATCTAGAAATATAGCTGAGTTCTAAATACCCAATTCAGTGTTTTGGTTATCATGGTCTGATTACTCACTAACCCACTGAGTCACCATGATACACTGATAATTTTTGTAGTTTGAAAAATCATTTCTGTACTATAAATGCAAACCACTACAATTACTTTACACCTGAGTTTTTTTGAACCTTGAAGCTAATTAATCTTACATGCTCCTCAAATCTGTCATTCTTCGTTGCCGCTCACAAAGTATCTATTTTCTCACATACTTTAAACTTTGTACTGCCTTGTCCTTCCCTTCCTCTTGATCTATCCTTTTGCAACTGATTTCTTTCCCAACTCTTTCTACATGGACCTGTGGAACTCCTTTCCTTGTAAATGCGTTCATTGATCTTGCTTATACATTTAACTTAGAAAATCACTTCTGGGCCTTCTGGATCCTTCTAAGATCAGGACTATAAGAATCAGTTACCCTAATAACTGGTATCTTATCTTGATTACTTCCTAGTGAATACTAAATACAGAATTTTAAGTTTTTTACAGCCTTATATTAATAAGCTTCTTTCTCTAATTGAAAAGCTCTATGGGCTATTCAGTTTCCACATTCTATGGTGTGTACCATACTTGTTTTATCCCTTCTTAAACTCTCCTATATGCACTACATAGTAAAATCATTTCAAAACAATTACTCTTCAACGAAGCTGCCCTTTTCTGCCACTGCTTTTACTGACAATTTCTCCCTGCACTAGAGTATAATTTTCTATCTTTCCTTACTTTTTAAACCCTAATATTGTTTAAGATCCAGTAAAAATCTTACCTTCTTCAAGAAGTCGACTTAGATACAACTAATTTGAACCAGACATCCTTCCCATGGTACTTTGATTATACTTTGTACTCTTCTACATGGTCTGTCTTATATTATATTTGCTATGTGCCTGTATTTGTTTTCCACTTGATGGCAAGATTTTTAGGATCAGAGACTTTCTGTAAGTCATCTTTGAACCCTTGGGATGATAGTTCTGAGCTGGAATCACAGCAGGTGTCTTAGGCAGGGATATCTTGCTGGCAGGGAACAGGAAAGCACTAAGAAATGCTCAACAAGAAGGTTATTGTAAGGACAACTGGTAAAATCACACAGAAATATAAATACAGGCACCAGAGTATGTATAAGACTCTTGGGAAATGGAACTGGAAAAACATGAAAAACTGAGGATTTTGTTTTTATCTCTTTCTCTCTTTCCCTCAGGGGATGCATGGCCCGTCTCATTTCCACCTCACGTTTTCTCTGTCAAACCCGCTTCCTCTAAATCTAATGGCACAATGCCTCTACTGTTCTCACTTGGACCATACGCCCTTGAATCTTTCAGCTTTTATCACTATCTGGCAATTTTTTCTATAGTCTCTTAGTTCAGATTTCCAACATGGGGTGCTTGTAATTCCTATTTTTAAGCCCAGCCATAATGTATTGTGGGTTGCTGGGCAGACTAAGCACTGTCTAGTTTTGAGTCGGGTGTAGTCCCTGGTCTAAGCTGTGCAAGGAGAGGAAAGGGTGGGAGCACATAAGATATAAAACAGGACCACCAGTGTTGTAGGGCCTGTGGGAAGTGCTGGTTCTGCCAAAGACTCTGGAAATGCTTAGCACAGTGGATCTTCTACAATAGTTATTGAATTGAATTGCTCTGAAACCTAGTATCAGTAACATTTGGTTAAGCTCTTACCGCAATAATTTTTTTTCTCCTTGAAGAGTGTGAGTAGAATAAAATACTTCATTAAGTACTTATCCATTCAAACTTACACTTTTTAATCATTTTCTCTTTATGAAATCTATTTGTTCATACACAATTTTGTGATTGCATGCTATGCATCTCCATTTATAAATGATAGTTCTTTAAAATGGTGTATAATTTGATATTTTGTTCTAGATTTTTTTTTTTTAAGATTTTATTTATTTAGGGGCGCCTGGGTAGCTCAGTTGGTTAAGCGACTGCCTTCGGCTCAGGTCATGATCCTGGAGTCCCGGGATCGAGTCCCGCATCGGGCTCCCTGCTCGGCAGGGAGTCTGCTTCTCCCTCTGACCCTCCTCCCTCTCATGCTCTCTGTCTCTCATTCTCTCTCTCTCAAATAAATAAATAAAATCTTTAAAAAAAAAAAAGATTTTATTTATTTATTTGACAGAAAGAGACACAGTGAGAGAGGGAACACAAGCAGGGGGAGTGGGAGAGGGAGAAGCCGGCTCTCCGTGGAGCGGGGAGCCGGTCGTGGGGCTCGATCCCAGGACCCCAGGACCATGACCTGAGCCGAAGGCAGACACCCAATGACTGAGCCACCCAGGCGCCCCTAAGTTCTAGATCTTGAAAGTGTAATAACTCTGGCCTTTCTTTCTGAAGATCAGTGTCAGATTGAAAAATACGAGCATGAAAGAAGGTTTTTCTGTTAGTTCACATTATCTGCATGTTGTTTACTTTATTGCTTTGTACTTAAATTTAGAGAAGTACTATGGGATTTCCATATTTAGAGACACTTTGCTGTTAGAGCAGGAGAAATAATAAATACTAATACTTAAACTTACAAAGTTGTGAAGGTTGAGTGAGATAATGTTTGCCTAGAACATAGAAGGTATTCAATAAATGACATTATTTTCAAACACAGCTATCTCATTGGTTTCTCTAAACTACCACTTTCTTCATTTTGCTCTCTTGAGGCCTTCTTTCCCATATTTTTAACTGATCTCTTGCTAAATTCTCCAATATGTTGTGACGTCCTCTTTATTATATCCTTTTAAGACTTTCCAATCTACTTCTGTGCCTTTGCTGTTATTTTCTTCCCCTCTTGGAATGACCTACATTCTTTTAATTTTGATAAATTCTGTACTTGTTCAAGGCCAGGTTCAAATAATACCATTTCAGGAGAGATAGTCCAGCACAGTGGAGCAAGTCTGGATTCTGATGTCAGAACACTTGGGTCTGAATTCTTACCTATAGGTTATATGACCATGCACAGGTTGTATAATTTCATTTTATTCATCTGTGAAATGGGGATAAGAATATTGTTACTATAAAATCTTTTACACGTACCCTAGCCCACAGGGATATCTTCCTTTCTGATGTTTCTTCTTAGTCTGTGCATGTAATGGTATGATATCTTATGTTTTCTTTTCTTGTCTTTATGCTGGCCCCATTTCATATGAAAACTATGGTTTTATATTTTTAAGGAACATATTAAGATAAAAATGTTTTGCATTTTTAGAAGACTAGATTTTAACAGTTGGAGTTAGCAACCAGATGACTGTCATTTAGTATTTAGTGAGGCTTGATTAAATTGCAGGACTTGGGGAACTGTTCCATGTCTGTGATCAAGTATCCTTAAGGTAGTCTTGACCTCTCCAGAGAGGCAGTCTTCTGATTCATGGCAAGTCCACCTTGGATAAATGCTACGATCTTCTCTGCGTTTAGTTTGATGAAAACACTGGGAGGAAAGAGACCAAAAGGGGCCTTTGCTCCCACTGTTGTAGCATGAATTATTTGCCTGGATAATTAGGGTCTAAGTGCTGTTATTATAGAGATTAAAGGCTGTTCTAACACTTGCTGAGGTTCCCTCCTAGTTTAGGTACCAGCTGCCTCCCAGAGCAGTGAGGCAAGCTGCTGAAAAGAATGGTGCTCTAAGTGGCTTCCAAGTGAGAGTAGGATACGACTGCTTGATTTAAGTAACAGCAACTGAAACAAAGACTGTTTAGGCTGCAGGGAATATCATAAATGTGTATGCATTATTGTGGGTATAAAATCTTGATATTTATCACAACGTTGTTGTTCTGTTACAGTTAGTAGTTATTTCAAAGGAATAAAGAGGGTTTTTTTCCCCCCTTACAGGTAGCTGAGTAGAATAGTGATTGCTTTCTATCCCATTTCCCTTTTTTTTGGTATCAATTTTTTATTTACATTCTAGTTAGTTAACATATAGTGTAATCCTGTAATATTCAGGAATATTCAGGAATAGAATTTGGTGATTCATCACTTACATATAAAACCCAGTGCTCATTATAAGTGCTCTCCTTAATACCCATCACTTACTTAGCCCATCTCTCCCCCACCTCCCCTCCACCAACCCTCAGTTTGTTCTCTGTAGTTAAACAGATCTTTGCCTCCCTCTCTTTTTTTTTTTCATCCCCTATGTTTATTTGTTTTGTTTCCTAACTTCCACATATGGGTGAAATCATATGGTATTTGTCTTTCTCTGACTGACTTACTTTGCTTAGCATGATACAGTGTAGCTCCATCCACATTGTTGCAAATGGCAAGATTTTATTCTTTTTGATGGCTGAGTAATATTCAATTGTATATATACACCACTTCATTATCCATTCATCAGTCGATGGACATTTGGGCTCTTTCCATAATTTGGCTATTGTTGATAATGCTGCTATAAACATGGGAGTACATGAGCACTTTCAAATCAATATGTTTGCATCCTTTGGGTCAATACTTAGTAGTGCAATTGCTGGGTCATAGGGTAGTTCTATTTTTAACTTTTTGAGAAACCTCCATATGGTTTTCCATAGTGGCTGCACCAGTTTGCATTCCCACTAACAGAGTAGGAGGGTTTCTCTTTCTCTGCATCCTCACCAACATCTTGTTGTTTCCTGAGTTGTTAATTTTAGTCATTCTAACAGGTGTGAGATGGTATCTCATTGTGGTTTTGATTTATATTTCCATGACGATGAGTGATGTTGAGCATCTTTTCATGTGTCTGTTAGCCATCTGGGTGTCTTCTTTGGAAAAATGTCTATTCATGTCTTCTGCCCATTTCTTAACTGGATTATTGTTTTTTGGGTGTTGAGTTTGATAAGTTCCTTATAGATTTTGGATCCTGGCCCTTTATCAGATAAGTCATTTGCAAATACCTTCTCACATTCTGTAGGCTGCCTTTTAGTTTTGTTGATTACTTCCTTCGCTGTGCAGAAGCTTTTTATCTTGATGAAGTCTCAATAGTTTATTTTTGCTTTTGTTTCCCTTGCCTCTGGCGATGTGTCTAGTAAGAAGTTGCTACGGTCGATGTCAAAGAGGTTGCTGCCTGTGTTCTTCTCTAGGATTTTGATAGTTTCTTTTCTCACATTTAGGTCTTTCATCCATTTTGAATTTATTTTTGTGTATGGTAAAAGAAAGTCCAATTTCATTCTTTTGCATGTTACTATCCAGTTTTCCCAACACCATTTGATGAAGAGACTGTCCCTTTTCCATTGGATATTCTTTCCTGCTTTGTAGAAGATTAGTTGACCATATAGTTTTGCGTCTGTTTCTGGGTTGTCTATTCTGTTCCATTGATCTCTGTGTCTGTTTTTGTGCCATTACCAGACTGTCTTGATGACTATAGCTTTGTAATATAGTTTGAAGTCTGGAATTGGGGGCCTCCAGCTTTACTTTTCTTTTTCAAGATTGCTTTGGCTATTTGGGGTCTTTTGTGGTTCCATACTAGGATTGTTTGTTCTAGCTCTGTGAAAAATGCTGGTGGTATTTTGATAGGGATTGCTTTGAATGTGTAGATTGCTTTGGGTAATATGGACATTTTAACAATATTTGTTCTTCCAATCCATGAGCATGGGATGTTTTTTCATTTCTTTGCGTTCTCTTCAATTTTTTTCCTAAGTGTTCCATAGTTTTCAACGTGCAGATCTTTTACCTTTTTGTTTAGGTTTATTCCTAGGTATCTTATTTTTGGTGTAGTTGTAAATGAGATCAATTCCTTATTTTCTCTTTCTGCTGCTTCATTATTGGTGTATAGAAATGCCACAGATTTCTGTGCATTGATTTTGTATCCTGTGACTTTGCTGAATTCATGTATCTGTTCTAGCAATTTTTTGGTGGAGTCTTTAGGGTTTTCTATATAGAGCGTCAAGTCATCTGCAAGTAGTGAAAGTTTGACTTCTGGCTTGCCAATCTGGATACTTTTTATTTCTTTTTGTTGTCTGATTGATGAGGCCAGAACTTCCAGTACTATGTTAAATAACAGTGGTGAGAGTGCACATTCCTGTTTTGTTCCTGACTGTAGAGGAAAAGCTCTCAGTTTTTCCCCATTGAGGATGATACTAACTGTGGTATTTCATATGTGGCCTTTATGATGTTGAGGTATGTTCCCTTTATCCCTACTTTGTTGAGGGATTTTTATCAAGAATGTATGATGTCAGATGCTTTTTCTGAATTTATTGAGAGGATCATATGGTTCTTATCCTTTCTCTTATTAATGTGGTGTATCATGTTGATTGATTTGTGAATATTGAACTACCCTTGCAGCCCATGAATAAATCCCACTTGCTGGTGATGAATAATTCTTTTAATGTATTGTTGGATTTGATTTGCTAGTATCTTATTGAGAATTTTCATCAGGAATGTTGGCCTCTAATTCTCCTTTTTAGTGGGGTCTTTGTTTTTGGAATCAAGGTAATGCTGGCCTCGTAGAATGAGTTTAGAAGTTTTCCTTCCATTTGTATTTTTTGGCATAGTTTGAGAAGAACAGGTATTAAATCTTCTTTAAGTGTTTGGGAAAATTCCCCTGGGAAGCCATCTGGCCCTGGACTCTTGTTTGTTGGGAGATTTTTGATTACTGATTAGATTTCTTTGTTGTTTATGGGTTTGTTGAAATTTTCTATTTCTTCCTGTTTCAGTTTAAGTAGTTTATATGTTTCTGGGAATTTATCCATTTCTTCCAGATTGCCCAGTTTGTTGGCATACAATTTTTCTTTATATTCTCCTATAGTTGTTTGTATTTTTGTGGTGTTGGATGTGATCTCTCCTCTTTCATTTGTGAATTTATTTATTTGGGTCTTTTTTCTTTTCTTTTTGATAAGTCTGGCTAGGGGTTTATCAATTTTATTAATTCTTTCTAAGAACCATCTCCTAGTTTCATTGATCTGTTCTACTTTTTTTGTTTGTTTCTATATCACTTATTTCTGCTCTAATCTTTGTTATTTCCCTTCTTCTGCTAGCTTTAGGCTTTATTGTTCTTTTTCTAGCTCCTTTAGATTTAAGGTTATGTTGTGTATTTGAGACTTTTCTTGCTTCTTGAGGCAAGCCCGTGTTACTATATACTTCCCTCTTAGGACCACTTTTGCTGCATCCCAGAGGTTTTGGACTGTCATGTTTTCATTTTCATTTGTTTCCATGTATTTTTTTTTTTTTTAAAGATTTTATTTCTTTATTTGACAGAGAGAGAAAGCACAAACAGGGGGAGTGGCAGGCAGAGGCAGAGAGAGAAGCAGGCTCCCCACAGAGCAAAGGAAGCCTGATGTGGGACTCGATCCCAGGACCCTGGGATCATGACCTGAGCCGAAGGCAGTCGCTCAACCAACTGAGCCACCCAGGCGCCCCATGTTTCCATGTATTTTTAAAATTTCTTCTTTAATTTCCTGGTTAACCCATTCATTCTTTAGTAGCATGTTCTTTAACCTCCATGTATTCATCATCTTTCCAAATTTTTTCTTATGCTTGACTTCAAGTTTCATTGCGTTGTGGTCAGAACATATGCATGGTATGATCTTAAAATCTTTCTGTACTTGTTGAGGTTTGATTTGTCACCCAGTATGTGATCTATTTTGGAGAATGTTCTATGTTCCCTCGAAAAGAATATATATTCTGCTGCTTTAGGATGAACTGTTCTGACTATCTGTGAAGTCCATCTGGTCCAGTATGTCATTTAAAGTCATATTGTTTCCTTGTTGATCTTCTGCTTAGATGACCTGTTCATTGCTGTGAGTGGGGTATTAAAGTCCCTTATTATTATTATTATATTAGTATCAGTGAGTTCCTTCATGTTTGTTATTAATTGATTTAGATATTTGGGTGCTCCCACTTTGGAGTCATAAATATATATAATTGTTAGATCTTCTTGTTGAATATACCCCTTTATTATAATATAGTGCCCTTCTTCATCTTTAATTACAGTCTTTGCTTTAAAATCTAGTTTGTCTGATATAAGTATGGCTACTCTAGTTTTCTTTTGACTTCCATTAGCATGATAAATGTTCTCCATTCCCTTACTTTCAGTCTATAGGTATCTTTAGGTCTATGGTGAGTCTCATGTAGGCAGCAGATAGATGGGCCTTGCTTTTTTACCCATTCTGACACCCTGTGTATTTCGATTGGAGCATTTAATCATTTACATTCAGAATGATTATTGATAGATATCAGTTTAGTGCCATTGTATCACCTATAAAATCATTGTTTCTGGAGATTTTCTCTATTCCTTTCTAGTCTTTGATGCTTTTGGTCTGTCTTTTCCACTCAAAGAGTTCCCTTTGATATTTTTTGCAGGGCTGGTTTAGTGGTCATGAACTCCCTTAGTTTTTGTTCGGAAACTCATCTCTCTTATTCTGAATGACAGCCTTGCTGGATAAAGTATTCTTGGCTACATATTTTTTCCCATTCAGCACAGTGAATATATCATGCCACTCTCTCTGGCCTGCCAAGTTTCTGTGGTATATCCCATTTCCTTAAAGAGATTCTGGCTTCTTGTATATGTATCCTAATAAAAAGTTTACCATCTACTAGTTATTTCCTTATATTGCAACCAGGTGTCCTAGAGGTGTGACTAAACATCTGCCCCATTTCCTGTCTCTGGTACCTCCCCCTTTTGGCTACCATTTGTGAAAGGCAAAACGTTACCATAACTAAGGGTCATGGGGTCAGCTCTCAGCTCCACCACTTACTAGGGTTGACCTTGAGCCTGATATATAACTTCTTTGTGTCTCAGCATTCTACCCTGTAACCCGTCAGAAGATTCCTAAGAAATTAAATGAGTTCATACTTCGAAAAATGCCTAGCAGATAACAAACACTCAATAATTGTTGCTTTTAATATTCTTCTTGTTATTGAGTATGTATGGCAACTGACTTTTAATCCATATAAGAACTCTTTTGGAAGTAGGTTTATAATAATTAAATAGAAATGGAAATTCTAGTTTAGCAACATTAAAACACAGATGCAAAGACATAGCTAGTAAATAAATGGTGGAGCCAGAACTCAAATGCTAGTCTGATTCTGAAATCTGCTCTTTTCAACCACTCTGTTCTAGCCTAGCATCTGTTTAAAAAAATTTCTTCACTATGTACTATATGCTAGTCCTTTTTTAACATTAATTAGTGCCATTTATGACACTGTCCCCAACTAAGATATAAGAAGTCTTTCACTGAATGCCTACAGTAGCGCTGAGTTTAAAATCAGCATTTGCTAATTCCCATTGATGTGCCTAAGGTATTAATTCCAGAGAAGTCACTTCACAGTGTCATCACATCCTTCATGGGTTCCACCTCTGTGCTCTCTGGAGATTATGGTTAATGAGTCAAGGGGGAGAAGAGCTGGCTCAACAGTTAGGCTGGGGCTTCCCTTAATCCTCCTCTCATTGTGGTTCCTTTTCCAGGTGTTAAATGGAGCAACTTGGAGGAGCTTCATTCATTCCTCTATCTAGCTTATAATAACAGGTAGAAAAAGTAGACCAGAGTATGGAACTGTTTATACTTAAGATTTAGTTGAGTAAATAAATACATAATCTGCTTAGAGATTAGTATTTCCAAATTTTGAACTTCCGAAGGAATGTACAAGGACTGGAGGTACAACCACTACTGTGCTTAGTGCCAAAGACCCAGTATTTGTGCAAGCATCTCTGCATACCTTTCAAGCTGTGGCAGAAGTTTCGTGTGTGCCCATGAACTCTCACGTGGTTCGGTGGTCTTGCTTGCTGATGTAACTTTGAAATTATTACCATATTTAACCTAGTGTAGAACCACAGCACAGTGAAACCGTTTGGATTGACAATGAGGCAGTCACTTTAATGCTATAGTTTTTATTTTCGCTCATTGTGAAAATTTGTCTTTGTAACATATGGATGGTTTCCTTGGTATCTTTTGTATGATTCCCTGTTAGCTGATCCCAAATTTTAAACTCTAGTGAATTAAAAATGATCTAAAGATTTATTCTAAACACCAAAGAAAGGAAAAAAAATTAGAAAAATCTTTTCATAAAGATTATGACATGTTTTGGTCAGAAAATATTTGGACTTTAAATATATGGTAGCTAGAAAATAAATCTTTTCTTTTTTTGCTTTAATCCATGAACATATTGGAAAATAAAATTAGTTTAAGAACTTTTGAATTAAAAATTTAAAAGCCTTACATTTCCTTTACCCAAATTATAAGAAAATTTTGTATTAAGTAATCGTTTTTAAATAGCTAGTAAATAGGAGTTTGAATTAAAAGAAAAAAAAGTAGGAAAAAGATGGAGTTCAGTTAAAAGATAAATTCCTGGGACATCACCCTTTTGATTCAGTAATTCTTATGTGATGAATACCCAAGGTGATTCTGATACAGGTTGTTTGGTGCTTAATCTTTGAGAAAATTGGATTGAGAGCATATTGTATATTTTAAAGTTCATCAGTAAGTATTTGCTTCATTCTATATCAATTGATTACAGTGATACAAACTTCAATCTCAATTATAACAGTGATAATGGTAGATGATAATAATGAGTTCTTCAACAAATACCATGTGGTAGTGTTTGACCTTGGGATTTTAAGTACCCTGAGCCTTAGTTTTCTTCTCTGTAAAATGGGAGTAATAGCTTATTATGAGGATTAAATAAACCAACACATTAAAGCACTTAGAACAGTGCCTGCCCCAGGGTGCTATATAAAAGTTAGCTGTTAATACAGTGTTGGGGAAACAAAAGTAACCTATAATTAAAAGTCATATATGCTACCCTGTAATTGTTAAATGATATGGTTTTGACGATAATTACAGCAGAAGTTCAAAAAATAGGTATGACCTACACATGTACTTAGCCTTCTAGATCCCCAGGAGTATGTTGGAGTTTTCAAAGCCCCCCCATGGATATCTCCTTAACCTGCCTTTCCTTTCAAGTTTTTGGTTAATTTATCATTCACTCTCTGATCCACCACCTCTGGCAACTGTGATGTTAACCAATTTCCTCTGATTATTTTTGACTAATTGTCTCTGGGGAAAATGCTCTTTGCGCATAGGACCAGCTCTGAGTCAGGTCAGCTAAGCTTGTGAGTGAGGTCTTCAGGGAACCACTAGGTCTGTAAAATAATGTCCATTCTCTGGGAATGGGGCTCTGAAGAGCTCCAACCCATTCTGCCCCATCCATTGGTCCCTAGGCTACTGTGTTTTTTTGTTTGTTTTTACCATGATTGTGTACTGTTGTTGTTGTTGTTGTTGTTTTTTTAGATTTATTTGTTTATTTGACAGAAAGAGCAGAAGCACAAGCAGGGGGAGCAGCAGAGGGAGAGGGAGAAGCAGGCTCCCCACTGAGCAGAGAGCCCGACGCAGGACACGATCCCAGGACCCTGGGATCATGACCTGAGCCGAAGGCAGACACTCAACCAACTGAGCCACCCAGGTGTCCCATGTACTGTTGATTTTTAAATCTACTACATAGCTTGGGATGGGGAGAGGATAATATGGCAAGTTAAAAAACTTGCTACAAAACTTGTCTTTATAAGGAAAAAGACCAAATGATTGGATTGCTGCAAAGTTAATTTTCAGAGTTCTGAAAAAGTTGATTCTGACAAATTTTTTCAATGTTTTTATTGCCTTGACAGAGAAGAAGTTTTTTGGAAGTTGTTATTCCACCAGTTTCATTGACATCACTGATAATATTTAATTAAATAACATAATTACAATAATGATTTGGGAGTAAATAGCAGTATTTGGGTAAACATGGGACACAATTGATGGGAGCAGATGTGCCTAGGCTTATGGACTTGAGAGAGAGAGAGCAAGAACTATGGACTGGAGCACTCAGCACATCGTGGGCATACCAGTGTGTTTCTGAGAAGGACTGGATTGTTTTTTGTTTTGTTTTATTTCTTTTGTGTGTGTGTGTGAGTAGCTAAATGAATGTGTCAAGAAAGTTTCTATTGTATACACTTAGAAAAACTAAATGTTTTACTGTGGCTCCACTTTCTAAGCAGAAATCTTTTCTGACTTTCTTGAATCATTCTTAAATTTGAGCTCAGTCCAGCATATTCTTATAGCTTTTCAAGGAGTCATAATATTTTGGACTGTATGTTTAAAGCAGAGAAGCAGTTGAATGTCAGGCCTTCATTCAATCTGTAACAGAGACTGAGCCTGGAAAGGTGATGAACACTTTAAAAACACCGGGGAGTGCTTTTGTTCTCAAGTCAATCTCATGTAACATTCATTGTTGAGTCTCCTTTTCTCTTACTGCACAGCCTTGAATATTTCTGGGGGAGCCGCAGAGTAAATTCAGTCTTTTACCTGTTACTCAGTGCTTCTATTGTTACTGTTACTTTAATGGAGTAGAAATCACATACTGCATCTCTTGTGTAGTTATAATAGTGATCAGGTCATGGCCAGATGCTTTATTCAATTCTAAGGAAATTGTCTACATTTCAACCTGGAGCACTGTGTAAAATACACTATAGTATGTTATCAACTGAGATCCCACCCACCTGCTTGTCATTTAAAGACAGATTTCCCATCCCTTGACTTTATTGACATCTGTTTCCCATGTCATAGAATTTACCCACTTTAAGTGTGTAATTCAATGATCTTGAGTAACTTCACGGAGTGGTCCAACTATCACCATAAAGGAATTTTATTTTATTATTTATTTATTTACAAAGATTTTATTTATTTATTTGAGAGAGAGAGAGTGAGAGAGAGCACAAGCAGGGGGAAGGGCAGAGGGAGAAGCAGACTCGCTGCTGAGTGGGGAGCCCAAGGTGGGGCTCGATCCTGGGACTCTGGGATCATGACCTGAGCCAAAAGTCAGATGCTTAACCAGCTGAGCCACCCAGGCGCCCCACACTTTAACATTTTTAATAGCTCTCAAAAATAAAAAAAAAGCATTAAAGTGCCAAACTAAGTAGTAAATTTCTGATTCTCAAGGATAACTCATGTAGAATATTTATGAACTTTTACCAACTAAAAAGGTGTGAGGGTGGGGGGCGACACACATGCAAAATAATATAACTGGCCAATGAAAACCCAAAGGCATGAAACTGAAAATCTCCTGCAAATATTAATAGTTCTTTTAAGGACATTATACCTGAAGACCATAATTTAACATGTGAGTCTGCAGAATGTGTCTTTTTTTTTTAAGGCAGGGAGGGGTAAAGGGGGAGGGAGAGAGAGAATCTTAAGCAGGCTCCACTCCTGGCATGAAACCCGACATGGGGCTTGATCTCACACCTCTGAGATCGTGACCTGAACTGAAATCAAGAGTTGGATTCTTAATCGACTGAGCTACCCAGGCACCTCCAGAATGTGCCTTTTATATCACGCTGGAAGTATGACATTTTATTTGTGTCAAATGACTAGTCTTCTAAATTAATTTTTCTCCTTTTCCTCCTATGAAACAATACTGTTTAATGTGTCAGCTCCTCTAGAAGAACTTTGCAATTGGTTAAATAATGTCAGTTTTGTCTTTTTTTTAAAGATTTTTATTTATTTATTTGAGACAGAGAGAATGAGAGAGAGAGAGCACACATGAGAGGGGGGAGGGTCAGAGGGAGAAGCAGGCTCCTTGCTGAGCAGGGAGCCCGATGCAGGACTCGATCCAGGGACTCCAGGATCATGACCTGAGCCAAAGGCAGTCGCTTAACCAACTGAGCCACCCAGGCACCCTAAATAATGTCAGTTTAATATCCTGCCATCAGATACTTGAAAAAAAATTATTTGTTTATTCCTCTAATGGTTTGCTATTTTCATCTAATTCATAGAAGTCACAGTAAAACTTCGGACGTTTTTTCTGTCAAAACAGAAACAACTGACGTTATTATGAATACTATCATACATTCAGTAAAAAAAAAATTCAGTATTGTTAGTAAAATTGCTTGTTTTCATGTCATATGCATATGTATTTTGGTGGAACACAAGGTTGTGGTAAAAATAATGTTCTCATTAAATTAAAACTTGACTCTAATATTGCTTGTGGTTCAATATTCTATATAACAGAAGCTGCAATTCTACAAATTGGTATGATTTCTAATTATACAGATTTATAAATATTTTAATATATAAACAAGGAACTACACACTTTCTTGTGACATAGCTAAATTTGAATTTAAAAAATGTACTGTAACATGGTGGTACGTATTTTTTCTTTTTGTTGTCCATATCAGATGGAGTTTAGGAATGTTTAAACCTTTGGAGAATTTCTTTGTAAATCAACTTAAGTTAAACTGTAATGATATAGAAATTTAATCTAAGCAAGTTCTAAATTTTGACTGCATTTTTGTCAAAATAAGTTGAAAATTTTAATCAATGTGGTTAATGAACATAGTTCCCAAAATGTTAGCGTTTGAAACTTTTAGCAAATTACAATTACTGCAAAACCTTAAGACATAGAACTTTTTTCCAGTGACAGAACTGAACAAATTAACTTATGATCTCAGATGGAGTATAAGATTTAAATTTGAAATTCTATAATTGCATATTGAAATATCTTGACTTATGAGGAGACTCTTTTGATGGAGCTTCTATTTTTATTTAGATAAACTTATATTTTATGCCAGAATGAAATGAAACTGAGAACTATGATATTGTAGCATCCAATTCTAGCAAAGCATTAAAAAAAATCATAAAAAGAGATGACTTACTCAGTGAGATTTATTTGGCAAAAATATTTGTTAAAGAAAAGCAGTTTGAATGGAGGCAAAAAAGGCAGTACCTATGAAAATACTGGGGTTAAAATGTTGATATATTTTAGTATAAAATTACTGATAATATCTCCTATTTAGCAGAAATTACTCTGAGTTTTTCAAGCATCCCAGCACCTATATAGAGTTTTTATTTTAAAAAATTACAGTCTTCAAGAAGTATCAATTGAAGATGTCAATAATTCAAAAATGTTGAAGAAAAGTACAGGCAATTTTATGAAAAAAATGAAAAAAGAATAAGATTATATAGGAAAATAAATTCTTCAGAAAAATACCCGGATATGGTATTAGAGTAAAGTATTATTTAAAATACTGATTAAAATGAAAATAATTTAAACCTGAAAGTTTTGTTATTTGTTAATATTTAGATATTCAATATCAGTTTCTAAAATTTTGTTTAATGCACACGAATGTGTTATTTTTATTTTCAAAAGTATTTGGATAGTACAGTTTAAAGGACTATTTACTATATGTTGGCTAACTGAACATAATAGAAAAATGAAGTGTTAAGTAGTCTAATAATATACTGCAAGTAATTTGTTGGTCAGTAATATTTTAAAAACTCATGTAATTTTGTTTATTTTTTGTGTCTCATTTCTCTGAAAGGAGTTCAGCGGGATGATTCGTTCTGTGGCCACTCTGTATAGGGATATGATAGCAAAAGAACTACATCTTGAGATTCACTCTGAATGAGTACTCAGCTTTCAAGTGACTTCTACCAGTTCTGTGCCTGACCTGGTGCATGTTGCTTGTTTCCCATTCTTTCCTTTCCTACCTCCATCCTTGACTTTTGAGTCTTAGTAGTTCTAATTTCTGCTATCTCTCTTGACCCAGTGGCTAGGTAGGCATAGTCATATGATTTCTTTGTTCCATCTTAGAAAATGTTCTTGACAGTTCCTCTCTTGGAAGTCCCATTGGCTTGGCCTGGTGTTTAAGAATTCTTTCTGCTGGGGTGATTGGGTGGCTTAGTCAGTTAAGTGTCCAATTCTTGATTTTGGCTCAGATCGTGATCTCAGGATCATGAGGTTGAGCCCCACATCACCTCCCCACTCAGCAGGGAGTCTGCTTGAGATTCTCTCTCTCCCTCTGCTCTTCCCCCCCACTTGTGTGTGCTCTCTTTCTCTCTAAAATAAATAAATCTTTAAAGGTTTTTTTTTTAATTTGAGAGAGAGAGAGAAAATGTTCAAGAGAACATGAGTTGGGGGGAGGGGCAGAGGGAGAAGCCCACTCCCTGCTGAGCAGGGGCCTGACGCAGGACTGAATAGCAAGACCCTGGGGTTATGACCTGAGCTGACGGCAGACACTTAACAGACTGAACCACTCAGCACCCATAAAATAAATAAATAAATCTTAAAAAAAAAAAAGAATTCTTTCTGCTTGTGCCTTGGTTTCGGCTCTTTTAAGTTCTGTGTTGGGCAGTGTTGTTGATCACCAACCTTTAATTTTCATCATTATCATTCCTATTTATTATCTTTTTATATAAGTATATTTTATTTTATATGAGTATAATTGACACAAAATGTTACATTAGTTTCTGATGTACAACATAGTGATTTGACAAGTTTATATTTTACATCATTATCACTTTTTAGATTTGTTTTATTTTTCCCTCCGAGAGCATGTATTCAGTATTTCAGACTCCTCACTAAGTGGCAAAGTTTAATTCACTTATATTTTATACTCCCAGCTATCTAAACAGATAACATAATACTCAGATCAATACCTACTAGTAGGACTACTAGTTAATAATAATATTAACTGTTTTAAATCATGAAACTTCTATCTTATTTTTTTGACCATCCAAATTCTAAGACAAACTTTATATAGGTAACTATTTGTTGGATTCAGCAAAGCCATAATTGTATCAGGAAATTTAATTAACTTGAGTTTGTCATCCCTTCTGGAATACAGGGAGGTTTCTATCTATTAGAATATTCTAGGGCGCCTGGGTGGCTCATTCATTGAGTGTCTGCCTTTGGCACAGGTCATGGTCTCAGGTTCCTGGGATCGAGCCCCGCATCGGGCTCCCTGCTCCGCGGGAAGCCTGCTTCTCCCTCTCCCACTCCCCCTGCTTGTGTTCCCTCTCTTCGCTGTGCCTCTCTCTGTCAAATAAATAAATAAAACCTTCAAAAAAAAAAAAAAGAATATTCTACTAAAAATGTTGCCAGCTGCAATTGTGATAAGATTCACCCATGGAACTTAATTTATGATTATCCCACAATTAATAACCTTATCAGTAAAAATTTTGCCTTCCAGGTTGATAATACTCAGCCACTAGTTTTATAAAAAAAGCAAAATTAGTTATAATAGTAAAAAAATTTAAGGTATGTTCTTAGTGTTTTTTAAATTCTTACAAATATGACATGAATACTTCTTAAAAAGGATAACAGCTTTTCTATAATCCATGTAATGTAAAATCCTGCTGATAGCACCACCAGAAATAACTTATAACAAATTTTCACTCAACAAATTGATTATGGAAAACATTTTCGCACTGCTTGGGTTATGTATACTTTTATATACTTTCGTATTCAAGTTATACTTAGGTTAGTGTACTTCACATACTTTAGGTTATAGAGTTCTGACCTAAGATAGCTGATAATTATGCTAACATAACTTACTCAGCTTTCAGGTTGTATAAATGTGACTTGGTGCACTGATGCTCTGGTAGTATGAACTGACGGTGCGGACCTTGCCCTCAGGGAAGCAGTTATATGCCAGTTTGGGTTGTGGTATTTTTATACCGGTGGTATCTACGATGAATTCTTCTTCTCTCTTCCAGCTGTCTGTTGACATCAGATCTGCCAGGACAGGTTGGAGTTAATTGTTTTCATTGCTTTTTTTTTCTTTAAGATTTATTTATTTGAGAGAGAGAGAGAGCGTGGGGAGGGGCAGAGGGAGAGGGAGACAAGCAGATTCCCTGCTGAGCAGGAGCCAACTCTGAGCCAAAATCAAGAGTAGGACACTTAGGCAACTGAGCCACCCAGGCGCCCCTGATTTTCATTGCTTTGAGCACAGGTTTCTCCTTCGAAGTCCTTGAATGCTACATTTGAAACTCTCCTTACAATTACAATTTTACCAAATAGCATTGTGTACTGTGTATGCTATACAAACTTAACAAAAAAGGTTTAAACTTGTCTCAAGGTGCTAGCCAAGAGAATCATTTTAGATATTTTACTCACTAAATAAATTAACATTTTTGTGCTGTCCAATAGCTCTTACTGCATTTGGATCCTTATGTAAAATTTAGTAATAAGCCAGTTGGATGTCCAAGAAGGGAAAAACCAATTCGTTAGATATTGCACTTGTTTTGGGCTTGTCCAAATAGAAACTTTTTTAAGGAATACTTTATAAACATTTGTTGTGTCATTTCTAATTGTCACTACTGTCTCGTATATTGTTAATAGGGCCTTAAGAGCTTTTGAACGGTCATTATTTTGCAGGTTCATATAACAGATGATTCTCCATCAAAAGAACTTGAATAACTTGAATAAATACAGTGGAATTTTGTGAGAATGACACTTAAAACCAATAGGGTGGTGTAGACTCTGAAATCTGATGATTTGCTGATCTTTTGTGCGCTCATTGTGTTGCCTCAGGCCAAAGGAGCACCAAGAAGAGGGACTAGAAACATAATGTCTTTTTTTTTTTTTAGCTTACAGCAGCACCTTCCTAGGAGATATAAAAGCTGAATTTTGGGGTTTTATCACAGCTGATTCCAATCAACTAAAGCTGATAAATGACCACACAATTTGAATGTCCAGTATATCAGACCCCTATTGAACCTAAATGAAGACTCGTTGCTGATGAATGAACAATGGGACTTTTCCCTCCTTTCACTAAAGTTTCCATTTTATTTTTAAATATTAACGTGCCATAAAAGTGCATGTGTGTGTGTGTGTGTGTAGTCCTGTGACTTTTAACGCTTATATAGATTTGTGCAGTCACCACTATAATCAGGACACAGAACAATTCCATCATACCCCAAACATTTCTCCTGCTACCCCTTTGCAGGGGTATTTGACTGCAGCTCTTATGGACTCCCCATCTGTTCTGTTTTTATATTTTTATTTTTTCTAGGATATCATATATATAGAATCATAGGGTGTGGAACCTTTAAAGCTAGTTTTTTTTCCCACTTAGCATAATTCTTTAAGATTCATCCATGTTATTGCACTTGTCATAATTTGTTCCTTTAGCTGATGAACTGTGGTCCATCGTATAACTTAGTTTGTTATCCATTCACTTATTGAAGGATATTTGCTTTTTCCCCTCAGTTTTTGGAGATTATGAATAAAGCTGCTATAAACATTTATGTACAGAGATTTTATGAAGTAAATTTTAATTTCTGTAGAATAAATACCTAGGAGTACAATTGTTGGGCCATATGAAAGGCATATGCTTAATTTTTTAAGAAATTGCCAACCTTTCCCAAAAATTCTTAACCATTTTGCATTCCATTTATCAATGTAAAAGAGTTTCAATTGCTCTGCATCCTTGTCAGCATTTGGTATTGTGATTTTTTTTTGAATTTTAGTTACTCTGGTAGGTTTGTAGTGATATTTCATTATGGTTTTAATTTGCATTTCCCTAAAGACTGATGACATTTGATTAAGTTATCATGTGCTTATTTGTCATCTGTATATCTTTTTTTTGAAGTGTTGGCTCAAATATTTTACCTAGTTAATAAAATGGGTTTTGAAAGTTTTAAAAAATATATAAATATATATAAATTCTGGATACAAGTCCTTGGGGCAATTGGAATTTGTTTTAACAAACTATGTACAGCTGATATATATTTATTTGATTTTGTCCAGAGGGCTAATTTTCAATGCTTAACTACAATAAACATCACAGACTCCTCCTTTTTGGTAGTTAAACCCCTGACTTTTCTTCCTTCAATCAACTACTCAATGGATTTCTTCACTGGCCTATGTTCCTTTGTCTGGTTAGTCAATAAATTTGGATTTAACAACAATAAAAATCCAGTGGTCTTTTAAAATTTTTTGACAGTATAAATCCTATCTGATATCTCCCAACCAGGATGCCCTGGGGATGTTAATTAACCTTATAGAGAATCTCAATTTACCTTACTATGAAATAAGGACATATCTTAGAATCTTTGTGAAAATTAAATAAGGTAATGGGCATAAAGTGCTCAGTTAGAGCCTGCTACATATTGGAAGTTCAGTAAATAGCTCTCTCTGCTCTAGCAATAATATTAGTTTTGGCTGCTTTTGTATACTTTAATCATATAATTTGTTACTGCAAGTTAATGAATGCATAGGGAACAAAGTTTAGAAAAATAATCTGACAGAAGAATAAGATTTTCAATAATGGAAATTTTTCTGATTGCTTATATTATCTGCTAGATATTGTGGTTCTGTGACTAGCTGTTTTTTTTTTTTTTTTTTTAAGATTTTATTTATTTATTTGACAGAGAGACAGCAAGAGGGAACACAAACAGGGGAAGTGGGAGAGGGAGAAGCAGGCTTCCCGCTGAGCAGGGAGCCCGATGCGGGGCTTGATCCCAGGACCCTGGGATCATGACCTGAGCCGAAGGCAGACGCTTAACGACTGAGCCACCCAGGCACCCCTGTGACTAGCTGTTTAGGAAGTAGGAAAATTGGCTTATGGACAATTGCATAATTTACTTCCTTAGTAAACTCAATTAGAGCTACAGCCATGGATGAGAAGAGGCCAAAAAAAGTGATTAGAGCTCATAAAGGCATTAGCAGTCCAATAATTGTATAATGAAGAGCAAGCAAGTGCTTTCACAATCATGGAAGAAGGGTAAGGTGCTTAGTTTAATAGTTATTTGGTATTAATCAAACACTATTTTTCTGACAGTAAATTGTTAGTTGTGATTTTATATATCCAGAGTAACTGGATTCTCTTAGATTTTCCTAATATAAATGTAAAGACTTTAAGGAATGTATTATTTGTCTTTAAAAGTTATTATTTTTTGAAGTATCCAAGCATATCATTTAACTTTGAAAGGTAATGAAAAGAGGGATAAACTTTAGAAAAATAGGTAATCTATGCAAAAGAAAAAGCCCCTAATAGACCAATTTCAAGAGTCAAGATTCAAGGGGCCATTTGAGAGAAAAAGAGAGACAGAGATAGAAATTTGTATGTGGGGGGGGGGTGTTGTGTGTTGGAGGGGTATGAGGGAAGGAAGACAGAGGAGTAGGGAGAGAGAGGGAAGGGGGCATAGAGGGAAAGAGAGAGTGTTAATCATTGTTTGGCTACATCAGTGGTTTGCTGACAGTGGGCTCAGCTAGGGAAGGATCTTTTTTTTTTTGTATTAGATCTATTCTTTTTTTTTTTAACTTTTTATTGTTATGTTAATCACCATACATTACATCATCAGTTTTTGATGTAGTGTTCCATGATTCATTGTGCATAACACCCAGTGCTCCATGCAGAATGTGCCATACCCATCACCAGGCTAACCCATCCCCCCACCCCCCTCCCCTCTAGAACCCTCAGTTTGTTTCTCAGAGTCCATAGTCTCTCATGGTTCGTCTTAGGGAAGGATCTTTAAATGATACTGGATATTGATACTTGGCTTCCACTCCCAGTCATTTTGATTTAATTGGTAAGGTGTTTGATCTGGACATTGGGAATTTAAAAACTATCCCAGGTGATTCTGAGGTGCGACAAAATTTGAGAACACCTGGATTAGATATAAATGGCAAAAAAAGGTCTGGTTAAAGGTCACTTTTGTCTTGACAGCTATTTGGGAAGGAAACAGTGTCCCATAACAAGACTTTAAATTAAAACTTATCAGAAATTTGCTTAAGCATTCTGCCAGAAATGTTAATTTCTTCCTCAAAGGAAGAAAACTTTGGCTTCCATATCTTGTTGGGGATAACAGGAATCAAGAAAATTGATTTCTTTGGGCACTTGGGTGGCTCAGTCGTTAAGCGTCTGCCTTCGGCTCAGGTCATGGTCCCAGGGTCCTGGGATCGAGCCCCACATCGGGATCCCTGCTTGGCGGGAAGCCTGCTTCTCCCTCTCCCACTCCCCCTGCTTGTGTTCCCTCTCTCGCTGTGTCTTTCTCTGTCAAATAAGTAAATAAAATATTAAAAAAAAAAAAAAGAAACTTGATTTCTTGACCTGTCTCTGGCTCTTACTGCCTCATTCACTAACTGTGTGTTTTTGGGAGCTTTTTCATTAGCCTTTGATTTACTTATCAGTAAGTGATGGTATGAAGCTAGTTAAATTTTATAATATTTCCTAGCTCTAAGTTTCTGTAATTTTATAAAGTAACAGAAATAATGAGTACTGTTAAATGAATAAGATAAAAAGTAGAAAAGGCATAAATTAGTAAATCTTATTAAACATATACCTTTAATATATGTAACCTGAATAAGCTGAGCCACCTTGGTATTAGCATGCTGTCTCAAATGGCATGATCTCGCCTTTTTTTATGACTGTGTAATATTCCAGTGTGTGTGTGTCTTTGTGTGTGTGTGTGTGTATACATGCAAACCACCTTTTCCTTATTCATTCATCTATTGATGGACACTTAGGTTGCTTCCATATCTTGGCTAATGTAATGCATGTATCATTTTGATTAGTGTTTTTATTTTCTTTGGGTAAATACCTGATGGTGGAATTCTTTGATCATATAGTATTTCTATTTTTTAAAATTTTAATTATTTATTTTATTTTACTTTTAAAGATTTTATGTATTTATTTGAGAAAGAGAGAGAACATGTGTGTCAGTGAGGGGAAGAGCAGAAGGGGAGGGAGAGAGAGAGGAGAGAATATCCAGCAGACTCCACGCTGAGTGTGGAGCCTGATGTGGGGCTCGATCTCATGACTTTAAGATCATGACCTGAGCCGAAACCAAGAGTTGTTGCTTAAACAACTGAGCCACCTAGGCACCCCTTTTTTTAAAATTTTTTAAGTAAACTGTATGCCCAACATGGCACCTGAACTCATGACCCTGAGATCAAGGGTCACATGCTCTACCAATTTTGCCAGCCAGGGTCCCCTCTATTTTTATTTTTTCAGGAACCTCCATACTATTTTCCACAGTGGCTGCACCGATTTGCATTCCCACCAATAGTACACAAAGGTTCCTTTTTCTCTACATCCTTGTCAACACTTGTTATTTCTTGTCATTTTAATTTTAGCCAATCTAACTGGTATAAAATGCCAACTCCACAACTCTTGAAGACTGAGAGAAGGCTAATGATATAATTGTCTTCCTCAATATACATATAAATACTCTGAAAATACTCTTTAATCATTTCTTAAATTTCTTAAGTCATTTAATTCTTCTATATCATAAAATAGCTGTTTCCACTAATAGAAACTAACTGTTCCCATTTTCTTTTCTAGGTGTTTACCCCAAACACCCATGTGCTCTTTAGAATTCCTCTTCAGCCGTCAGGACCTCTTTCTTCTATAATTGGCTTAGTAGGGCTTTGCCTGTCAAATATTTTTGTACTAAATCTGGGTTCTGGAGAACTTGGAACTGTTCATAGAGGGTCCCAGAAATCAACCAGAATTTCATTCCCTCCTCATCCAGGAGGTATGTTTATTGCAGAAAAAGAATCTGGGGTGTTCATTGAATACTGGCTGCAGTGGGCCACGAGTTGGTTCTCCTCGCCACAGTCAAAACTGATGCACCTGCTTCTGCCCTTCCAAAGTTCTAGACATTCCTGTGCTGTTATGGATTTTATCCCACAGTGTGAAACATCCTAAAAAAGTCAGAAAATTACTGCCTAGCTGCTAAGTTAATCCTAAGGCAAATCTTGGCACACTAGAAGCAGATTAAGAGAAACACTCAGGTTCTACTAGGACCTAAGTCCCGGCCTGGCTTTAAGAGGGTCCCATAAATGCCTCCAAAGGAGTCACTTTTTCCCAGTCACCAGAATTGTGATTGTTGAGAATCTACTCTCAAGAGACTGAATCATACCTCGTTACTTTGGTTCCCTTGGTTCACCCTGGCAACTTTTATGAAATCAAAATTTGATTGTGCTTCCTTAGGACTGTCGTGGTGGTTGTGTGTCTTTCTCTTCTTTCAAAGTAGCTTTATTAACAGTGATCATTCAGGTCTATGGCAAATCTTGCCTGTATATTCCTTTGGTACCAATCTAATTCAGCTGTTTCTGGTTCCCCAAATTATGCTGCAGCACAGTTGTGCTTGTTGCTTCATTTTCTGATCTCCTTACTACGAAGGAGCTCCGTTTGTTTGTCTCTGAGATTAGCATTGGTACAGCACATAAGCAAAAGAACATTAATTTTCAACATCTCTAATTGGATATTTAAATCCACATTAAAACCGTAGCCCCCCAAAGTTATGCTTTGTGGACAGAGAATGAGTTTTAGAAGTTCTTTAAGCTTCCATTAATATGTTAAGACGTAGGTCTGGTGGGTTTGAATATCAAGGTTTCTATAAGCCAGGAATAAAGGCAGTTTTCAGTTTTGCAGGAAGGGAGGATAGTCTTCTTATAAACTTGATGGGATCAAAAAAGGGAAGATGAGTGAGACTAAGTTAGATTTGAGAGGTGGTGGAGCGTGGCTGTTGAGCAGGTAGAAGAAGCTCCCAGTGCATTTGGAGGTATTTCCAGCAGTTTGGGAGAACTAGTATAGCATTGGTGGAGAGAGTAACCTGAACTCATGTAACCTGAACCTAAGTCAGGGCTCTGATCTCCCATGGACTATTGGTAGTGGGCTGGGGATCTTGAATCCTTGTATCCTGGTGGAAGATAGAGAAGGGAGTGAAATGTGAATGTAGAAGTGCTGAAAGAACTTGTGGGGCTGGTGTACTCGGGGGTGGATGTGAAGCTATGGCCATTTTAGGAATGGAGGTAGATGGCTGGGTCCATGAGTCTCAGTCTGGAATAGACAGGCCAGCCACGCCTCAGAAACTGCAGTAGAAATTGATGGTGGCCAGAGAATGGATTAGACCTGCTTATAGCATCTTGAAGATCCCTTCTGCACCACCATGAAACCAAGTAAGCTCTACCACAAAGCTAAATGCCGTGTTGGCAGAAGCAGGGAAAAAGAGAGAATCTCTGAAAGTATTTACCTAAAAGGTGAATTATCCCAAAGAATTTAAAATCTATGAACATGAAATCTTGTATATTGACATGATGTCCCCCTCAACCCATACCCTGTCAACTTCAGTATTCAGTGGGAGCTTGTAAAAAATGTGAAATCAGTTCTGGGAAGTAACAGAGCTATGTTTTCTTTGCATGTTTAAGTTATGTGTACATTTTTATCACTCCTACATATGAATTCTAATACTCCACCTTGACATATGCTCTTTCAGGGCAGCTAGACAGCGTTTCAAAAACTTGTGTCTGTGGGTCCCCACAGAACTCCTAATTTTAGATCTTAAGACTTTCACCTAGATAAGAAAATTTTCAGTGATAAGAGTCTGTTATCTTTGTAGTGTTTTGGTGGCATGGGTCAACTGTTCATCCACACTTATTCACTCAATGAATATTTATTTACTAAGCTTCCTGCTCTCGGGTGAGAGAGATAAGTAAAAATACTTCCAGGGCCCACGAGTGGGATGTATGTTAGACCTATGTTTCAGACCCTGGCATAGGGTGCCTGGAAGCAAGCAGGCTTTCCCCAACGTTCCAGATGTCCCCTGGTGGCAGCTTGGCTTCCAGGGGACCCATTCTTTGCCAGAGAAATGGAGCAAGGGCTCTGAGCAATTCCACTCTTCTCTGTCACTACCTTCCTCTTTTCTTTCAGAAAGGATTAAATAAGAAATTGGATGTCTGTGCAGACTGACTTTCCAGCCTGGAATGTCGCATGGAGATTTCTTTTACTTCTTCAAATTTAGTGAACTTATATTGTGCCTTGTAACCACATAAATCAGCAGTTCTGCAGCCCTGCTCACCAGCATGGCAAAGGCCCCGGCCGGGGATCTGCTCAAACAGCAAATAATCCTCTCTGCTCGGAAGGCAAGAAGGGCAAAGACAGGCATGTGATTAGTTATTTTAATATTTTATCCCTGCCTCATATTAACACATTTGCTTTTATGATTTCAAAATGGATCTTTTTCAATTTCAGTTTAGTCTACCACTTTCTCCTGTCAAGACAAACAGCATTATACTCCTCATATATTTATACATCTGTGTGTTTAATATGCATATATATGAGAACCATATACATATATGTGAGTGTATATTCAGTTAATTTCCTCAAGAGATTCGGAATGAGGTCAGGTGTATGGATCAATAAGAAAGCAAAATTAAAAGCCTAATAATTTTAGGTATATAAGAGATGTCCTAATTCTGATGAAAGTAAATCTATCTAATGTGAAGATAGGCCATAATTTTGCCTATAATTATATCGTTTTTCTTTACAGCCTCTTTTTTTCCCATGTGGACACTTCCCGGTGTATCTCCCCCAATGTTCTAATGCTATAAATAGCATTCTTTAAAGGGAAACATGTATAATTTTGGCTATAAATTAGACCCTATACTTTAAAATATTTATTAGAAAACTTTACCTAAATAATATAGAGAGAAATATTTTGTCAGAGTTGAATTTAGCTTAATAAGGCATCATTTTGGAAGACTGATCATCTAAATTAGCAATTAGGAGACTTGGATTTTAATTATAAAGTGTTTCAAGAATACAGAATAGCAGGGAAAATAATGAGGAATAGCCATGTATCTATTACCCAGCCTGTGAAAATTTAACCGCTGTATTACAACAGAATTAACAAAGAAGAAAACCCTACAGACATACATGAATATTTGTATTCCTCATCAACTTCATTCCCCTTCTGAGTTCTAAAAGTTATGCACTCTCTCAAAGTTGTATTTATTATTCCTGTGCATGTTTTTTACTTTTATTATGTATGTATGTAGATATAAACAACACAAATATTGTTTTACAAACTAAAAATTTATATAAATATTATAGGAATCTTTTGCAAGCTGCTCTTTTTTTGAAATGTATCTATATTGATAAATGTAGTGATTTTCCATTTATTATAACTGTTTTGCAATATTCCAATGAATAGATAGCTAGCACAATTTATTAATTTATTGTCCTGTTGATGCATTTAAAATGTATCCTTTTTTGCATTTAAGAGCAATGATACAAAGAACATTCTTGTACATGTCTCTATTATGTATACTTCCTCACCTGTTCTCAAATGAAAGTCATTGTTTCACTCAAGGTGACTTTTTCTACCCAATTCTCCTACATTCCTGCATCTCCTCTTTTCCCTCATCCTCTCTTGATATGGGTTATAATAGCTCTGTTATTCCTGGCTCCCGAGCCACTCTTTATCCCTTTGAGTTCACATGGTTATTATATCCGTAATGCTCTAAACAGTCTCTTTGCAGAAAGGATAGTGACAGATCCAAGGTATTCATTCCATGAAGGCTTGCTTTTGTTTGTGCCAGGCATCCAGCTTATACCATTTCAGTGTTAATTTCTCTCTCTCTCTTTTTTTTTTTAAAGATTATTTATTTATTTATTTGACAGAGAGAGAGAGATAGCGAGAGCAGGAACGCAGGCAAGGGGAGTGGGAGAGGGAGAAGCAGGCTCCTCGCCAAGCAGGGAGCCCGATGCGGGGCTCGATCCCAGGACCCTGGGATCATGACCTGAGCTGAAGGCAGACGCTTAATGACTGAGCCACCCAGGCGCCCCTCTCTCTTTTTTAAAAGATTTTATTTATTTGAGAGAGAGAGAGAGAGAGAGAGAGAGAGAGAGAGCATGAGCAGGGGGAGGGGCAGAGGGAGAGGGATAAGCAGACTCCCTGCTGAGTGAGGAGCTGGATGTGGGGCTCCATCCCGGGACCCTGAGATCATGACCTTAGCCAAAGTCAGACACTTAATTGCCTGAGCCACCCAGGTACCCTTCAGTGTTAATTTCTTAAAACAGGGATTCTTAGTTTATGTAGTGTACATTCAAATTCTAATCTTATACAAAGCACAGATCTGGTGTTACAGATTCTCAGAGGAGATAATTTTCTACCCAGAGTCCATATAAAACAAACTATGTATATTTCCCAGTGTTGATAGATAGATCTATTTTTTTTTAACCCTTTCACTAAAGGTGTAAGCTTCTAGAATACAAGCACTATATGTGTGTGCATAAGTATATGTGTGTGTTTATGTGTTCTGTATATATGCGTAAGTGTATGTGTGTGTTTGTGTGTGTTTGTGGTATCTAGTAGGGTGAGGGGATGGAGCATCTCAGTTCTGACTCCAGCTTCCCTCAAGTCGAACACCTCTTGTTCTGTTCCCTTGTGGTCTTGAAGATCTAAGTCCCTGCATTTGTCGGGATTGGGAGAACTCCCCAGGTGCCACACTGACAACTCATACAACATGATTCTCGTTTTCAGTTCCCTTGTCTTTTTTGGCCTCTAGAGATTTACCTTACTTTCTTGTGGCTGTATCTGTGCTTTTCGAAGTGTATTTGCTATCTCCTTGCTATTTCTAGTTGTTTTGGGGACCATATTTCTGGTTGTCGCGTTTATACCTCAATTTTAGTACACAGTGCCAAAATTATTCTCTAAATAGTAGTACCAATTAGCATCGCCACGAGTAGTACCTGTTGCTTCATGTCCTCACCAACACCTAGTGATGAAAGAGTGAAATTAAAAAAAGACTCAATAATAAAGTATTGTTAGATTTAAATCATTTAGTCAAATAAGTTAGTATAAAGTGGTATCTCACTGTTTGTTAATGTCCCTATCTAGGATTATACATATTTGACCATCTTTTTATAAATAGATGTTACGCATTTTTGTTTCCACATTAGTGGATTGTTTATTCATATTATCTGCTTATTTCTGCTTCTGCCTTATTGAATTTTTGTCTTTTTCATTTATTTGTGGATTTAAAAATATATATATATTCTCATGCTACTCCTTTGTGGTTTCTTTTTGTCACAAATATTTTCCCCAACACTTGGCTTATCTTTCCACTTTGCTTAGCATTAAGTAGGCTTTATTTTAATACTTTATTTGTGGAGTTTATTTCATTCTTTTTTTTCTTAAGATCTTCATCTTTATATACTTAGAAGTACTTCTGGTCCCACATCCCCGCAGAGCAGGGAGCCTGCTTCTCCCTCTCTCACTCCCCCTGCTTCTGTTCCTGCTCTCGCTATCTCTCTCTCTGTCAAATAAATAAATAGAATCTTAAAAAAAAAAAAAAAAAGAAGTACTTCTGATCTTTGTTAAAAAAAAATTTACTCTCATCTTAATTATTAAAATGTGCTATTAACTTCAGCCTGTATAACTTGGTACTCGTTTTCCCCACAAAGTGATACTCTTTCTGTTCATCTTTTAAAATTATAAGTTTTTATGCATGAATATTTCCATAGCTCAATGACTTTAAGTGTTCAATAAATGGTGTAATATTGACCCTCACAGGAAGTGACTGTGATGAATTTTAATCTAAAATTTAGTCTTTGTACTTTCAGTAATGGGTACACTATACACACACTTCCCTCAACAGAATGTTACAAGAAGAATAACAAAGTTAAACAAGAAGATCATGATTGTACTATAATTTATTATGATTATCCTAATAGGTAACAGTAATAGAAATTATCTGTGACATTTAATTTTCTTATTAATTAATAATTAGGACAGTCCCAGTTTACTTCTGCTGTCCTATTGTCCCAGTAATTATTGACCAATAATCATCCATATATTCTCAAAAGTCCCCTGGTTCAGAAGATAAAGGACATGGTCACCCCAGTTATATCTCCAGATGTAATAAATTTCTGCATTGAGTTTAGGTAGAAAATGCTATGTATTTTATGCATGCCCCTTGTTTTCTGTATTAGTAAGAATGCTTTCTTTTGTTGTAAAATGAGCAAATAATACCCACAAATTACCCATTTTACCTCTGTTAAGAGAAATGTTAAATTCATAGTCCAAGTGCTATCAAGCAGGTGCCAGAGATAATCTGCTTCTCTTAGATGGGTTCTTCCTTTGTATCTTTAAATGTTTTATCTTGAAATTATTTTTAAACTGCCTCAGGTCTCTTTTAAAATAGAAAGTGTATTGCATCATAATATGAATAGATATTTATGACATAAAATTAAGTAAAAAGGTCAGAATATAAAATTGTATATATAGTCTCATCACATCTATGTTGGAGGGAATCTGATGTATAGAAAAGAATGCTAAGAGGCAAAACACCAAAATTTTAATAATAACTGTGATCAGAGGATGAGATTATGGATAATGTTTTTCTACTTTTCTCTGTATTCTAAATTTGCTTTCATTTCCACTAATTATTTTTTATCCACCTGATAGGGGATGGAAGAGCCCACTCTCATTTCTGGAAAGCAGTTCTAGAGAAGATTTCTCATTTGTCAGATGCAGATAAAGCTCAAGGCTGTTGAAACATATTATCCTGAATGCTTTATAGCCACAAGTATCCCTTAGAGAGATTTAGCTCCACCTTAAAAGATTCAGGATGAGCTGAAAACAACAAAAACATAACACTCAAATCCTGTAATAAAAATAGAGTTGTAGTAGGTGTTGACTGGAATAGCTCAGATCAATAAGAAAGACATGAGATCATATCTGTATTTGTTTTCGATAATAACTTGCTTTTTGGACTGTCAGTATTATTATTATATTTAGCTGTATTAGCAAAGTATCTACTTTGAATTATGAAAGAATCACAGTGTAGGGAAAAGACTCTAGTTTCTGTTCCCTTGAGAAGTATACCATTTTATAAATAATTCAGTCATCATTGCTCTTTTGGAGGTAACATATATTAACTGCAGGTAAAAGATTTGAGCCAATAGTAATTCGTTAAGGGCTGCATTTAAAACTCAATTCTTTAAAAGGAAAAAGTGGGCCAACAGGAGTACATGGGATTCAGTGGCATGTCTGGACAGTTTCTGCATCGCTTACTCTTCACCTTTGTAGCTGTCCTGAGAGGTATGCTGAGATAAGCAAACAAGTAATTTGTTTAGGATATAGAGCGATGGGTTGTATTCAAAACCCTGAAGGCCCAAAGAGGACCTTTACCCTGGCAAGATTTGAAATTCACCACACAGCAGTCAGCAGTTTATGCATTTCCTAAGACTTTTGGTTCTCAGACCTGGCTATGTATCGGAATCACTTGGAGACCTTTTTAAAAATAGCAATACCTGGGCCTTGGCCAGACCTATTTTGAGTGAATTTGTCTAAGATGAGGCCTCAAAGTGGGTATTTTTTAAAAGTTGCTCAAATTTCTAATCTGCAGCTGGGATGAATAATCATTACACTGTAGCCATGAGCCAATTACTCATTTTGTGCAGGGAAGCTGCTATTAGTATATTCTAATCATAGCAATATAGGGGAGCTGGGCTGGCTCAGTCAGTAGAGCATGTGACTCTTGATCTTGGGGTTGTGAGTTTAAGCCCCATGTTTGGTGTAGGGGTTACTTAACAATAAAACCTTTTTTGAAAAAACCAATATATAACACAATCTGCATGCATTAGATCAAGCAGAGCCTTGAGCATGTATGCACGTGTTGGGGGGTCGGAGCGGGGAGGTGGTTGCATGTTTGTTCTTCCTTTAATGTCCAACCTTGGATACCACCTTGCTTTATTTTCTGGGTAAGAGCTTTATCATATTTATCAGGAAGAAACTGGCAGTGTATTTTATAGATAATCATTGCTTCTCACATCTCTGCAACATACCACCAGCAGAAAAACAAGGCTATCGAATGAATGAGCCAGGACTTGAAACAGCTCTTGGCCTGATGGCTAGCTATGCTAACCTGCCTTGGTAAAGTTATCTTAATCAGGGCTCCCTGTTTCCTCATGTGACTTATTCCTAACAGCTGTGGATGATGCTACTCCTGCCTAATGTTTGTGACCTGGCAAAGCTGCTCTGCAGGAAGCTCCTGAGGACATACCACCTTCCAGCTCATATAAAGGTAAAGTGGTCTTTATAACAGGAAAGGAGACCACGTTACTACTGTGCATACGAACTCTTCAGTAATTCCTTGTTGCCTTCATGTGCTCTAAGTCCTTTGTTGCCTTTTCCTTCCTGGCCAGATTTAATATCCTGCCATTCCTCCTCTGCCCCCTCCTTCCCTCCTTCATACAAAGTTGAATTGGGGAAAATACCTGCTCACTTCCTGGGCTTCTGGGCATCAAATGAGAAATCCTGAAATGTATTTAGTATGGTGCCTAGAATGTAGTAAGAGCTTTGCCACAAGACTAAACACAACACGTGGGCCCCCTGAAATAAACAACATCACAACAACAATAAATCTACTCTTGTCATCATGAAGCAGTTGTCTGCTTCTCCCTTCATATTCCGGTAGCATAATGTGCATATCTCTATGAAAAGGCTTATCACATTGTGTTGCAGTTGATGGTTTGCAAGTCTGCTTAATAGCATAGGACCTGATGTACAATAGGTACATAATTAATGTTTTATGAAATCAAGTGCCATTGATTTAAGATTTTCAAGGAGTGATAGTTTTGTTTGTTTGTTCGTTTGGTTTTTTTGGTCAGCCATCTATTTTCTTTAACATGTTCAGATCCTCAAATATTCATTCAATGAATGACCAGATGGTTCCCTTTAGAACCAAGAACCGGTAAGAACTATGAATGCAGTTCACAGAGTGCTGCTAACTGGCTCATAGATGGTTCAAAACTTTGAACCTTAGCTTTCTAAGACCCTCCTCCATAAAATTATTCTCTAACTATATCCAAAATTACCACAGAAAAGTTTTAAGATTTTTTATTTATTTATTTGAGAGAGAGAGAATGAGAGAGAGAGCACATGAGAGGGGGGAGGGTCAGAGGGAGAAGCAGACTCCCTGCCAAGTAGGGAGCCCGATGCGGGACTCGATCCCGGGACTCCAGGATCATGACCTGAGCCGAAGGCAGTCGCTTAACCAACTGAGCCACCCAGGCGCCCCACCACAGGAAAGTTTAAACTAGATTGGAAAAATCACTGTAATGAGTCTCCCTTAGCACTGTAGTTGAAATTCAGTTGCTAAATCTATTTCATTGAAAAGGAATGGATTATCAAGGCACATCTGTTTTAATTTTTCTCTTTTAACAGGGCCAATAGTGTAAGTAGGTCAGTACTGAATGTGGTTGCCAGAGTCTGATATTACAGGTTTTTATCGTGTAGCTGTTAGTTTTTCTTTCATGAAAATAGACATGTTAGAGGATGGTTAGTTATTCACATTGAATTTTCAAAGTCCACCTTAGGAAATCAGAATAAATTATTGTCTTCAGCTGAGTTAGCAGTAAGCAAATTGTGTGCATGCATCTAGCCTGCTCCTCTCTGAGCTTGGTACGTGCCTAGTGTTCTAGAACAAATTCCTAAATCCCTCAGGTTATGTCCTTGGGACGCAATCTGGTGAAAGACTGGAGCTAAAGAGTTCTGTTATAGCATTTATTCAGTAAGTGTTTATAATTTCTACTACATGGTGGATAATTTGGTTAAGCAGAAGGATTAATTTGGGAATTCCTGGCACCATGGCTTAAGGGGAGGTGAGCTCTATGGGATTGAGTGCTTTTGCTGCACTTCCTACATTTCAGCACATGATCACACCCCACATTATTCACTGAGAGCACCTCAAGCCCTGCTATTTCTTAACATTTTTACACTGTTTACTTGTCTTAACTCTTCTTCTTCCCTCTTTTCTTCCTTTGTAGTTACTCTGTCTGTCTTCCATCTTAGATTCTTAGATTAGCAACTGTATGAGGGCAGGAACCATGTATATATTGCTTTCTATTTTACCCATGCTAGGCAGATGTTGCATGCTAGCGTTATTCAGAATAGTGATATGCTCTGGTCCTAGATTTGCAGGTTCATTTCCCTCCACTGATGGCTTCTTTACATTCAGACACAGGCTTATACTATAAAAATAAAATATAAGAAAGGGGATAAGCCAAGGTCAAAAAGGGAGTTAGTTGATGGTTACAGTTGACACTCCAGTCAATGTTTGGTACATGCTGATAAAGGACTGGCAAAATGAGAATGTTCTGAGAACCTATAGATCCTCAGAAATACTGGTCTGAACTTGTTTGGTTAGAGGAAAAATAACCAGGTGAGTACATGGTTTTTCAGGGGCCTGGCTGGATGTAATCTTGACTCACGAGTGACCAGGCTCTTAGGTGCCAGGCTCTCTGGGTGACCAAAGTGAAAGATTTGAGCTGTATCTTAACAGTGGAAATATTTCAGACACCAGGATACTTAGTAAAAGGAAACCATCAATTTTTTAAAATATCAGGTTTAAAACTAACCGTACACTTGGATTTCAAATATAGCACTGACATCTAAATGTATCCTGCTGTATATAATCAAGTTGCAGCAGCCTGTTTTATATCTCTGTAGATATAAGGTACATCTAGTAGCTAGCAGCCCCTTGATGGGAGAGCCTATGACTGAAGAATGTCCTATTTTAAGAGATTATTTGGTTTGGTACTTCTTAGAGTCATATCAAGACTGGATCTATAGAGGCTCAACTAATTGTTCCCACTGTGAAGTGGGACCAGGCCTCCAGAATTGTGGTCCAACTCCCACTGGAGCCCGGTCTGCCAAAAGAAGTCATCTAGTCCGCCTACTGAGACAGCCAGGAGAAGAATGACAGGAAAAGGTGATCGACTTCACATTCTCAGGCCAGAGTGCAGAGTTCACACTCAGATACTTCCTCATGAGAGATTTACTGTGACAGAAGCAGGGGCCAGAGTAAATAACTGCTGATGGGCAGCAATCAGATCAACAGAACACTGTTCGTACAGGCTGCCATTTAGGGATCCAGGAATGACTTCATTATTCAGAATTCTTTCCTGTGATGATTTTGATTTATTAAAATTTATCTATATTTCCAATATTCCAATAATTTATATGTGTTATATAAGACAAAGAAATAAAATTATACTTTGATTACAAAATAGTCACACACTATGAAGAAACTACACACCCCACTAAACTCCCACTAAACACTCACAATTTTATGCAATGCTTATTCATTTCTCAAGCATTAGTCATCCACATTCAAAGGGTTAGCTTCTATAAAGAGAAGTTCGTTCTTTCTTTTCTTTTTTTTCTCTCTCTCCCTCCCTCCCCCCTCCTTCCCTCTTTCTCTTTTTCTTTCTTTCTTTCAACTTCCTTTCTTAGAACGCTTGAGATTTTCTTCAGCAATTAAAAATAAAGCATAAAAATGATCTTGGCCTAACAATTTTGATAAAGGAAAAATGTGCTGAGGTTCAGCTATATCATCCAAAGGATATTAGCAGCAAATATTCTTCTGAAGTACCCATAAAAACACATACAGCACCTTTCATTAAGTCACATGGCATTGACAATAACTTTTAACTTGTGTTTACTCCAAAGTTTAAAAGAGAATCAGAAAAATATTTAATCTATTCAGTTCTTTTCGTCTTGTGCCAAAATATATCTTGGAATTTCAGTGAGTCAAACTAGTTGAATAAAAAGAAAAGATCAAAGACAACATTTAGATTGTGGGTAAGAAACACATAGAGGAAATTTAAATAATACCCCAAATAAACAAGTGGGAATTTTTATATAGGACACAACAGCATAGGCAGTAACTGCCAGAACTGTGTGTTCACCAAATATTTAAGTATAAATGAGATCAGACAGATTCTAATGGGTATGCAGCGTATCTCCAAGCACCAGGAACACTTGTTTCTTCTGCTCCAGTAGAGCTGTCTGTGATGAACTTTTGTGGTGAACTACTTGGGATCTATCCTCTTGGCCAGAAATTTAAGTGAACTGCACCATCCCACCAGCGGCAGAGAGACCCAGCATGGGGATCGTGGGAGCTGTCATTCATTAAGACATGTCCAGTCTAGGGACACTATGTTTTATGGTGCCCACCAACAGGTGCTTCTATCTTCTTCTTTTTTTTTTTTTTTAAGATTTTATTTATTTATTTGAGAGAGAGAATGAGATAGAGCATGAGAGGGAGGAGGGTCAGAGGGAGAAGCAGACTCCCTGCCGAGCAGGGAGCCTGATGCGGGACTCGATCCCGGGACTCCAGGATCATGACCTGAGCCGAAGGCAGTCGCTTAACCAACTGAGCCACCCAGGCGCCCAAGGTGCTTCTATCTTCTTTAGGGAGAGCCAACTAACTGAAGTAAACTACGAGCTTTTGTTCGTAGTTCGTACGAGCAGTTGTTTATTTATCTGAATTCCTGAATAATATTGCTAAGGAGTTTGTATTTTTCTTACAGCATTCATTTTATTCTGTTCTGTTTTGTATTATATTTACTTGTTTAGACATATGTTTCTTCAACTAGATGCTAAACGAATTGGAGGTGAATATCTGAGTAATTCACACTTGTGTTCTCCACGGTTGGGGCATCATTCTTTCAGCTTTCCCAGGTCCTGGAAATGGTGGCTCCATAGGCTGGTGCTCAGGTAGGGCTGCAGAGGCTGGGTTGCAAGGTATCAGCCCAGTGGCAGTAGACTATTGTCTGGAGTAGTGGAAGGAGATGTAGCCTGAGGAAAAATGAGAATCATATGCAAGGAAATGACCCATAAACCTGTCCTATGCATCATCAGATTTAAAGGCAGTGAGTGAGACTCCAGTCAAGAGGCTGAAGCCAGAGGTCTGGGGCTGAGGATAAGGTCATGAAACAGGATGTGAAATGGGTCAACATTGGTGATTAAGATTGGGAACAAAGCAAAGATGCCAGGGTTCAAAATAATTGCATGTTGAAACAAAGAAGCTGACTGACTGATTTAAAGGTAAAGGGTTAGGCCAGCCAGGGATATTTGCTTCTTATTGTAGGTACATAAGGAATTTCTTCTGGATGAATCAGAGTAGTTAATTGTATGTTCCACAAAGAGGGATAATAAGGTAGCCTAACCCCAACCCTAATAACCTCTTGACAGAGTGAAGCAAGATAGTTTGATAAGCATACTTCTCATCAGAAGGAAGGTTTTTTTGGGTAATATTCAGCCTAGAAGCTTCTCATATTGTACCCAAAATCAAATTCATAAAAACTCCCCCTGCTGCAGAAAAAGTATTTGGCAAGGGAAGCTTTTGCAGGAGTATTTTATGAAACATATATTGTAGGAGAGCCATGTCTTCCGAAATTATCCATATTTGTACAGTCATAGAGTAAATTGTATTTTCCAAAGATGGTCTTGACAGTATATCCCATCTCATATGCAGTTTCTACACTGTGAGACTGACAAATCTTCCATCAACTGGTAGTGTTCATATTTCCTCCCTTTGAACTGGGAAGACCTTTGTAACTGCCTTAACTAATAGCGTGCAGCTGAGTGATGCTGCGTGACTTTGCGGGGGGGGGGTGTCATAAAAATGTCACACCGGTTCACATTGTCCTCTTAAGATGTTCACTCTCAGATGTCAGCCATTTTGCTGTGAGGAAGCCAAACAGCCACATGAAGGACTGTATGTAGGTGTTCTGGCCCACAACTACAGCTAAAATCCTATCCGTCCTACAGCCATCATAACCACTGAATGTGTGAATGAGTGAGCATTCAGATGATTCTCTCCCCAGCCAACACATCCTCAGCTTCTTGTCCTTCCCCAGCCGATGGCCCATGAGGCAAAGATGTTGTCAGTGACTCTGCTCACGTTTCATATTTATGAGTAAAACAAATGATGTTTATTTTTTTAAATTACTAAATTTGGGGTGGTTTGTTATTTAGCAATAGATAACTGGAACAAGTTACACATAGAAACAATTATAGATTGTGTTATAGAAATACCACTTTGATGAGGGCAATTCAAGGCTATTCTCATGAACTTGGTTTCATTTTTTTCTATGCTTTTACCAAGGGAGCAAATTTATCATATGAATGTAATACTTTTTCGTACTTGATTAATGTTTATTTCAAAATAAGAAAAACATTAGGAACAAATTATGCTTACAATGTAAAATTTATTTCTAAAAATGACTACTGTCTATTAAAAAGTATTGTTTTTGCTGTCTGAAAATCATTGAACAAACTGGGTTGATGATAATACAAATACAAACCTTAGGCAGAATTTTTTCTTAATACTTTTTACATGGATAGTGACAAAACGCTATCCCTAGACACTCGTTTTTTTCCAGAAATACAATTTGCTAATGTAGAGATGTCAGAACAAATGACTATTGGAAATGACAGCTTATAATTCAATGCAGCACTAATTTGAGTATTTTAAAAACTTAATTATTGATTCAAAGGAAATCTCCAGTTTCCTGTGACTGTCTTCCATATCAAGAACAGTGAACATTTCCATTATAACATCCTGGGTTAAAAAAAAAAGGAAGCATCTAACATTTATGTTTTAATTGAATTAAATGCCTAAGCCTTCAATGATATTGCATGTAATATGCCAGGGAAAATAAAAATATCCTCAGATGAAAGAAGTGCTAATAAGGCCTGCTTAAAATCTTCCTGAAATAACTAGGTATTGTGCATTTGAGCAATTATTCTTTTTTTTTTTAATTTTTTTTTTTAAGATTTTATTTATTTATTTATTTGAGACAGAGAGAATGAGAGAGAGAGAGCACATGAGAGGGGGGAGGGTCAGAGGCAGAAGCAGGCTCCCTGCTGAGCAGGGAGCCCGATGCGGGACTCGATCCAGGGACTCCAGGATCATGACCTGAGCCGAAGGCAGTCGCTTAACCAACTGAGCCACCCAGGCGCAATTATTCTTTAAAAATCTGAAAGAGTATCCATTTCAATTTGACTAAAATGACAACTGAAAATGACTGCAAGCTTCCAAAAAGAGGCACAATATAATCAACATGGCACTTGAGAAAGATGATTAGTAGCGTTGCATGTGTAACACAGAGCTGTGGTTCTCAAGAAAGTGAGGTTGGAGGGGATGCACGCAGGACAGGGACAAACTTGTTGTTGTTCCTTGGAGAACCAGAAACATTTCTCTCATATCCTCCCTTAACTTCCCAACCTCCACTAAACCGATTAGAGCAGTGGGGAATGCTGGCAACTTGAAAAGATTTGGGCCAGGTTGTGGGAAGAGAAATGGAAGGACAGAGCAAAGAAATATGGATTACAGAAAAAGACTTGGCAGGATGTACTTTTTATTTGGATATAGTAACTACAATGAGAATTTAGTTAAGAGCCCGAGGGAGATTGAGACATGGAGAAAATGGGATATAAGAATGAGAGAGGAAGAAAAATTATGTTGGGCTACACTATTTAAAAAAACCTTTTATATCTGAGCAATGAATTGTTTAGACTTAAAGAATTGATTTTGTGGAGAAGTTGGTATTTTTATATTTCAGTGTAACCTGGTTTATCTTCATGTACTGGGAAGCTCAATATAATTTCCATACAGATTTTTTACTTTGACTTCTGCTATTTAATGTGACAAAATGAGTCATTTTCCATTGAAATATGAAAATGTTGGTTTAGAGCGTATGAAATAATATTTTAAGGGCTGCTAATTTATTCTTGGTAATGTTCTTTTTACATTAGTAAGTACACCAGTTTTTTTAAAAAATAGAAATGCTATATTAACTTCTAAAAAAATCCTATGAACTACTTTTGATACACATATTTTTCTTAAGAATGTAGCTGTGGCATACATTATGATTTGCTCTCAGACCTCGTTTATTACCCTTGCTGCCTTTGACCTTCTCAGTTTTTCTAGGTTTATATCCTCCCCACCCACACGTGGTCTGGCTCATTCCTTCATCTTTCTGTTTACCTCCTTAATCAGTCCCTATGCACCCCATAATCCCTAACAGCTGACCAATAACCCCACTATGGTTACTATGGGAAAATACTGTAGGTAGTATTGCAAAGACCTGTTTCCTGTGTGTTTTTGTCTGGTGTGAAGAGCATAGTCTCGTCCATTAACTCCATTAACTGCAATTTTTGGCAAGGTGTCTAATTCACTTCAAGTTGAAGTTCATAAACACCCTTTGCAGACCGGATGGAGAGGCATAATTGAAGGCTCTGCAATAACTAATATAGAAAGGTTTACATAGTTAGCCTAGATCCCTGTTTTACAGCCATGAGTATTTAGGGGAAATCGGAGGGGGAGACGAACCATGAGAGACTATGGACTCTGAGAAACAAACTGAGGGTTCTAGAGGGGAGGGGGGGGTGGGGGGATGGGTTAGTCTGGTGATGGGTATCAAAGAGGGCATATATTAAATGGAGCACTGGGTGTTATATGCAAACAATGAGTCATGGAACACTACATCAAAAACTAATGCTGTTATGTATGGTGATTAACATAACATAATAAAATAAAAGTAAAAAAGAAAAAACAAACCCAACATTCAGAGAGGGCGCTATGTGGTTGGGCTCTGTTTAACTTTGCTACCAATCAGTGTTTCAGTGTTAAGGAAGTCTATCCCCCAAAGAAGTGCTTAGTCTCTAAATGTCAAAACATTCTCCTTTTTGAAAGAACCGTTTCTTTTGTGTGCAAAAGGTCTTCCTCTGACTCACTCAGTGTGTTCTCCTTAGCATTAAAAAATAAACAGAAGCGACACATCCTTAAAATAGCTATCTGAACTTGAGTCACCTGTGCATCCCTGAAGCTCTCTAAATGAATGAACTGTCAAACATCACACAGCAGTGGGAATTAAAACTGCTGAACTTAAGATATTAGAGACAATATAGGGCTTCTTCAGGGCAGCGTGTCTGCCAGAGTTCACACAGCTGCTGTGTCTCCACATTTCTCCCAGTGTATTAAAACATTCCCTTTGAATAACACAGGCTCTGTGCTACATTACTTAACCTCCGGGTGATGTGAAGCCTTCAAACCATCATCCAATTAGAGCTGACACTCTTCTAGTTAGCTACTGTATCTGGAAGAAGAACAAAGGGGGGGGATGTAAGAAAAAGACGTGTTGCTTCGATTGGAGAAATGAACAAAGATTAATCATGACTTTGTAGAATTGTGAGCATTTATTAACGGAGCATTTCAGTTCGATGCAGTGCTTATTTATTTTTGCTAAAAAGCTGTAATGTTGGTTTCCAAACTGCCTGTCTGATTTACTGTAACAGAAATGCTGTCACTTTTCTGCCCCCCATTCCCTAACCTCAAACCTTGGTAGCAATTAAAAGTTTGCTCTTCCTGCTTCCTTCTTGCAAATTTCCCTTTCACTGGCTCTGTGGTTATAGCCAGTAGTGCCCAGACATGCCAAAGCCCCTCTTCTGTGCTGGAGCCCCAAATAAAGGCAGTGGAATAACCATTTCCCATCCTACCCTGACCATCCAGCTTCTTCAGCAGATGAATATTGTAGGTGATGCTTTTGTATGCAAAGTTAGGAAATTCTCAGGAGGAAATGACAATAGAATTGAAGTTCTACCTCACTTGGATACATTCCTTTTACACTAGCTCTTCAAGTGACTCTGCACAAATCTTTCTCTGCCTTTCCACAAGAGGAGACATGATTCTTGATTTCTTTCTGAGCTCTCAGTTTTAAGCAAGACCCTGGACTTCAGCCAGATGAAAGCTGATATTCATTTCTGTGCTGTCTCAGAGGCTCCTGGCAAGTAACATGCTCTATTTTATGAGGAAGGGTGGAAATGAATTCTCCACTTCCTGTCCACTCTTCCTGTGGCTCTACTAGTGTCCTTGGCTTGATCTAGTTAAATAAGCACTTCTCTTCAAGAGAAACCTAAGTGTGTGTTTGTTTGTTTTTGGGCAATGTAGCCTGCCCCATTGGGAGGAAAGATCTTTTCTCTCTTTGCAGGGTCTGCCTTGCCCTTGTCCTCTAGGGACAGTGGGGCCACTTGACTGGGCTAAGAAACTCTCGGCTCTTTCTAGCTCCAAGATGCAGTGACATCCTGTGAACACATACTTATTAAATAGATAATCTTTTTATTACCCCAGGAACGTCTCCTGAGCTGATTAAAGTCTTCTGGTGGAGAATCTGATGAAATAGAAAAGAGTTTGCTTATTTCATCTGCTGTGTTTCTCTTTCTGCCCTTGAACTCTCAACCTCTACTGGGGACTGGTGGGTACTTGTCTCCTGAACATACTCAGTTTTCACCGTCATAATCTGCACTCATTCTGCCACTGACATAGTCTTCCATACTCCGGTCATTCCACAGATAGGTTCCCTCTTCCTTAGAGGATCTTTTTTTCTTCCTCATGCCTGCAGTGGTCTGGTTCATTCCACGTATCCTTGCTAAGCACAAATTGTCTCTGCTACCCTTTTGGCATTCATTTTGTGTTAGTCTACTTGGCCACCACGAAAAATACCACAGACTGCATGGCTTAAAAAACAGAAATTAATTTTCTCACAGTTCTGGAAGCTTGAAGTCCCAGATGAAGGTCTGGCAGTGTTTGGTTCCCAGTGAGAACCCTCTTCCTGGCTTGCGGATGTCTGCCTTCTCACTGTGTCCGCACGCCGGCTTTCCTCTGTGCACACACGGAGTGAGAGAGAGTTCTCTGCTATCTCATAAAAACACTAATGCTCTCTGATCCAGGTCCCACCCTTGGGACTTGATTTAAACTTAATTACTTTCTTAAAGGCCCCATCTCCAAATACAGGCACCAAGGGGGTTAGGGCCTTAACATATGAATTTGGGGGAGGCACAAATATCCATAACACATTCATTTTGCTTTGTGTTTATAGTTAACATATATGCATGTATATAAATATATGTATATATATATGTATTTTATCGATGCATTGTAAGCTCTTGTAAATGTGTCTTACACATTTTTATACTTTGCCTTTTGTTGGTACTGAATTCATGTTTTCTGATTGACAAAATATATTTAGATATGAGCCATTCACATGCTAATTTTCACATTCACTTTCTAGTATACATTATTTAATTTAAAAAATCCCCACTTCCAAGGCTGCTTTAAAATTCTAGATGGGGCGCCTGGGTGGCTCAGTTGGTTAAGTGACTGCCTTCGGCTTAGGTCATGATCCTGGAGTCCCGGGATCGAGTCCCTCATCGGGCTCCCTGCTCGGCAGGGAGTCTGCTTCTCCCTCTGACCCTCCTCCCTCTCATGCTCTCTGTCTCTCATTCTCTCTCTCAAATAAATAAATAAAATCTTTAAGAAAAAAAATTCTAGATGATTCTTTAGGAAAAAAAAACTGTTGGAAAATCTCTGCCTTTTCTAAACTTGAAGGTTTGGAAATGTCAAGAATTTTCTTTTTCAAAGATCTATTTTTGTTCCCATCCATTATATGAGATAAAGAATTTCTTAAATCAGTTCTCTTAACTTTTTCTTTTTTTCCTTATAATTTTGAGTTTCAGTGACTTTGGTCGAAAAATACTTCTCTGTATAATATTTTTGTTGTTATATGCTAGATCACATGCTTACCTTTGATTTTCCGATTTGTCTCGTAATCTTTGAATATAGTAATTCTATACGTGTATTCTAAATTGGAAGACTAAAAAATATTGAATGAAATACATCACATAGTTTTTCTGTTGGCACTAAGTAGACACACAGCACATTAATTCATGCTTTTTGTCATTGTGAAAAACTCTTCGGAACTATTTTGCAAATGCTTCCTGTTTCTTTTCCAATAAACACACATTTTACTTCCTAATGTTCATGTAGCATCTAGCTTGTCAGAAAGCAGTTTATCTTAACTTCGCATGAGTTTTTCTTAATTTAATTAAGCATATTTCATATAAAAATTTTATTTTGAAAAGACTAATCATTAAAATTGCACTGGATGTTTCATATAAAGGCACTGTCTGCAAATACTGATTATAATGTTGTAAGCAAAAGAAGAAAAAATAAAAACAATGTAGATAATTGCCATTTAAATTCTTAGCTTCAGAATTTTTAAATCTCAGAAAGGGAAATATTTTCGGTAATATATTAGGTCAAACCTAAATTGATGAAATTACTCAGCTGACTGAATTCTTAGCTTGAGCAAACCTCGCATGACTTCATTTTATTTATTTCTTTTTAGAATTTGTGTTGTGTCTTTGTACGAAAACAATTTGTGGATTGTCTAAAACAATTCCAGAATTTTATTTTAAGAGAACATATTGGTTATTGTCATAAATTTTGGTCTCTAGCTTTTAAAAGGAACCGAATCTCGGAAGAACCTGCTGGCAGGATTAGCATTCACACTATTCAGTGAATTCCTATGTGTTGCAAGAGAGATGGCATTGCTTAATCATTGTTTCTACCTGTCCAGAATCACTAACCTTTAATTTGTATCTCACCACATGAAGGAAGCTGGTAGTCAGAAGTACATATGATATAAATGTCGGGAAAGAAGGATAAAATTTTTCCATTAATGGATAGATCTGTAATATATTTAACACTGCAATTTTGTGCACAATATTGCTATTGGTTTCTTTCAAATAGATAAGATCACAAACTATTCAGTATTTATTTATTTATTTATTTATTTATTTATTTATTTTAAAGATTTTTATTTATTTATTTGACAGAGAGAGACACAGCGAGAGAGGGAACACAAGCAGGGGGAGTGGGAGAGGGAGAAGCAGGCTCCCCGCAGAGCAGGGAGCCCGATGTGGGACTCGATCCCAGGACCCTGGGATCATGACCTGAGCTGAAGGCAGTCGCTTAACCAACTGAGCCACCCAGGCGCCCCACTATTCAGTATTTAAAGATTGATAGTAAAAAAGACAGATATGTATGTCACTCTGACAATGAGATATTAAGTGTGGAATTCTAATTACTGGACCTGATGGGGAGAGAAATCTGATAGAGTAAAAAAGTAATTATTATAAAATTGTTGATAGTGTAGGTAAATGACTTGTCCCTAAAATTAAAAAGTCAAGCTTAGTTAATTATATCTTAGCTAATAAAAATTGCAGTGATAAGGTTTATAGATTGGTGAAAAATTAATGAACGCTTTAATGAATTTTCTAGTAAATTATGTAAGTCAGAAGTAACTTAGTAAGGAGCTTGAAAATGTTTAGAAGAGATTAGATTTATTGAGATATAAAATAATGCTAGAAATAGGGAAACTCCATTTTTTTTAAATTTTTTTTTATTCTTATGTTAATCCCCATACATTACATCATTAGTTTTAGATGAAGTGTTCCATGATTCATTGTTTGTGCACAACACCCAGTGCTCCATGCAGAATGTGCCCCCCTCAATACCCACCACCAGGCTAACCCATCCTCCCACCCCCCTTGTTTTTCAGAGTCCATCGTCTCTCATGGTTCGTCTACCCCTCCGATTTCCCCCGCTTCATTCTTCCCCTCCCGCTACCTTCTTCTTCTTCTTCTTTTTTTTTTTTAACATACATTGCATTATTTGTTTCAGAGGTACAGATCTGAGATTCAACAGTCTTGCACAATTCACAGCGCTTACCAGAGCACATACCCTCCCCAGTGTCTATCACCCAGTCACCCCATCCCTCCCACCCCACCCCCCACTCCAACAACCCTCAGTTTGATTCCTGCGATTAAGAATTCCTCATATCAGTGAGATCATATGATACATGTCTTTCTCTGATTGACTTATTTCACTCAACATAATACCCTCCAGTTCCATCCACGTCGTTGCAAATGGCAAGATCTCATTCCTTTTGATGGCTGCATAATATTCCATTGTATATATATACCACATCTTATTTATCCATTCATCTGTCGATGGACATCTTGGCTCTTTCCACAGTTTGGCTATTGTGGACATTGCTGCTATAAACATCGGGGTGCACGTACTCCTTCGGATCCCTACTTTTGTATCTTTGGGGTAAATACCCAGTAGTGCAATTGCTGGATCATACGGTAGCTCTATTTTCAACTTTTTGAGGAATCTCCATACAGTTTTCCAGAGTGGCTGCACCAGCTTGCATTCCCACCAACAGTGTAGGAGGGTTCTCCTTTCTCCGCATCCCCGCCAACATCTGTCATTTCCTGACTTGTTAATTTTAGCCATTCTGACTGGTGTGAGGTGGTATCTCATTGAGGTTTTGATTTGGATTTCCCTGATGCTGAGCGATATTGAGCACTTTTTCATGTGTCTGTTGGCCATTTGGATGTCTTCTTTGGAAAAATGTCTGTTCATGTCTTCTGCCCATTTCTTGATTGGATTCTTTGTTCTTTGGGTGTTGAGTTTGATGAGATTTTGGATACTAGCCCTTTATCTGATATGTCATTTGCAAATATCTTCTCCCATTCTGTCGGTTGTCTTTTGGTTTTGTTGACTGGGAAACTCCATTTCTATATAGGAGGAATTTAAATTAGATCTGCCTTATTAGGTTGTATCTCATTGTCTAAAACAGTCTAGCACAAGGTAGCATTTAATAAATTAATTATTGCATTAATTATGCAATTAATTATTACATACATTAACTAGGCACTGTATGAAAATAAAGGGTGTGTGTGTGTGTGTGTGTGTGTGTGTATGTGCGTATGAGTAACTGAGGGCTATGGGCAACAATTTAAAGTGGTGAATTTTAAAAAAAAATTATGAAAACATTTAACATGAGATCTATCCTTTTAACAAATGTTTAAGTGTACAGTACAGTGTTATTAGCTATAGTCATAATGTTGTATAGCAGGTCTCTCAGACTTACTTATCTCATGTAACTGATACTGTATACCCATTGAATAGCAACTCCCAATTTCCTTTTCCCCTCAGTTCCTAGAAACTACCATTCTATTCTCTGCTTCTGTGAATTTGGCTATTTTAGATACTTCAGGTAAGTGAAATCATACAGTTATTTGTCCATCTGTGACAGTCTTATTTTACTTAGCATAATGTCTTCTAGCTTCATCCATGTTGGCACGTATTGCAGGATTTCATTTTTTATAAAGGCTAAATAATATTCCATTGTATGTATATATCACATTAAAAAAAAACCATTCATCCATTAATGGCCATTAGGTTGTACCTGCATCTTGACTATTGTGAATAATGGAGCAGTGAACATGAGAGTGCATATTATCTCTGAGATTCTGATTTTAATTTATTTTGAATAAATACCCAGAAGTGGGATTTCTGGGTCATGTGGTAATTCTAATTTTAATTTTTTGAGGAACCTCCATATTGTTTTCCATAGCAGCTGCACCATTTTACATTCCCTCCAATGGTGTACAAGGGTTTCAATTTTTCCACGTCCTTGACAACACTTGTTATCTTTTGTTTTCTGAAAATGGTCATCCTAACAGGTGAGAGTTAATATCTCATTGTGGTTTGACTTGCATTTCCATGGTGATTAGTGATACCTTTTTATATACCTGTTGACTAGTTGATGATTTGTATATCTTCTTTGGAAAAATGTCTATTTAAGTCTTTTGCCCATTTTTTAATCAGGTTATTGTCATTATATTTCTTACAATTGAGTTGTAAGAGTTCCTTGTATATTGGTTTGCCTGGGTGACTCAGTTGGTTAAGCGGCTGCCTTTGGCTCAGGTCATGATCCCAGAGTCCTGGGATCGAATCCTGTGTCGGGCTCCCTGCTCAGCAGGGAGCCTGCTTCTCCCTCTCCTTCTGCCTGCCTCTCTGCCTACTTGTGCTCTTTCTCTGTCAAATAAATAAATAAAATCTTAAAAAAAAAAAAAGTTCCTTGTATATTTTGGATATAAACCCCTTATCACATACATGGTTCACAGATGTTTTCACCCATTCTACAAGTTTCACTCTGTTAACTGTTTACTTTGCTGTGCAGAAGCTCTTTAGTTTTATGTAGTCCCACTTGTTTACTTTTGCTTTTGTTGCCTGTGCTTTGGGTATTATATCCAAAAAGTCATCGCCAAGACCAGTGTCATTAAGCATTTCTCCTATGTTTTTTTCCCTAGGAGTTTTACAGTTTCAGGTCTTACATTTAAGTCTTTAATCCATTTTGAATTGATTTTTGTGTATGGTGTAAGATAAGGCTCCAATTTCATTCTTTTGTATGTGGATATCCAGTTTTCCCAACATTATTTGTTGAAGACATATCCTTTTCCCTTTGGGTGATTTGGGACTCTTATCAAAGAGCAGTTGACTGTATGTATGAGTTTACTTTGGGCTTTCTATTCTGTTCTATTGGTCTATATGTCTGTCTTTATGCCAGTACCATGCCATTTTGATTATTATAGTTTTATAATAAGTTTTGAAATCAGGAAGTGTGAGGCCTCCAGCTTTGTTCTTCTTTTTCAAGATAATTTTGACTACTTAGGCTTCTTTATGGTTCCATGTGAATTTAGGATTGCCTTTTCTTTTTGTGTAAAAAATGCCATTGGAATTTTGGTAGGGATTGCAGTGAATCTGTAGATCACTTCAGGTAGTATGGACATTTTAACAATATTAAGTCTTTCATTCAGGAACATGGTTTGTCTTTCTACTTGTGTCTTCTTTAACTTGCTTCATCAGCATTTCAGTTTTCAGTGTACAAGTCTTTAGCCTCCTTCATTAATTTTATTCTTAAGTATTTTATCCTTTTTGGTGCAGATGTAAATGGTATTGTTTTCTTTATTTCCTTTTCAGATAATTTGCTGTTAGTGTGTAGAAATGCAACTAATTTTTGCATGTTGATTTTGTACTTCGTATCTTTACTGAATTTATTGAATAGTTTTGTGTGTGTATGTGTGTGTGAACTCTTTAGGGTTTTCTTCATATAAGATCATGTTATCTACAAACAGATAATTTTACGTCCTTGCTTCTGATTTAATGCCTTTTATTTTCTTGCCTAACTGCTTTGGCTGGGACTTCCAGTACTGTGTTGTATAAGAGTGGTTAGAGTGGGTACACTTCTCTTGTTCCTTATCTTAGAAGAAAAGCTTTCAGTTTTTCATCATTAAGTATGATGCTAGCTCTAGGCTTTTCATATTTAATATGTCGTTTTCATATTATTATGCTGAGGTTATTTTCTTTTTTCCTAGTATATTGAGTTTTTATCATGAAAGGGTATTGTATTTTGTCAAATTTGTTTTCTGCATCTATTGAGATAATCTTATTATTTTTATCCTTCATTCTGTCAATGTGTATCACATTAATTGATTTTTGTGTGCTGAACCATCCTTGTATCCCAAGGATAAATCCCACTTGATCATATTATATGATTATTTGAATGTATTGTTGAATTTGGTTTGCTAGTATTTTGTTGATGATTTTTATTTACATCCATGTTCATCATGGATATTGGTCTATAATTTTCTTTTCTTTTTTTTTTTAATTTTTTAAATTTTTTTTAAAGATTTTATTTATTTATTTGAGAGAGAGAGAGAATGAGAGATAGAGAGCACGAGAGGGAAGAGGGCAGAGGGAGAAGCAGACCCCCCGCTGAGCAGGGAGCCTGATGTGGGACTCGATCCCAGGACTCCAGGATCACGACCTGAGCCGAAGGCAGTCGCTTAACCAACTGAGCCACCCAGGAGCCCTATAATTTTCTTTTCTTGTAGTGTCCTTATCTGACTTTGGTATGATAGTAATGCTAACCTCCAAAAATGAGTTTGAAAGTGTTTCCTCCTTTTCAATATTTTGGAAGAGTTTGAGAAGGATTGGCCTTAATTCTTCTTTAAATGTTTGGTAGAATTCATTTATGAAGCCCTCTGATTCTGGGCTTTTCTTTGTTGGGAGTTTTTTTCATTACTGATTCATCTCTCTACTAGTTATAGATCTGTTCAGACTTTCTTTTTCTTCATGTTTCAGTCTTGATAGGTTGTATGTTTAGGAATTTGTCCACTTACCTAGGTTATCCAATTTGGTGATATATAGATTTTCATAGTAATCTCTACTGTCTTTTAGTTAACATTTCCACTCTAATCTTTGTTTTTTCCTTCCTTCTGCTGACTTTGGACTTCGTTTGTTCTTCTTTTGTAGTTTATTGAGGTGTAAAGTTAGGTTGTTTTTTGAAGTATTTCTTTTTAATGTAGGTATTTACTGTTATCAGCTTCCGTTTTAGTACTGCTTTTCCTGTATCTCATAGGTTTGGGTATGTTGTGTTTTCATTTTTGTTTGTCTGAAGGTATTTTCTACTTTCTCTTTGATCTCTTCTTTGACATAATTGTTCGGAGTGTGCTGTTTCATTTCTACATATTGTGAAATTTCCAGTTTTCCTTCCACTGTTAATTTCTAGCTTCTTTCAGTTGTGGTTAGAAAAGATATTTCATATGGTTTCAGTCTTTTAAAATTTGTTAAGACTTGCTTTGTGACTTAACATGTGATCTACACTGAAGAAAGTTCTGTGTTCACTTTAGAAAAATATAAATTCTCTTGCTGTTGGGTGGAATGTTCTATACATGTCTATTAGGTTCATTTGGTCATTAAGGTGATCAAATTTTATTTTCTGTACTTTGGACCTCTCTCATTATTTCTTTCTCCCTTTCCCTAATCAGGATATTTATGATGCCTTTTAGCTGTTCAAAACATAAATCCTCCACACACACACATACTTAAGCATCTCTAAGAGTTCATTATTTTTCCTCCTAAAATGTCTCATATTTCCAGCTTAAATTTCTATTCCCTTTTTCTGCTCTAGTTAATATACTCATCAGTATAGCTGAATTCCTGGGCTGGATAATGTTATGACTATTATATATAATAAGAACTGGTTTAAGTCTCCCAGTCTGTTTGCATATTTTGGGACTGAAAATGGAAGAGGATGCTTACCTAGTTTTACTCAGTTTTGACACCAAAAGTTTTCTCAGTATCTAGGTAGGGCTCTCAGGGCCCAAGGATTTAATGCATACTTACATACACATGTAAAGGGCTGTTCACTGTCCTAGTCATCGCTATCCAATTTCCTTTATTTGATGTTATCAGAGAAATGAAAGTGTTCATAACATGAATATATTTACCCTTTTCTACCAAATGTACTGAGTTTTGTTGTTGTCTATAAAGATGATTATAGGAAGGTATAGACATTCAATTTTTGCAAATAAAATTGTAATGAATTTTAAGGTATAATTGCAAAATTTGCAAACAACTTCACTCTGTGGAAAGTGATGTTGGAGAACTGCTGTAATCACAGGCAAAGCCATTGATATTTAGAGATGCTTAAGTTAACGGAGTTACACACGTTAACAATTGAAATAAAAAGTGACAAACATGATAACTGAATAAGTTCTTCAAAGAGAATGATTTAAATTTTAAAGGATTAAGAAAGATACTTTTGGAAAATGGATGGATCTTTGAATAATACTGCAGGAAAACAACCCTCTTGTATGATCCCGCTGTTTTGTGTGAATAGTGAAACATTTTTAAAAAACCCAGTTATGATGGATTAATATCTTGGTAAAGTTGAAGAATTGGCATATGGTTGTAAACATATTCTCTGTTTCATTAAATAGAAATAAACTTATCTAAAAATTTAAAAATTTTATATTTCAAAGTAAAGTCTCATTCGTATATATTTTTTATTACCTATATAAAATTTTGCCCTGGTTTTAAGGTGGCTTACTTAAGCATCTTTTCCTTTGACACTATGAAAATTTAATAACTCTATGTGAGCCAATGTGTGTTTGTAGTTACGTAGGTTAAAACCATTTTCTCAAAAAAGAATAATTTCTTGATTTGTCTGTACAGTGAATAATCTGTCACTGCCTGGACACTTTCTGTATATCTATAATTAAATAATCTCTTTTATAACAGTAGATGGGTATGTCTGTTCAATCACTTTCATATGATAAGGAACTTACATAAATCAATTGCAGAAAACCCCTAATAATCTGATTTTAAAATGGGTAAAGGATGTGAATAGACATTTTTCCAAAGAAGACATACAAATTACCAACAGGTTCATGAAAAGGTGCTCAACACCATAAATCATGAGGTAAATGCAAATCAAAACCACTAAGAGATATTACTTCACATCTGTTAGGATAATTTTTATCAGAAAAACAGCTGATAATGAGTATTGATGAGCATGTGGGGAGAAGGGAAACTTTGTATGCTATTACTGGGAATGTAAATTAGTACAGCCACTATGGAAAACAGTATGAAGGTTTCTCAAAAAATTAAAAATAGAACTACTCTACGGCCCAGGAATTCTACCTCTGGGCATTTATCTAAAATAATTGAAATTAGTATCTCAAAGAGATATCTACACTCTGATGTTTATTGCACATTATTCACAATAGCCAAGGTATGGAAACAAGCTAAGTGTTTTTCCACAGATGAATAGATAAAGAAAATGTGATGTGCAAAATCGTAGAGGAGAACACAGGCAGCAACCTCTGTGATCTCGGCTGCAGCAACTTTTTGCCGGACACGTCTCCAAAGGCAAGGGAAACAAAAGCAAAAATGAACTATTGGAACTTCATCAGGATAAAAAGATTTTGCACAGCAAAGGAAACAGTCAACAGAACTAAAAGGCAACCTACAGAATAGGAGAAGATATTTGCAAATGACTTATCAGATAGATGGCTAGTATTCACAATCTCTGAAGAACTTATCAAACTCAACATGAAAAAACAATAATCCAGTTAAGAAATGGGCAGAAGACATTTCTCCAAAGAAGACATAGAAATGGCCAACAGACACAGGAAAAGATGCTCAACATCCATTGGCATCAGGGAAATACACATCAAAACCACAAGATACCACCTTACACTGGTCAGAATGGCTAAAATAAACAACTCAGGGAACAACAGATAATTGAAGAGGATGCAGAGTAAGGGAAACCCTCTTACTCTGTTAGTGGGAATGCAGTATAGCCACGATGGAAAACAGCACGGAGGTTCCTCAAAAAGTTAAAAATAGGACTACCCTATGACCCAATAATTGCACTCCTAGGTATTTATCCAAAGGATACAAACATAGTGATCTGAAGGGGCACCTGCATCCCAATGTTCATAGCAGCAATGTCCACCATAGTCAAACTATGGAAAGAGCCCAGATGCCCATCAACAAATGAATGGATAAAGAAGATGTGGTGTGTATATCTACACACACACACACACACACACACACACACACACACACACACTGGAATATTACTCAGCCATCAAAAAGAATAAAATCTTGCCATTTGCAATGACGTGGCTAGAACTAGAGGGTATTATGCTAAGCGAAATAAGTCAGTCAGAGAAAGACAAATACCATATGATTTCACACATATGTGGGATTTAAGAAACAAAACAGATGAACATAGGGAAAGGGAAGGAAAAATAAAATAAGATGAAAACAGAGAGGGAGGCAAACCATAAGAGACTGTTAACTCTAGGAAACAAACTGAGGGTTGCTTTAGGGGAGGTGGATGGGGGGATGGCATAATTGGGTGATGGGCATTAAGGAGGGCACATGATATAATGAGCACTGGGTGTTAAATGCAACTCTCGGCCTCAGGAGAAAAATGACATGTAGCAGTGGTTCCAGTAGAATACCTTGTAAAAGTTGTAGAGGCAGCGTGACCAGGAAAACAGAGATAGGTGTCTTATTCCCCAGTTGGACGCTTATGCGTGAGACTTAATAACCTGCCCTGTGTGCCTTTCTGGAGTGGAGGTGAGGAAGATAATTCAGGGATAGTTGGGGGAGAGAGAGAGAGAAGTAAAGCTGTCTTTCACTCTGGTTTTTTTATTGGACTGAAGATGTGCTCTTTTTTAGTGGGTCAAGGGAACATCAAGGAAGGCAGGTGAGCTTCAGTAGTCTAGTCCCTGTCCCTCCTGAGATAACTGGACTTCGGAAAGGGAACAGCATTAGAAGGATTGCGGGTGAATGCTAGAGCTGGAAATTATAAGCAGCTAAACTAGAGCGGAATTATAAGCAGCTAAACTGGAGCAAATTCCCCATGTCAGTAGCCTTTTTGGTGAGGGGCCTCCCTCAGGGCCTGCTGAGAACTTGTACCAGAACCCTTGGGAGCATTTATAACTGAGGGGCTGCTGCAGCTGCAGTAAATAGTATACCTTTGGTCTATTTCTGTAATCTCTCTTCCCATCCATTTCTGGAAGTGCTAAAAGAAAAGGAGAGGGCAAGAGTGAAGGACAGCTGATTGGTCTCTATTCCAAGTTCCCTCCTGCTGGGGGAAAGGCCAGGATGAACATGGAACTGAATGCAAGGTTGAGATTTTAAAATCAATTAGACTAGACTGAAATACTTAATATTTGAAAGCGACTGGGAAACTATTAAGATCTGTTCAAGATGTTATTAAAGGATGGGGAAAGAAAATTCAACAGAACATGTTTGAAAACAGTGAATAGAGGAAAGTAAAACCACACCATCTTTGTATCCCACTGAGTTCAAGGGCTGTTCAATAGGCCAGTTTTATGTGCATATAGAAAGCTGAGGTTACACTGTTGATTTCACAATTTTGCTTTGCCTTTCAAAATTTAACTGTGGTGTCAAAAATATTTTCCTATATTACTAAAATGTCTCTCTCTCCCTCTTTCTATTATTTATGTGTGTTTATGTTTTGAGGTGGTTAGGAAATAAAGCCTAAACTTCCAGAGGAAAAGGATAATCTTGCTTATCTTGCTACTAGTACCCAAAGAACAGGAAATGATCCCTGCTCCAATCCTGAATTTAGCTTTTTAGGAAGAAAATAGGAGAGAGAAAGGAGAGAGAGAGAGATAGACAAACAGACACCTCTCCTCCTTGTCCTAGTACCTTTCATGTTAGCACCCTAAGATTTTTTGCGTAACATAATGGGAATGAAACATACTGTTAACAGACAATGTGGTCTGTTTTATAGACCATACTCTCTTTAATTCTCTCTTCCCCCAATTTTACTATTTTAAGTAAAGCTGTGTATGAACATCTTTGTGTAGAAACTTTTTCTTTATTTGGGATTATTTTCTCAAGATGTATTTCTAGAAATGAAACCAGAATATATAGAATACATTTTTAAAATGTTGATTATGTGGAACAAATATCCTCTTAGAAAATTTGGCTTTGAAAGAAAATTAAGGGCGCCTGGGTGGCTCAGTTGTTTAGGCGATTGCCTTCGGCTCAGGTCATGATCCTGCAGTCCCAGGATCGAGTCCCGCATGGGGCTCCCTGCTCAGCAGGGAGTCTGCTTCTCCCTCTGACCCTTCCCTCTCTCATGCTCTCTCTCTCTCTCATTCTGTCTCTCAAGTAAATAAATTAAATCTTTAAAAAAAATAGAAAGAAAATTAAGACAACAAAAATCATGTTAAATACCATCAACCAGAGAAAATAATTACTGCTATTGTTTCTCAATATTTTGCCTATGCTTAAATATTTTTAAAAGTGAGATCATTATGTATCTGTGAACTACTTATCCCAACTAATATTGTATCACGAGAATTTTTCCATATTTAAATACTTTTGGAAATTTGATTACAAAGATGAAATGGTATTTTAGTGAATTGATTTACAAAAATTTAGTTTTTCTTTATCATGGGTGCTAAGATTGTTTCAGTTGTTTTGGAATTATGATACTGCATTGAACGTTCATGAATAAAACTTTATCACATGTATCTATGATTTTTTAAAAATTGGATTCCTAGAAATGTAATTCCTACATTAGAAGTTAGGACTATTTTGCTTAATTGCTTTCAAGAAGGTACCCGTCTTTCAGTCCTACTAGCAATTTATGGGAGGCATATATTTATATTCTTATTTGTACCCCGATTGGCACTGAGAATTACCATGAAAATTTTTGCAAATTTCATGAGGAAAATCTGACATTTTAATTTTTATTTTGATTATTAATGAGGTTGAACTTTTCATTTAATGTTTATTAGCAGTGTGTGTCTTGTATGTTCTCTGTTCATTTTTTTGCTCATTTAGCTATTTGATGCATTTGCATATTAAAAGAGGAACTCATTTGCACAAATAAATCTCTAATTAGGGAACCTGTGTAGGAAATATTTTCTAAGCAGAGGGGGATCTTTGCTTTGGTCTACTCTTTTAAAAAATGTATTTAATAAAAATAAATACTGAGCATCTACTTGGTATAAGAAACTATGCACTGTAGGAAATAAATTGAAAAAAAAATTCTGACCCTCAAAGAGGAGGCTGTTATATGGCTTTAGTTTAAAATGACTAAATTTGAAAAAATAAATAAATAAAATGACTAAGTCTGTTGCTTCTAAAAGCTCATTGATTTCTTGTTAAGAAATTATAAAGACTAAGTATGCTAGAGAAAATATGAACAATAGCAAAAACGAGAATAATTACTCAAAATTCTATCACCTTAATACATCGCTTTTATCCTTTTTGGATAGTCTTTATTGTCTTTGCTTTTTGACATAGTTGAAATCAGATTCCACATAGTACTTTGTGTTTTGCTCTTTTTACTTCCCGTTATAGCTTAACTTAGTCTTTTGTTACTGGAAGTCTTTATTCTAATGACTGGATCTCTCTACAATTTATGTAATTAAACTCATTTGGGGGCATTTAGATTTTTCCCTTTTTTAAAGTATAATTTCTTTAGGTCTATTCTGTGTTTATATTTCTTGGTAAGTTAATTTTTTTCACTTAAAAGTGTATGGTGGGCATAATCCTCAACTCTGTGTTTAGCATATGAACTTATTAGAAAAAGCTAATTAAAAAGACTTAAGGAGTGACAAAGTACGATTTTTGGAAATCATATCACTTTTTTTTAGAGAGGGGTAGGGGCAGAGGGAGAGGGAAACAGAGAACCCTAAGTAGGCTCTGCCCAGTGGGGAGCCCAACGCTGGGCTCTATCTCACAACCCTGAGATCATGACCTGAGCGGAAAGCAAGAGTCCCACGTTATGGGGTGCCTGGGTGGCTCAGTCCGTTAAGTGACTGCCTTTGGCTCATGTCATAATCCCAGGGTCCTGGGATCGAGTCCTGCGAAAGACTCCCTGCTCAGTGGGGAGCCTGCTTCTCCCTCTCACTCTCCCTCTGCTGCTCCCCCTGCTTGTGCTTTTTCTCATGTGCTCTCTCCTGCTGGCAAATAAACAAAATCTTAAAAAAAAAAAAAAAAAAGAAAGAAAGAGTCCCACGCTTAACCGACTGAACCCCTGCCACTTTTTGTAGGTGCTGATTTTGAGGGTGGTTTCCTTGTGTACCCCAGGTCATACCCCGTTAATTGCTGTGTGTTGCACTGGGAGAGAGCAGTAGATCCAGTGATTGAAGACCTGGCTCAGGGCGCCTGGGTGGTTCATTCAGTTAAGCATCTGCCTTTGGCTCAGGTCCTGATCCCAGGGTCCTGGGATCCAGTCCCACATCGGGGTCCTTGCTCAGCGGGAAATCTTCTTCTGCCTGTGCCTGCTCCACCTGCTGTGCTCTCTCTCTCTCTGACAAATAAATAAAATCTTAAAAAGAAAAAAAAAAAAAAAGAAGGCCTGGCTCAAACTTCGCTATGTGATCTTGGCTAAATTATGCCTTTAGAGTCTCCATTTTTTCATCTATAATGTATGGCTTCTAAAGCTTGCACCACATGATATTGTTATGAGAATTAGGTAAAATAGCGTTCAGCGTCTACTACGGTACGTGCTCCAAACTGGTTCAAGTTACATGTTAGCTCTTCCTCCCTGCCCCCAGCTCATTTAATCTGTTGTCTTCATTCTGGCTGTTTGAGAGGAAAACTGGAGCTTGGGCTGGCTCGAAGGGGTAAATTTTTAATTTTTCTTTTTCAAATTCTTGTAAGAATAAGCTCTTAATCATGGCCTTAAGTTTTCTTGAAACCCCTCAAATATAGTAATTATTGATTTTCCATCCGTCTACTCTATGGCAATATGTGAATGTAATTTCAGTTCAAAGCAATCTTTTTTTTTTCCTATTTGACATTTGCTAGAGTATCTCAGGAAGAACCAGGATCCTGAGTCACAAGTCTGCTGCTTTTTTCATGAAGCCAGGCTCCTGCCTCTCCTTTGTACTTCTTTATTCTCCATAGTCATGTCCTTGAAACTTGTCTTTCACATATTTTGCTTATCAAGTAATTAAGATTTTTGACACATGTCGAACAGGATTACTCAAGATACTCTATCCTAATTCCATAGTAATATATTTAAAGTTACATTTTAGGAGGGTAAGATGGGACTCTACAAGTGTACCTGCACACAGTGTCTTTCATCCTCAGGAGATAAATGATACCAGTATATATGTGCTTTCCTTATCAAAAGGCTTCACTGAAATAAGATGGGAAATCCCTTTTCTGGAAAAGCTGCTTTCTCTTTGGAACCCGAAGTTAAAGGGAAATTGAACTTTACTTTTATCTGTAGCAAATGTTTCCTTTACTATATGGCATGTACTTTACTGGACATGAGTGAGCCATATCATCATGTCAGAAGTCTGCCCATGAGCAGAATGAAAGAACATTATGCATATGTATTCAAAAAAATTCATTTCTCCCAGGCTGTTTTGAAAAAGTAGAGACGCCATGTTTATTTTTTTATTAAAAAAAAAAAAGCCTGTTTCAATATAACTACTGTGTACCATGTACAATTCATATTTTTCTGTGTTATTGTGTTGGTATTAATATAATGGATGCAGAGGGAAAGTAAAGAATTCTGTTGAGTTACCCAGATGGCATGTGTGTAGGGTAGGATGAGGGGCAGAGGAAGGGTGGAGGTATAGTGAGAGAGCAAAGCCTGGATTGTGCTCCAGAGTTAAACAACAGAGTGAAGGTGAGCTTCACTTCAAATCTATTCTCTATTCTAAATTATTTGTTTGACCTTGAGGAACCTATTTAAATTCTCTAAGTCTCTGTTTCTTTCCCTATAAAATGGGGTAATGATTATACTCACCACACACTGTTGCTGTGAAAATAAAATTACTTTGGTGGTGAAAGTTCTTGCAGTAGAAAGCTATTGTTATTCTCTCTCTTTTTTTTTTAAAGATTTTATTTATTTATTTGACAGAGAGAGAGACAGCGAGAGAGGGAACACAAGCAGGGGGAGTGGGAGAGGGAGAAGCAGGCTTCCCGCGGAGCAGGGAGCCCAACGCGGGGCTCGATCCCAGGACCCTGGGATCATGACCTGAGCTGAAGGCAGACGCTTAACGACTGAGCCACCCAGGCGCCCAAGCTATTGTTATTCTTAATGCATTCTAGCATCTTAGATTTTACCAGAAAATAATTTGACTGAGACTGGGGGTGGTCAGTAGTTGATAGCTTATAGTAAATTCAAAGGAATAACTAATGATTTATTTATTAAAACTTTTTTCCCATACTATCCATTCTATCCAAATTACAGTGAAGGATAAAATACAATAAAAAACTCAGCTATTATATGTGAAAACAGTGATAGTAGAAGAAAATTCTAGGAAAAAATTTATTCATATATTTAGAGAATTATACTGTCAGGAGTTTCAGTTTTCCTCAGAGCCTGCTTCTTTTGAACTAGCACTTTTGTGCAAATTATTTTTATCAGTTCTATTTCTTTCTTCAACTGGAAAGCACTATATGAAACCACTTGGAAAGAGAAATGAATCAAATACAGGTAAAGAGAAAATGGGAAAAAAAGGTAGAAATGAGAGAAGCAAGACCTGTCACTCAAACTTCCTAGTTCATAATTTTAATGTCAGCCATGTGCAGAATAAACATTGTGCTTGATATCTGTCTATGATTTCTTAAAAAATTTCAAGAAAAATGTCAAGTAAGTTGCTTGAGAACATTTTTTAAATATTAAGAATTTTGAAATGAGCATGCAATGATACAAATGATACTTGAGTCTAGTATCTGCCTCAGTTAATGACCCCAAATCTCTCCTTTCATTCTTAGCTATATATTTTTTCTAATAAACTATTTTAGAATAAATTTGGATAAAGAAAAAGTTGTCAAGATAGCATTGAGATTTCCAAATACTCTTCACTCAGCTTCCCTCAGTGTTAACATCTTAGGTAACCATGGTCCATTTGTCAAAAAGAGAAAATTAACATCATGATGCTCTTATCTAAACTCTAGACTTTATTTGAATTTCAGATTTTCTAATAATGTCTTTTTTCAGTTCCAGGATTCAATCCAGGATATCAGATTGCTCTTAATCTCCGTTGGTCCTCTGATAGTTTCTTAGTCTTTTTTTGTGTGTGTATTAGCTTCCTATTGCAGCTATAATAAATAATCACAAACTTAGTAGCTTAGTAGCTTAAAACAATAATTTAATAATTACAATAATCAGGAAACAAAATTTACCCAAATAAACAGAAAACATGATTTAAGTTTTAAGGTGTTATAGAATTTTACTTCCTTGAACTTAATTTATTTGCACACTTTTTCACATATTCCTATAAATTCTCTATACTTCCTCTCAGCAATCCACCCCTTCAGTAGACAAAATATCCTGTGGCTTCAGAAACCACATTGTTCAGGTAATTTTTCCTGCTCACTCACCATGCACCAATTCCCACACTTTGTCTTTTTATTATCTGATAGGCACTGAAATTTGCTTTGAGCAAGCAGCTTCATTTTACATAATTAGAAGTCTTTCATCTTGCAGCTACACCCATTTGAAACAACCTAGAACAAGGAAGAAAACAAGTAGTGTTTCTGAATGGCCAGGAACACTCTCACAAAGACCAGACTCTACAACCCATAGAAACGACTCTTTGGAGAGGGCCTCAAGCCCTCACCAAAGTCTGCTTACTTTGACTTATCTATTTATTAATATATCCTGAGACCATTAATGATGCCATAAAACAATAACTAATATTCATGATGCAATGATCTTGAGTCATAAGTACAAGCTAACTTGTGTTCTGTAAATTAGAATTAATTAGAACAGGAAGTGGGCAGTTCATCACTGGAAGAGTTCCATCCAAAATAGATGGAATAGAAAAAGTTTGAGCACTTAAGAAATTGCCTTCATCAGTTTACAAAATACATTCTTGTGGAGTATGTCATTCCAAATGACACAGAACAAAATTTCAGTGGATCCACCAGCAGTACCTTGTGATTTTTAATTTACTTTACTTTTATAATTAAATGTGTTTGTACACTAGTTTGAAGATAGCTGAAGAAATCCTAGAGCATCACAAAACCTACTGGGGTCCACATGATGCAAAGGCTGTAGAAAGAAAGTCTGGCTAATGAGTCAAATTAGCTTAATTGACTGAGTTCAGGTCATTTAGGTTCATATCATTACTCTGCCACTGACGAGCTGTGTGAACTTTGTAACTGTGCTCTGTTTCAGAAACTATCTAATCCAACTGTTACCCAATGTAGGAATCTCTTCTCAAATTCCCGATAATCATTTAACGTCTGTATCGAAAATTCATGGAAAGGAACCAACTCTTTTAGGAGTTTTTCTTTTGTGGCATAGTTCTGCTGATTTCATACATTCACCTTAGAATACTTTTTAGAGCAATAGGGAATAAAAATTCGCACTGTCTAAGGCATACAGACAGCATTCCAGGTAATGCACAACACACCTTGCATGTATCATTGATAATCCTTATAACAACCCTACAGAATTGATAGTTTTAACTCTGTTTTAGAGATTAAAAAGAATTGAGGCATAGAAGGCCAAAGATCTTTTCTGAGGTCATACAGTGAATATGTTTAAAAATGAAGTATTCTTATCAGTAATAGCCCTTTAGGATACTTGAAAATATATAACTGGCTTTCTGTAAGCTCTCTTTCCCACAGCAAACAATTCCTCAGCTATTCGTTATATGTTATGAGGAGTGCATTTCCTGCTACCCTTCCATGAATGTTTAGAAAATTTTTAATATTGCTATAAAGTGGGATAAATACTCTTCTCTAGAAAGATACTGCTTATCCTGATTTAGTTACTACTCTGTTACATAGCCTAAGACATTTTTTTTGCAGCTGTAACAAAATACTGAGTAACCTTCAACTAGAGATCAACTAAGGCACCAGCTGTTTTTTCTGCCTTAATAAAATTGCTTCCAAGCCTGAGCTCTCCCATCTTGTATACATGCAGTGTTTGTTCATTAGTTTTTTTTTTTATTCATAGCATGTCTGTTAATTTCATTTTATGGGTTTCATCTCAGTGTTCTGCCTTGTCAAGATCATTTTGAATCTTAATTCTGTCATCTAACACATTAGCGCTGCCTTTCAGCTTAGTGTTATTTGCAAATTTGATAACCATTCTTTCCATGCCTTCGACCAGGCTGTTGATAAAAATGTTGAACAGCAAAGGGGCAAGGATATAATTCTGTAGAACGCTACCAGAGACATTTTATTATTTTTTTCAGACACATTTTAATTAATGATGCTCCATCCAAATGAATAATGGTCAAGCAATAAAAAATAATGCAGCTTTGTTTGTATAGTATTTAATAGTTTCAAAACCCTATGTGTATCCTATAATACATTATTACGATCTACTCCAGTCATAATTACCTAACTGGGTAGACAGAGAAATTAGATTCAAGGACAGCAGGAGAAGGGGGAGCCATAAGTGCCTGCTGTGTGCTGGGATTTTAGGGGCTTTGGAAAGACAGTTTCCTCTCCTTAAGTTCCTCCTCATTCAATTCATTGCCATGATGAATTCAAAGGAATTTTATTCTTGTGACTTAAATATAATAGGAGTTTGTGAGCTATTAAAAATGTCAATTTTTTCTGTTTTTTTTCTCCATAGCACTTCTCACCATACTGTGTATTTTCCTTACTCTTTATTTTCTATCCCACTAGAAGGTAGGCTCCATAGGACAGATTTTTTTTTTTTTTTTTTTTAGTCTGTTTTGCTCACCGCTATTTCCTCACCCAGAACACATAGTACATGCTTATAATAGATTGTCAAAACCTTATAAATAAATGAATAAAAAATCTTTAAGTCTTATAAGTCTGTCAAATTCTCATAAATGTGTTTTAGGTCCTGCAGAACAAGTTTCAATAAATTCAGCCCCATCAGGGCAGTGAATGTCTGTAGACCAGACAAATGTGAGCTCTCTGCTACTGAGCTCTGCCCTCACCTCTTATGTCCTCTGTCACCCTTCTTGCTGCTCTGACCCAAGATGTTGGGGCAGGTGCTTACCTCCCATGTTCTCCAAGTTCCCTAGCACTTTCTTCCTGTGGCCCAGGTCTAAGTCTGGCTCTGAACCAGAGTCCCAGTTCACGCTTGTCTTCAAGTGACCAGTCTAGTCTTCTAGATTTTGTGAAATGAAAAACACCTCCCTGAGGCAGAAGTCCCAGATAACTGAAAGCCTGCCTTCAGTTGTCATTATTGCTTATTTGCCTTCTTTGTAGATTAGATTCCTTAACAGGGGCACACATCTTATTGGTATCTCAGTGTGGGCTGCTCGCCTGCAGCTTCACTGTGGATGCCGTAAGCTCCCAGGCCAAAATGAAGATGCCTTAAGGTCGGGACTCAGTTAGGTCTGGCCAAGCCCTTGTCCCTCTCAGAATCTGCCCTGTCTTGTATTCTTCCGCAGTGATCCCAACGTATTGTAGACAGGGACATAGAGGCAGGAAATGTGAGGTCACTGATAGCTGGAAGATTGCTTTTGCACAGAAGGCCCCTACTTATATTATTATTAAATCCTTTGTATATGCACCTCTTCAGATATGATGAGGAAATAAAATACATGCAAAACACACACAAAATTTTTTTTCTCTTTTTTTAAGGCTGGAGAGAGAAGTGACCTAATTATTGTTTTTAACTACTAGACGGATTGTGTCCATCTGTTTTTCTCCTCCACCAGGAATAGAACTAGAGGAAGCAGGCTTTATCTGTAGCCTGAGCCTTGTAGTTTAAACATAAAGGAGAATTTCCTGACAGTGAGTAGTGGATTATGGAATTCGTTTCTTATGAGATTTAGATTTCCATCTGGTTGGGGTATGTTCGATGCAGTTGTCTCTGAAAGTAGCAGAAGTGGGTGTATATGTAGGTTAAATGACCTCTCAAAGATTGTTATTACTAAGAATTTACGATTACTTTAAAAAAGAAATCTATAATAGCTTCATGCTTTCCTAATATTTTTAGTGTAGATAATATGAATTTTTAATTTGTTGGGGGAGTGCGTTTAAAAATAACTTCAAACATGAGTGTTCAGCCACTTCTAGAGTGTAGGAGGGCAGATCTTTGAATTTTGAGAAGATTGAACATGGTTTACTGAAATGTATTTCTGGACTTGCCCTAGATGAAATAGTTATTTATTCAATTATGTTTTATATTTCTAAAATTGAGTTTGAATTTGGAATGGATATTTTTTTCATGTGAAAGTATTTGGGTTAGACAATCAATAGTAGCAAAGTAATGCCTATCTTATTTGCCCATGAGTATAGAAAAAGCTTTATAGACCTTGTAATTAATCATAGTTACTCAACTAGTCCAATGATAGGTAATGGTTAGAGTAATAAAAACAACCCAGTGACTGAATTATGCAATACGGTTATCTGAAACATGATATAGTTAGATAATACCTGAAGTAGAAATAAATCATAATAGATAAGGAAGAAGGAATCTCAATAGAAAGTGTAAAATATTAAAGACTGATAATTAAATAAGAAACTTTATGATGGGGGAATACTGGTAACGACTTTAAAAAAAAATTTAATTCCAGTGTAGTTAACATACAGTATTATATTAGTTTCAGGTATACAATGTAGTGATTCAATAATTCCATATATTACTCAGTGCTCATTGATATAGGTGTACTCTTTTTTCTTTTCTTTCTTTCTCTTTTACTTATTTTATTTTTTTGGCTTTTAAATGCTTCACTTTTATTATTTATTTTTATTAACACATAATGTATTATTTGTTTCAGGGATACAGGTCTGTGATTCATCAGTCTAACACAATTCACAGTGCTCACCATGGCACATACCCTCCCCAGTGTCCATCACCCAGCCTCCCCAATCCCTCTCCAGCAACCCTCAGTTTGTTTCCTGAGATTAAGTGTCTCTTATGGCTTGTCTCCCTCTCTGGTTTCGTCTTGTTTCATTTTTCCCTCCCTTCCCCTTTGATCCTCTTGTCTTGTTTCTCAAATTCCTCATATCAGTGAGATCATAAGATACTTGTCTTTCTCTGATTGACTTATTTCGCTTAGTATAATACCCTCTAGTTCCATCCACAAGATTTCATTTTTTTTTTTGACGCTGTACTCTTAATCCTCTTCACCCGTTTTACCCATCTCCCACCCACCTCACCTCTGGTAACCATCTATTTGTTCTCTATAGTTAAGAGGCTGTTTTTCTGGCTTGTCTTTTTTTCCTTTGTTTGTTTTGCTTCTTAAATTCCACGTATGAGTGAAATTATATAGTATTTGTCTTTCTTTGACTCACTTATTTTACTTAGCATTATGCTCTGTAGATCCATCCATGTTGTTGCAAGTGGCAAGATTTAATTCTTTTTTTTTTTTTATGGCTGAAGAATATTCTAGAGTGTGTGTGTGTGTGTGTGTGTGTGTAGATATACACACCACATCTTCTTTATCCATTCCTCTATTGATGGACACTCGACTGCCTCCATAATTTGGCTATTGTAAATAATGCTACAATAAACAAAGGGGTGCATATATCCTTTTTAATTAGTGTTTTCATATTCTTTGTGTAAATATCCAGTAGTGAAATTACTGAATCATAGGTTAGTTCTATTTTTAACTTTTTGAGGAACCTCCCTACTGTTTTCCACAGTGGTTGCACCAGTTTGCATTCCCACCAACAATACACATGGGTTTCTTTTTCTCTACATCCTTACCACACTTATTGTTTCTTGTGCTTTTGATTTTAGCCATTCTGACAGGTGTGAGGTGATCTCATTGTGGTTGTGATTTGCATTTCCCTGATGATGAGTCATGTTGAGCATCTTTTCATGTGTCTGTTGGTTGATTGATAATCACTTTTAACTGCACTGAAAAATCTGTGTGCCTTTCAAGTTAGAAGATGACTGCTATATTTACTTTCGTGATTCTATTTGAAAATCAGTTTGTATAAATGGAAAAAGAATAATTTATACCACAACATTTTAATGCTTTCATTAACAAATTTTAATTAACAAATTTTGAAAGAACACCAAAATTAGCTAAAGAAACTATGTCAAATGTGGGTATTTTTATAATAATTTAGACAATGTAAATCAATCTTCAGGTTGAATTGTTCTTTCTTTAATATACAAAAGAATGCAAAAGCCTCTTTAGACATATCTAGAACAAGTCACATTGTTAAGGATTTTACTGGGGTGATGTTTTCCCTTCTTCCTAGCTTTGTTTTAAAAAGGAAAATGATTCAGAAATCTGTCAGTCAGGCCATGTAGAACAAACCAATGTCTTCCTAAAGAGTAGAAATTAAAGTTTGAGAAATCTCTTAGGTACTATATAAATGTGAAAAACTCTAAGAGTTTCACAATTCCAGACAGCATTGGTGAGTAGCATGTAGAAGTCATAACTCCTAAGTAACTGAAGTTCATGTCACTATGGGAATTATATTACTTTTGCCTTCCTTTTCTGACAGGCTTCTTCCTATTTACTGAGTCTTCTCTTTGCCATTTCCCAGGTCCCAATATGATTATATGTAGCCTGTGTTTTACTTTACTCAATACGAATAGGATTTTATTCAACATCTTGGGTAAATCTGTATATTCCTTGCCATAACTGTTGTCTTTTTTTTTTTTTTTTTCAGTACAAGTAGCACATTGAGAGGATGTCGCAGGTACTTTGGATTTATATGAGATTAGAAAATTTTAGAGGTAATGTTGTAGGGTAGTCTTACCTCATGTGTTTGAAAAATGAGTGATTCGGGTGAGGGACTCATGCTGAGAAATCATCCTGTACCAATGAAAAATAATCTTACTAGGTCATATTTAAATATGTTAACAAAGTAGATTTTAGCTTTAAAAAGATGAGATAAGAAAGACCTTTGAGAATGAATCTATTAGTTACAAGGTCCATTATTACGTAAAACTAGGAAAAGCTCTGAAGATTTTAACGCCTTTGAGTGTACTGTTAGTTGTTCATCTTATAAAATTTATTTTTCTCTTTTTCCTGGACACATGGGTCACACAACTAGAAACTGGATTACCTAGCCTCCTTTGCTACAAATGCGGTATGATGAAGTTCCCTGACAGGTAGCATGAGGGGAAGTGATGTGTGCAACTTTGCCTCACTTACTTGCTCTGGGCTTACCCCCTTGTCATGTCCTGTGAGCTGGAACACAGATATACTCAAGACCCAGCTTGACCATGGGATGAGGACTATGCCTTAGGATATGATAGAGCAAAGGTAAAAGGAACATAATTGCTTGATAACTGAATGGAATGGAACCCTGCTACCAAGATGGCCACTCACTTTGGAAGGTATGGGGGACAGAAATAAGGCTTACTTTATAATTTTTAATTAAAAAAATTTTAAATTGTTTTTATTTTTTAAGGGCGATTTTGGCTTTATCATTTTTTTCTTTTTATTGAAATATTTTCAGTTTTGATGTGACCTCTTCTCACATTTAGCTGTGGAAAGTCTGTTCTACCAGTCTTTGGGCCGTTTTCTGGGTTATTTACACTAATGTGGTTATTATCTAGATGTACTTATGGGACAAGGTGAGCTTAGGATCTCCTATTCTGCTGTCTTCCCTGGAAGTTCCAAGGCTTACTATTTTTAACCTGTTGTTTTTAGTACAAAAGCTTATTTGTTATCTAACTTATAATACTTTATAGACAAATATTTCAAACCAAGAGGAAAATATTATGGTGAGATGTTAAATAGTTCTGATGATGAGAATTAATAAGAAATGTTTAAATTATACTCATGTTTATGTTTTTAGCACTTTACCCCTTTCTCTTCCTATTCGCTGCCCCCAGCAAACTGGCCTGTATGGATTATAGAAACAAACCTTTTTGCCCTCTGGTTTCTGGGAGGGTTTGACCAATAGGGAGTTTTGGCAAATGATCAGAGAGAGGTAGGTGAATGAGGTATTTACTTCTCTGGTTGCTTCCATGTAAGAAAGGGTGCCTTGGGCTGTTTTCCTTACTCTAGCTGAAGGTAACTCTTCTTTCAAGGCAGCCTCCCCTCCATGAGTCTCTCCCCTTTTTTTCAGTAACTACTCCCTCTCCTGCCCCTTTGAAGTTAATGAACCTGGGTTATAGAACCATCCTTTGTGGTTCTCCTCACCCTGTCAACACCTTTATGAATAGTCACTTTGTAATTAAATTCTCCTGAATTATCTTGAATGTTCCATCTGTTTCCTGTTGGGAACCTAACTAAAACAGTATTTGTGTATCATTCTTTTTAAGTATAATGTTATCTGAATGTTAGGAAATTATTCTGTGATCAGCTTGAAATTGCTTTATTTTCATGAAGACATTATTATAATTAAATAGGAATTGGACAGAAAGCATGCAATTAATGTTCTGGGTAGCTAAACCTATATAACCACAGTTATTTTATAGTGAAAACCTGACTTAGAGTCTTGTTTCCTTATTTCCAGAAGTTTACTGAAATTACGGAATAATTGGGAGAAAGCAACCAAACAAAAACAAAGACTACTAGAGAATAGCATTGAAATGAGTCTATTCTAGGAAGTGATAGCTCATGTCCCTTAATGGCTCATGGAAGCTGATAGTAGAGACAGTATCCTCAAGAAAATGGTTGTATACCACGGTCCTCAAATTCTGGAACAAAAAACAGTTGTGCAATGGGTTTTAATAGCCATTAACATTGGATTGGTCAAAATGCTTTCATTCTGAAATGAGAGAAACCCAATTGGACAAATAGCTTGTTAACTAGGTTTAATGAAAGGTAATTCCTTTGCTTATATAACTGGGAAGTCTAAGGATCAATGTTAAGGCATCATGGGCCTAGACATTGCTTTTTTCTCATTTCTTCTCTTTAGTTTGTTCTGTATTTTGACCTCATTCCAAGGCAGGCTTTTTCTGTATGTGAGGAAAGGTTGCTGTTGATAGTCTTAACAAAATATGCATATTTATAGCATGTGATCCCATGGGAATAGAGCCCCTTTCCCTTTCAGAGTTGATGTATCAGATCTTATGGGACTGTGATTGGCTCCACCTGGCTCAAGTTCCCAGTTCTGAACTATTGTTTATGGGGGATGTCATAGTTTGAATGACTAGCATGGTTGGCCACAAGACTGGTCTAGTTCATGTTGCCAGTCCTGTGGCCAAGAAAGATCATGTCCCGTGATGATGGTCCTCTAGAATTATGAAATTGAGGAAGAATCGGCATCTTAATGTCAACTGTTTAAAAAAAACAAAACAAAACAAAAACCAGTTACTCCAGAAATGAGATTGAATGTTTTCACATTTGCAAGAGAAGTTAATGTTTTGGATACCTACTTCCTATAATGGCAGACTTGGTAATTTCAACCAACTTTAGCTCTCAAGAAAATGAAAATATGAAATAAGATACTTAAAATTACCCATTAAAGCATCAGATAGCTAATAAGTTAGGGAAAGATTACTGAAACAAAATCCCAAAAAAAGTGAAGATTCAGAGAAGCAAGAGAAGCACTTGAAACTGGTTTCGCCCAAGGGACATTTGCTTCTCTTAGAATCTAGAAGTGGGATTGCTGGATCATATCATAATTCTAGTTTTAAGTTTTTGAGGAACTACCGTACTGTTTTCCATAGTGGCTGAAACATTTTACATTCTCACCAACAATGCACAAAGTGCCAGTTTCTTCACATCCTTGCCAATATTTGTTATTTTCTGTCTTTTGATACTAGCCATCCTAGTGGATGTGAGGTTGTAGTTCAATTTATCATCTATAGATTGAGATGGAGAAAGAAGTATGTGCCATTTATTGGTTAGTTTGAGAGCTTGTAAGAATATTTTCAGTTAGACAACTTTCCAAGGTAGTTTCATAGGCTTCATTCCAGACTTCTTTTTCTAATGCATTTTTGTTTTTCTCTAAACAACTGTAATGTTATAAAATTGTTGAAAAGTCTCAACTTCTAATGACATTTCCCCCTCTTTTCCCCAGCCATGAATCTGTTAGGAACCTCAGCTCAAACTTACTATAGCAAAATTAAAATCATTGTGTACAGACACACTGACATACTGCATGTATTAATAGTGGATATAGGGATGGTTCCCTCAAAGCAAAAATAAGTTACTATTATAAGAAAGGGCAGATGAGTGATGGGGCACAAAATCAACCAAAGTCTATACTATACTGTTCAGAGAGATTTTCTTTCTTCTCCACTGCCTTAAGCACTTACCCTTTTCAAAAATTTGAAGTTGAAAATGAATAACATTTTCCATTGGATAAAAGATTAAAAACTTGATATTGCATTAGAGGCTTTCTAGAAATCTACTCCTGAGAATGGTTATGTAGAATGGCCTTGTAGAAAATTTGCCTTCTCATGTTCCTTTATTATTTGACAATGAAAAGAATACAAGATGACCCTTACACCAAATTCTGCTTAACAGAGAATGATGCCACAGTAACAGCAAGATATAGAGTATCAAGACTTGAAAGATTTTTACTGGACCAATCTAACTCTGAAGGGTGTAAAAATCGATCTCTTTCATCTCTTTCAAGAAAATACTGAAAGTAGTTCCACTTTCATATGCTTAAGGTAAGGAGAGAGTAGAGCAAATTATAGTCCCAAAGCTTCAGTTCTCCTCCTCTACAGTAACTACTGAAGAAGGGAACAGCTGGAATTTTAAAGGGCTATCTTTTTTTTTTTTTCCAGTGTTGAATTCTGTGAAATGAAGCAATTAAGAGAATTGGTTAATTCTGTTTCCTTAAAAAAATGTCCAGTTAGTTTTTCCCCATTTTCTAATATGCAAGTTATCCCAGAAATAAGGAGCTACAGATCCTGTTCTTCACTTAAGGAAAAAGCTGTTTTCCAGCAACAAACTTGATTTTTCTCTTTGGGAAGTTTTCAGATATCAGTAATTTTTGTTGTTGGTACCCTATCATCACAAAAATGGTGATGGTTTAAAATTCTCAAGAACAGATTTAGAAATTTTGACCATACTAGTTATTTCAAAGTACATACAAAAGAGAGGTAAATTATTATAAAATTGTATTTTCTACTCAAAATGTCTGAAAAACAGTATTTAAAGTTTTTCTGCAATTTGAAATAAGTGAGGTGGCTTAATGTTTCAGCTGAATGAAGGATGATCACATTTGTGGGCATATTTCCTGCACATTTCTAGAACATAAAAGAGTGTGGCAGATAACTCAGAAGTGAAACCGAAGATGTAAAGATGGAATGGTGTACAAATTTCTATTTTTACCCCACATAAAAACTGCACATTAGTGAGCAAGTTTTCTAGAGATTAATAGAATAGAGCTGTTAACCTTGAGCTGTCCAAGGAGGGACAGGATGGGGTTACTATTGAGCGAATGGAAGAAAACAAAGTCATAAGCACTAATTAAAAATAAGGTAAAAGTTTCAACATTTTTTCTGGAGGGGTTTTCACAGGAAATATCTGAGAAAATCTGAAAAGAATCTAAAACTTTTTAAGGTTGAAGAGAGAATGAGGGACAGGGGTGAGATTATTTGGGATGGAGATGGGAGGAAAATGGACCCAACTGTCCTGTGTACCCAAGATTTAGGTAACTACAGTGATTTATTTTTTATGAGGTTTCCTTTGAATGGATTAGTACATGAAGGACCAGTGAACATTCTTTCATAATTTGCCTTTGCCTCTCTTAGAAAAAAAGTAGAAGGCAGATTGGGAGTTTTGATATATCATTTTTTAAAAAATAAATTATGAGAATGTCATGACTTTTCATAACTTTACATGTTTCTTAGCTTCATAGATCTCTCATTTTTTTTTTTTAAAGATTTTATTTATTTATTTGAGAGAGAGAATGAGATAGAGAGAGCATGAGAGGGGGGAGGGTCAGAGGGAGAAGCAGACTCCCTGCTGAGCAGGGAGCCTGATGCGGGACTCGATCCCGGGACTCCAGGATCATGACCTGAGCCGAAGGCAGTCGCTTAACCAACTGAGCCACCCAGGCGCCCAGATCTCTCATTTTTTTTAAAAAAGATTTTATTTATTTATTTGAGACAGAGAGAGATAGCAAGAGAGAGCACAAGCGGGGAGGAGAGGGAGAAGCAGGCTCCCCTCTGAGCAGGGGCTCCATCCTAGGACCCTGGGATCATGACCTGAGCTGAAGGCAGACCCTTAACAGACTGGCGCCCCTAGAGCTCTCATTTTATTTCTGGGATTCAAAGAAGATAAAAATGATCAGCATAAAAATAGATTGCCTTTTTTTTTCACTTAGAAGTTATTTATTCACAAAGAGAAAAATGTTTAAAGAAATCTCTAATGAAGAATTCAGATGATGTTTTTCAAGAAAAGGTTATATCTTATTATGTTACCCACATATAATGATTTCCTCATAGGATGACCCCAGTATTTAACACTCACAATTGCACTGCTTTTCCTCAACCCGTAAATTTATTTTGTGGACTGCATGAAGAAGTGAGAATTATGTGGAAGGTCATTTTATGAGCCCCATCTTGTACTGTCAGTTGAGTTGTTTTTACTTCACTTCCTAAAATTTCAGAATGTGGGTGAAGAGTGGTACATCTTTTAAATTCACCGAGGAGTAAGTAAGTTGGGAGTTGACAAATTATTTATACAACTCAAATGAAGTCTTGCAGCTTTATACTAAAAAACTATTCAGTATGGGTAGAACTTAAAAGTCCTAGTAAATCCATTTTACCACAGTAATCTCTTCTGAAAACCAGACTCTTGCTAAAACACTACATAGTTGTGTGGAACTTAAGAAGTCCCACCTTGTCACTGAACCCAGCACTTCTGTGAAACCGAGGAGGGTGCTTCATACTAGAAGGAAGTTCAGTTTTGGTCCTAAGAACTTGAATTTCAATAAACAAATTAAAATTACTTATAATCAATTTTTCCGCCGTTTATCATTACACATGATAGATAGCTTTAGCTTTTTTTTTTTTTTTGCATTTCTGATGTAATTGTGTAGTTTAGCACATATGACATAAAACACAAAACAATAAAACCATATATCTTCTGCTTTTTCTGCTGTCTTTTTTGGAAGTTACGGCTTCCATGGTTAAAAGGCAATTAGAGATTAAAGAAGGTGATTGAATTAATGTAGGCAGGTTTTATTTTCCACCTGGCTTTAGCAGAGATCAAAGAAGATGAATGTCCAGCCATTAGCAAGCAATTAAAAACCATTGTCCCACACAGGAATTCTTGTCCTTGTTTCTCCATGTATAATCATCAAGAACTCTTCATTTTTTTTTGTCTGTCTTGTCCCCATCTTAACTTCACCTATTCCCAAATGCTAAGTGTAAGGAGTTTTCTATGTAGTCCTCCATATTGGTTTGGAAACCCTTTTTGGTGGACAGTTCTGCTGCCTCCTGAGGGAGGTTTGAGAGGAGGAACTGAGGAAATGATCACAAACAACTCATTTTTTGGTCTTCATTAGATGATTGACTGTTGTCAGTTATTGTGTGGTTACTTTTTCTCCTTGATCCAATCAGAGTTCCATTGGTGGTTATTTGTGATTTGGAGTCTTATCTTTCCATCCTTTCTGAACCTTTAACCAGCTTTTAATACTAAAACAAACAAACAAACAAATTTTAAGGGTAAAAACTTAGAGAGATTTAATTATACTCTCTTAACTAATATTCTTTTTTTAAATTAACATATAATGTATTATTTGTTTCAGGGGTACAGGTCTGTGATTCATCAGTCTTACACAACTCATAGTGCTCACCATGGCACATACCCTCCCCAGTGTCCATCACCCAGCCACCCCATCCCTCCCACCCCCACCACTCCAGCAACCATCAGTTTGTTTCCTGAGATTGAGTCTCTTATGGTTTGTCTCCCTCTCTGGTTTTGTCTTGTTTCATTTTTTCCCTCCCTTCCCCTATGATCCTCTGCCTTGTTTCTCAAATTCCTCACATCAGTGAGATCATATGATACTTGTCTTTCTCTGATTGACTTATTTCGCTTAGCATAATACCCTCTAGTTCTATCCACGTCATTGCAAATGGCAAGATTTCTTTTTGATGGCTGCATAATATTCCATTGTGTGTGTGTGTATGTGTGTGTGTGTGTATACATCTCCTTTATCCATTCATCTGTTGATGGACATCTAGGCTCTTTCCATAGTTTGGCCATTGTGGATATTATTGCTATAAACATTAGGGTGCATGTGCCCCTTCGGATCACTACATTTGTATCTTTGGGGTAAATACCCAGTAGTGCAATTGCTGTTCTAATGCATGCTATCTATACCCCTAATATGCAGTGATTTTTGTTTTCAAGAGTTAGAGTCATCAAAGTGGATCAGCATCTATTCTATTAATGGTTAAGGACAATCTTACTGAACTTTGGGAAGTAGGTATAATTGATCTTCGGTGTCTCTCCATCCAGTTTTGATTTTGACTGACCCTTTTTCTTCTCAGTACTCCTTCTACATGGTCAGAACAGTCTGCAGTTTTCTTAAAGGCCATACCCCAGCTCCTACCCTTCCACAGACACTGCTATTTTTCTTCAACAGTATTTATGAAAGTTTTTCATATCTTTCCAGACTTTCTTTTCCTTTTGCCATCAAAGTTTTTTTTTAACCTCTCTCATAATACCTTCTAGTCCTATAAGTTACTGCTTAATATATTAACAAATTTAAAGTAAATGCTAAAGACTGATATAATAAAACAGTTTATATTTTTGCATAAAGGAGTTACTATTTTGTGAATTTCAGGCCTCTGTCAGAGCCTGTGAGAAATATTTTTTGCATAAGATTTTTCCTATTAGATCTAAATAGATCATATCCATCTTCAAATGAACAACAGAGAAGGGAAAAATGCCCTGAGAACAGTCCAAGTAATACCTGAAGGACTTTTACCTTTATTGACCTCCATGGATGTCACAGGTAACCATCTCTCTCATCACTGCTTTTCCTCTTTCGTCACCTTGGAGGCTTCAAAGCCTGCATAACATGATTAGGACATTATTTGTGGTATTCTATGGGGAGTATTTCTCTTCTATTTTCAATGTGTTTATGCTATGTCAACCACAACGGCCAGATCCTCTTCAGGGCTAGAATGTAGTTTTTCATGTACAGGATTTTCTTTTGCAATTAGACCAGATCAGTATGACATAGATTAATGGGTAGTTTTAATAAAATAGTTTCAGTTCTTCACTTGTAATTTTAGATGGAAGTGTTCTACTTAAGACTATGAATAGGTCAGGAACTTAATCTGTTCAACTTTTCCATATAGCGTTTCTCATTATGGCTAAGTATAAGAGGCTATTTAAAACATACTACTTGAGGAAGAGACTAAGAATCAATTATTTCTGTACCTGATTTTGAATCTTACACCTAAAAGGACTATGATTTAAGTGTTGTAAGCACTAGGAACTTGAAAATTGCTGTATTATCATTTTTGACCTTATTACAAAATCTAGGTTCACATTAGAGTAACGATTGAGTGATTTTCACCTTTGTGAACACAGACGTAAGTAAAACAGTTTTTATTAACATAAAATTCATGCTGTATTAATTTGCCACATAGGCATTCATAATACACAAAGGCTGACTAGTTCTTGACGTCAAAGGAATTGTAGTTACAATGCTCCACACACACACAAAGAAGAAACTGGACAGTGTTATGCACATGTTTGTGATTTAAAATTTTTATTTTTTCCTAATGCAGCAAATGAAATTCAGTTATAATTTACTGAAGTCTGTTGCCTGGGGGCTTAGAACATTCTTAATATTTAGCAAGCAGAAAAACTAAACTAAAATCATGACTTATGAATAATGAAACAGACAAATCTACTCCCTCTGGTGAAATGGAAATAAATACTGCACACCTTCCCAAATATTTATTTGTCCATTTTACTCACTTTTGCCCATAGGATTCAGTTTTCTTCCCCCTTCTCTTTTTAAATGGAAATGACTACAATGTGGTTCCAGTTGAGAAATATATTTTCAGAAATACTAAGGTTTTTATTCCATTAGTAAACATTATTGGCTGTTTGCAATTATATATTTGTTTAGTAATAAATGAAAAATGTACAGTAAGGCCTAGTGATGCTGGCCAGGCATCTGAAGTGGAGGAATATTCCCAAATTAGGCTTCCTTTTCTCTCAGCAAGTGACCTAGAAACTAGGATATCTGGGCTCATCAGCCTCAGGGAGGGTCGAGAGATACAAGTTGTCTCTAAAGTTTGTCTTTATGTTCTATGAACAAGTCCCAACCTGGAGGCTATGTCTGATTTATGGGCTTGACTTTATTCCACCTGTCACGGAGGTGTCCTGGGGAAGCCAAGGCAGCAGCTAATCCATCAGTCATCCAAAGCCTCCCTGGTTTGGAATCCCTCTCCTTAATTATGTTTCCCAAACTGTGCATTATTACAAAGAGTCATGATTATGGTGGCATTGTCTGAAAAGGCAGACTTTCAGGTCTTTTTATTTTTTATTTTTTTCAGTTTGTACCTTTCCTGGATGGGTAGTTAGTATATTTGATAGTGTTTAAATACAGGTTATTTTGAAATACTGTGATTATGATTATATGAATATATTATGAATAAACTTCCTTTTGGATGGTTTTCTTAGCATTTGAATATTTGAAGATAAGAGATGAATTCAGAAACTAAAGTTTTCTTTCAGATTTTTTTTTTTTCTACTTGACCAATTTAGCTACTCTAGAATTCTTCTGTTACCTGGGTCAAGGTGGGATCTGGGGTCTTCAGAAGGGTCAGCTAAAAGGATAATGCTGCGGGCGCCTGGGTGGCTCAGTTGGTTAAGCGACTGCCTTCGGCTCAGGTCATGATCCTGGAGTCCCTGGATCGAGTCCCGCATCGGACTCCCTGCTCATCAGGGAGTCTGCTTCTCCCTCTGACCCTCCTCCCTCTCATGCTCTCTGTCTCTCATTGTCTCTTTCGCAAATAAATAAAATCTTAAAAAAAAAAAAATCTTTATAAAAGGATAATGCTGCACGTACCATCATTGGAGAGGGGAGAAAACAAGGGGCTTCTTAGTATAGTGTCATTATTTTATTTAGAAGAATTTCCAGAGCTTAGCCACAATTAAATTTATCAGTACTGTTGGCTATGTGCTAAGTGTGTTAAATACATTATTTCATTTAATACCTAAGCATTAGTTATTATTGCTAGCATTTTTATGAACAGGGATTCAGAAACACAAGAAGGGCTTACTAACCTCCCCAAAAGTCACATAGCTTGTAGGAAGTAGAGCCAGTGCTTGATCTTGGCCTTGTGACTCTGCAGCACATTGTCTTAACCACTGTGGTGATTACTGATAGCACCCAAAGACAAAAGGAAGTGAGTTAAACCATTGTTACCACTCTCTCCCCATGATTTACTCTAGCTCCATTATGTACAATGACTGTTTCAGAGACTGAGGAAAAATAAGTGCGTCAGTAATTTCAGTGATTCTAAAATGACACATTTTAACATCTCTTAAGTTGGGGTGCATATAATAATTGCTGAGCTTTTACTGTTGCTAACTACCTGGTAGTAGTTGTGACACAGTTGTCATTGCCTTAACCAATTTATTTTGCTTATATTTTCCTTTTTATGTATGCAGTAGAGTGATACATTAAAGGAAATCAATGTCAAAATAAGACTAAAAGAACTCTTTCTCTAAAGGTAAAAAAAAATTTAATGATGGGAAAGCAACTTGTCAGACTTTGTCAGTGAGTGTTTTTCTTTTTACTGCGACATAAAATAGTGTTTAACAGCATCTTAGATTCGATAAAGTACAGTAGGTGTTATGTCTATACAATGTCTACCCGACCTATTAGTACAGAAAAAAATAGCACCAGTACGTTTCTCATCGTTCCTGCTAAATTGTAAATTTCTTGCCAATTGTATTGTCTTTATGTATCTGTATCATCCAGTATAGTGTCATGCAAGTGATACTGAATAAATCTATGTTGAATTGAATGTGTAATGAGACTGATTTTCTTGTTTTCCCCATAAGGGAAATTTGAAACAAGAGTTCCAGAAATATTTTAAGCAGTGTCAGCATCACTATAATTATTGTAGAACCTCCTATGATGATGACCTCCTTGAAATACCATGCTAATTTTTATGTATTCATCATAAAGAGTGGTGGCCTCCTAGAAAGGGCACAGTTTAGGAAGTCAGGAGATTTTAATTTTAACCCTGCCACAACCTTCCTATGACATCTTAGGTAAATCACTTAACCATGTCCTGAGTCATATATAAGAATAATAATTAACAGTTCTCACAGCTGTTTTTGGTGGTCAGTCATTGTGACTATATAAATGCAAAATCATTCTAAAAGCTTTAGAAAATGCTCACAAATATAAATGCGTAATTGTAAAAAAATTGTCTCAATTCAGGAAGCTTGAAGTTTCCAACAGAGCCAATCAGAACTAGGAACCCCAGCTTGCTATGAGAATCATGAGGACGAGACTGTCCTACTCATTTTTAATTGACACTATTCTTGGCACTGTAGATGTTCAGGACATATTTGTTTTATGAGAGGCTAAATGAACACAGAGGCAGAATGAATAACTAAAACAGATTTAGGGGAATATACGTAGATTTTGTTCTCCTAAGATTGCATAATCCTTCGACAGGATATGTGGAGCAAGGTTTAGAGGTCAACATTTTGGGGATTATATGTGACTTAACAAATCTCTGATATATTTGAAATTTCTGAACAGAAATGATAATATTTTCTATAGCAAGATAATTTCTTCTGGAAACTATGCAGACTTCCATAGGAAGAGTCATTATATATAATCAGTAAGTTTTGGAAATTGGATTCTTAATCAGTACTTCTTTTTACAAATACCAATAACTGTGGATAGAATTTTCATGTTTAAAAAAATTTATCATGGTAGATTTGCTCATTAACCCAGTAAAATATGTTCTTCTACTGAAATATTACTTGGACACTTGAAACACATGTTTTAAAATATGCAGATAAGCCTGTCTCTCGTAAGGGTGTGAGCACAATTAACAAAAGTAAAGTGTATCTTTTTTTTTTTTTAAAGAAAAAACAATCGCTTTAGGAATATGACATGCTGCCGCTTGGTGGCACTCTTTACTCACTTAATGCAGCTTTGATGATGGGGGAAAAATGTGTTTGTAATAAAGGAAAGTGACATCCAGGGAGAATTTCAATAGTCTAATTTTAGACTTAGCATTCAGGTGTTTTGGTATTCTAATAGCCTGGATCAGTTAGTTTCCAGAGCTTGCCAGTATACGGTTAGGTCTAAGGAATGCCACTCAGGTTACAAAATGCATCAGGTTTGCATTTAGTGATGTTGTTACTCTACAAAATTTGGCACATTAAATTTACCTTTTTGATTTTCTTTTGTCTCCATTCTGGGGAATGTGGTTTGAAGAGCCTGACCAGTACACACAATGAATGATTTTTCAAAAGAATATTCTTCTTTTAAGAAGAAATAATTTGGGGGGCGCCTGGGTGGCTCAGTCGTTAAGCGTCTGCCTTCGGCTCAGGTCATGGTCCCAGGATCCTGGGATCGAGCCCCACATCAGGCTCCCTGCTCCGCGGGAAGCCTGCTTCTCCCTCTCCCACTCTCCCTGCTTGTGTTCCCTCTCTCGCTGTGTCTCTCTCTGTCAAATAAATAAATAAAATCTTTAAAAAAAAAAAAAGAAGAAATAATTTGGTTCAGTAAAAATTCAACAAAGTAATGTATGACAACCTTTAGGTTACTGGATAGCTGAGCCTTATTTACAAATAAGATTTAGAAAAAAGTAATCAAGCAACAGCTGTCATGAGCCAGTTTATTCATTAAAGAGCATTTTTTAGGTATGCAAATTAGGGTAAATGTACACACATAATACTGACTGGAATGGGGTTGTTGTTAAGTCAGTCAGAAGGTGAACTGTTAATAATGGCATGCGGGCCAACTGTCACTCTTTCACATGATCAGCAACCATTCCAAAGGTTTAATTTGACATCAGTCATTTTCATAGAACATTAGAAATTGTATTAGAGTATTGTCACTGGGATACATGGGACTAGAAATATCTGACTCTGTCTTATTCTTGCTATGTATAAAAAATACTCAATACTAACCATTTTTCAGCATTTGGGGTAGGGGGTGGAAAACATTAAAGATCCATGCCTATCTTCATTACAATCACAGTGTCTGGGCAACAGTCCCAGCCTCCAGCATAAAGAACCTCCCAGAGCGTAGCACATTAGTGAGTACAGTTCAGCTTTATCAGCTGTGGCATCAATCACACTCAGAATAGTTATATCAGGTCCCCACCCAAGCTACTCAATTATGAAAATCTCTCCAATGCAGAACTAGCATGCCATTGCATTCAAAATCTACTTAGACGAGCTCATTGACACTAAGATACCATGTCTCCCATTTTAATAGATGAAGATCATTGAGGAACAGCCACATATTTTTAGGACATTGCTTCTCCAAGTATAAAGTCCTCCCTCCCCCTTATCTGTGGGTATACGTTCTAAGACCTACAGTAGATACCTAAAACAGCAAATAGTACCGAATCCTATATATCCTATCTTTTTTTCTATACATATATACCTATGGTAAAGTTAAATTTATAAAGTAGTCACAGTAAGAATTAATAACAATAGCTAATAATAAAATAGGACAATTATAACAATATACTATAATAAGAGTTATGTGAATATGGTCTTTCTCTCTTTCTCTCTCAAAATACCTTATTGTACTATACCCACCCTTCATGTGTTGATGTGAGATGATAAAATGTTTAGTGATGAGATAAAGTGAGGTGAATGACATAGACATTGTGACCTAGAATTAGGCTACTATTGATTTTCTCTCCGTACATCGAAAGGACAATTGTCTACTTTGGGACCACAGTTGACCACGGGTAACTGAAACCACAGAAAGTGAAACCATGGATAAGGAGGGACACCTGTCTAGCTTGAGAATGAATGTGCTTCCAAATACCCAGATGATGGCTAAAGTGCACATTTCCAGGCCCTGCTGAAGGGAGGGGGTTAGTGTAGGCAATCACTATTTGAAACAAGCTTTCTGAATGATTCTTATGCTTAGTAAAATTTGAGAATTACTGTTTGGTGAGGAACAACTCTTGTGACTATTTTGTTATTATTATTAACATAAAATGTATTATTTGTTTCAGGGGCACAGGTCTGTGATTCATCAGTCTTACACAATTCACAGTGCTCACCATAGCACATACCCTCCCCAATGTCCATCACCCAGCTGTCCCATCCCCGCCCTCCCCTCCAGCAACCCTCAGTTTGTTCCCTAAAATTAAGAGTCTTATTGTTTGTCTCCCTCTCTGGTTTCGTTTTGTTTCATTTTTTCCCTCTCTTCCCCTATAATCTTGTGACTATTTAAATATCAAACATATTTCTGTTCTCTGCGGTATGTATGCGTTTGCCGCTGTTCATCTTAATAGAGAGTTTTTATTTTCAGTCTCTTTCTAGGGTTCTTTGGAAGCAGGGATTGGGATTTAGAAATTTAAGGTATATGAAATATCACAGAACCAGACAAGTTTAGAACTTAAACTACAGAGGAGTATTCTGCTTGAGTTTTTGTTTTATCAGAAATGTACTGTTTTCACAAATATTACTTGTCCCCTATATACATATGCAAGGATAATGCTTAGGGTTGGTACCTTTTTAAGGAAACTAACATTTGCCAATCATTGACTCTGCAACAGACTGTTTTTTTTAACTAGCAAAAATGAGTTTATTCAGTGATACCGTACAATTGTAATTTGGGACAAGCAAGCTGTAGCAGAAACCATAGGCAAGTTTCTGCAACAGATTCTTTCTATTGGAATATCCTAATTAATCCAAAGTTGTCCTCTTTGATCTCCTGTTTACTTATTACATAAAATGGACGTGAATACATCATCATTCAAGCCTGGTAAACGTAGTGATGGGGATGTTTTGCTCATTTGTTGATCAGGTTATCTCAGGGACGTTTGAATTATTATTATTAAGATGCTTTTTGAAGACTGTTGAGAATCTTTGCATCATCTTTACCTGTGTCTCTTTCTATTTTGAAAATCTTGTATCATATGGTGTGTTTTTCTGTATTTTCACAGGCTATGTTCTTATCTTTTATTCTGTGAGCTCACAACAATAAAACATGGCCTTGAGCCAAAAAGTTCAATCAAGTACTTGACCTTTAGGATTTTCACCATAATATATTTCTCTGGCTAGTGTAGAAAGTTTATGTAACCGAATTGGCATGCTTTGTATGCTGAGTATGCTAAAATAGTCAAAAGGGGCACATAATTGTGAATAAAAGAATCCAATTTTGTCTTATTTTTTAATCCTGTATTTCTAGGAAGATACTCTATTGCACTGTGAACATAATAAGAATGATTATCACTTCAACTTCTTAATCACCATCAGGGTCCATGATAATGCTCCTGGTTCTCCAGAAAGGCAGCCAGGAAATCACACAAATCAGACTTAAAAGCTCCTTTTTGATTCCTACAGGAAATGAATTCCATGAGGACCATTGTGTGATGTGAGTGGATGAGAGAGCATTTCTAGGTTCATCAACATTCTATTTTCTACCCACAACTTATTGATATGAAAACCATGTTTCTAATAATTGAGATTGTTTGCTTCTATCATTTTTCTTTAAGGCTTGCATACTGATGGTAGTCGGAAAATAGCTTCCGTTATTTCAACTCTTGCTTGCTAATGAGTATCTAAAAGTGGTTTCAGAGTAATGTGAACAAGATCTCTCAAAAATATAGCCACTTCTGAGGCAATATAGTAAACATCATCTATTAATTGTTGAATATTAGCACTGAAATGGGTTATAGAGATTGTGTTGCTCAAACCCCTTATTTTATAGAAAAGGAAACAATTTTAAAGAAACCAATTTTATTTTCACTGTAAAATCAAATTTACAGCTTTGCATAATAAAATGCTAATATGAACTGCATAGGAATGAATAAAACTTGATCATTCAGGCTTATACTTCATGGTTGAAAAGTCTCAAGTTGCTTTTCAATTTGTTTTATTGTCTTTTGACTTCTTTCTATAATCATTTATACTTAATACACATTTCTCTAAATGAGATATCAATAAAAACTCTAGTTTTCTCCAGTTGTTTCTATATTAGAACATATTTTTTTCTGGACAATATACATTTATTCTTACAATCATAAAGGGAATTGCTTAATAATATGCACCATAATTCACAATAATACTTCTCACAGATTTTCCTTTGGTATTTTCTACTCTTCCTTGTCTTAGACTGAGAGAATTTGACTCTGAAGACTTGACTGCTTATGAAGTTCATCTGTTGATGGTGCTTAGGCTGTGCACTTGGTGCTTCTGACAGTCCTTGAAAGAAAGGGGTTGGGAGAGGTGAAGGGTGGAGGTGTGAACTTGGTAGAGAGCCCATCATCATACCTTGGTGTGACTGCAACGGACTTAGCCTTGCAAAGGGCTGGGGGCAGGGGAAGGATTACAAAGAATAAGGACAGACATGATGTGTGGTGGGAAAATCACAAGCTGGAATTCTTTTATTTTAGCCTGTTGTGTGTGGCGTACAACATACATGCTGTGATTCTCGCGTCTTTCCTTCGTCTTCCCACATCTAGTCACTCACACACTCTTGCCAGTTTCTTCTACACTGGATCTTAAGCATTTGTCTCTCTTCAATAAAATGTTTTACTCGGAAGGACTATTAGAGATCATTCTGCTCAATCACAGATCCACTACAAAACTTACTACTATAGCATTGTTGGTAGATGATCTTCCAACGTGTACTTGAATATTTCTAGTACAAAAACCTCACTACCTTTTTTTTTTTTTTTTTTTAAGATTTTATTTATTTATTTGACAGAGAGAGACACAGCGAGAGAGGGAACACAGCAGGGGGAGTGGGAGAGGGAGAAGCAGGCTTCCCGCTGAGCAGGGAGCCCGATGTGGGACTCGATCCCAGGACCCTGGGATCATGACCTGAGCCGAAGGCAGACGCTTAACGACTGAGCCACCCAGGTGCCCCTTTTTCCTTTTTTTTTTAAAGATTTTTTTTTATTTATTTGACAGAGAGAGAGAGACAGCGAGAGAGGGAACACAAGCAGGGGGAGTGGGAGAGGGAGAAGCAGGCTCCCGGCAGAGCAGGGAGCCCGACGTGGGGCTCGACCCCAGGACCCTGGGACCATGACCCGAGCCGAAGGCAGACGCTTAACGACTGAGCCACCCAGGTGCTCCAAAACCTCACTACTTTTAAAGGAATTTTATTTTACTATTGGACAACTCTAATTGTTAAAGTTTACTCATATTATTTCACTCATATCATCAGAGTAAAATAATTTCCTTTGGGATTTAACCTTTGGTCTTAATTGTTTTCATAAATTATTCAAAATAAATAGTTTTACATAGTAATGTTCCCCACCCCCCAATGTACACATAGATACACACATTTCTCTTCTTCAGGCCAACCATCCCCAAATTCTTCATGTGACATAGTGGTTTACAGACCATTTGTCAACCTCTTGTGCCTTTATCACAGTACATCAGCCTCTATCTAAAAATAATACAGGTGAATTGCGGGCGCCTGGGTGGCTCAGTTGGTTAAGCGAATGCCTTCGGCTCAGGTCGTGATCCTGGAGTCCCGGGATCGAGTCCCGCATCGGGCTCCCTGCTCGGCAGGGAGTCTGCTTCTCCCTCTGACCCTCCCCCCTCTCATGTGCTCTCTCTCATTCTCTCTCAAATAAATAAATAAAATCTTAAAATAAAATAAAGTAAAATAAAAATAATACAGGTGAATTGAACACAGTGATTTTCCTTTCTCTGGAGATTATATTTCAGCCAAAGTCTACGTCAGAGATTGCACTAGTTTGTTTGCTTGTTTTAAGAGCATGGCGCGCTCATTTTGGTCTTAGAGTCAACCACTCATCCTTCCTTCCTTCAGATAAATCTACGTTTCTCCATTGTGTACTTTTGTGATTAATTTATTGAATGCTACATTCATAATTGTTTAATTTCAGTTTTCCTTGTTTTACTTTTTGAAAAAAATTTAAACTTAATTTTGCCTATCGTTGTAGTAATTTGTCCCAGTTTTGTGCAATGTGAAAATTCGAGAAGCGTTGTCTTCATCCAGGTGGGACAGGGAAGCTTGAAGGACAGCACCTGTGGCACAACTCCAGAAAACTCAGTCTGTAGGCTGATCAGCCATGAATCCACATAGCTGTATTGTCATCAGATCCACATCTAATGTTACCAAGACTTGTCCAGTCTCTTGTCTGTGTCCAGGAACTCTACTTCTTTTACCATTCTCATCATTATAGTCTCTTGTCCTTCATTTTATTTCTAGTTAGCTGTAACATAACATATTTACATGCAACCTTGCTAGGCTTAGATACTTTCTCATTTCTGTTCTCTAGAGATGCTGGAATTATTTTCTTAAATACTATTCTTCAACAAGTCATTGAACCAGGGCCTCAACGTGATAATCATGGAACTTAGGCGTTTTTGCTTTTGTGGGCTCCTTCCTCCATACATACAAAAATATTTAAAATTTTATTTTATAATTGTGTTGGCATAAAGTTACTTTTTTGACATAGAACTTAGCTGCTTCTTTGCATTTTAAAAGAAATAAAAATATCATGCACCTCAGCATGGTGCCAACTGTACCTCATAGATAAACCAGGCCTGCGTTGAAGTCTGACATCAAGTTTGTCCTTCCAAATCTACCATGATAGTTCCTCCATTACTTTTCCTTCCTTAGTCCATTTATCTAATGTTTTCCCTGACTGTGCTGAAATCTGGCCCCTGTATTTCAAACGGCCTACATACTTACTTTTCTGATCACTAATTCTACGTTGTTCACATTATACAGCAGCTATATATTTGGTAGTGACTCGATATATACTTACCAAACAATTTATTTCTTTTTGTTAAATAGAATAAAAATTTCACTTTAATATTTAGTTTAAAATTGATTATTAGTTATTAGTTTAGAATTGATTATTATTATCATTAGCGGTTACCGTAGATTACACTTTGACACTATTTTCAACTGATAAGTACCTGAGGATGTTTTCTTCATTTAAAAATTTTTAATGCTTTTTTTCCCTGATTCATACATGTACTATAAGTTCGATGGAAATTTTTGAAAAATAATGAAAGTTATATAGAAGAAAATATAAGTCACCCAGAATTTCATCATGGAGAAAAAAATGTAGTTATTTTCTATTTCTTTCTAGACAATTTATACATAAACTTATTTATACTTTTAATAAAATTAAAATCATACTGTTATCATTCCATACCCTATTTTTTAGCAGTATACTGAAAACATTAGCCCATGTCACTAATTATTCTACTAGGCTATGATTTTAATTACTAAATTATGTTTCTTTTCTGAATATACCATAGTTTATTTAACCTGTTATCTATTTGGGGGGCATTCAGGTTGTTTCCAATTTTTATGAGGTTATGGTTGAGTCTACTGTGTTTATATTTTTATTTTTTGTTATTCTTTAATTGCTGCTGAAAAATTCAGGATCTTGATACATGGTAGTAAATGGGAAGTTTGGGTTAATGCAGTAATTATCCTCATCAAAATTTCTGGGTGTTTGTATTTCTAAATATAGACTTTAAAAATTAGGCTGTTTTGCCTTGAATTAAAGAAATATGATGTGAAGGCAAATAAAAATTAGGAGCGTTTGTTTTAAAAATGAAAATTTTCATAAATTTAAACCTTCAAAAAAGATTACAGTAGTAATATTTTGTCAAAGTCTAATCTATTTATAATGAATGAACTGGCTTATCAAAATGATCCTAGTTTTTCATATAGTTTCCACATTGAAGAAACTGTTTATTGCTTTGTGTACTTTATCTAATAAATGTTGCTTAAGAAACTAAAAAAAAAAAAAAAAAAAAACCCAACAAAATTACAAGATCTATCATGGTTTGGAAATGCAGTGTGAAAAATCTCTTTTATTAGGCATTGTCTACCATTTGAAGAAGAAAGATGGATTGATAAAAGCTATTAAAAACTGGAATTAATGCATATTTTATGAACTCTACAACGTTAAGGGGAAGATTAAACTTAAGGGTGGCCATTTCAGACTTTACACAGCAGTTTATAATTTTATTTTCATCCCTTCAAGTAACGTGGGTGTAATGCCAGCAGACCAATTATGTTCCAGAGACGAAATCTTGCAGCTTGGCAATCAAGGATCTATTGTCTAAAAATCTTCCTGGTGTTTATAATGTACCATTGCCCAGGCATCTGCTTTTTTATTCTGGCCAAATTCAGATGGTTTCCTATGTCCACAGGTCCACATATATCTCTGACATTCTGCCATAGTGCTCAAAAGACTTTATTTATTTATTTATTTATTTATTTGTCAGAGAGAGAGAGAGAGACAGAACACAAGCAGGGGGAGAGGCAGGCAGAGGGAGAAGCAGGCTCCCTGCTGAGCAAGGAGCCCGATGTGGGACTCAATCTCAGGACCCTGGGATCATGACCTGAGCCGAAGGCAGCCGCTTAACCAACTGAGCCACCCAGGTGTCCCTCAAAAGACATTTTTTTTAAACATTTTTTATTTTATTTTTATTGAGAGAGACAGAGAGAGAGTATGAGAGAGAGGAGGGTCAGAGAGAGAAGCAGACCCCCTGCTGAGCAGGGAGCCCGATGCGGGACTCGATCCCGGGACTCCAGGATCATGACCTGAGCCGAAGGCAGTCGCTCAACCAACTGAGCCACCCAGGTGCCCCTCAAAAGACATTTTATACTGACTTGTAAAGTGCTCTTTCCCATAAAGGAAGTTATAGCCATGAATAAAGGTAAAAGAGCTGCGAATATAATTACGTGAATGAATTAATCCAACACTGATTTATACTACAGGAAAAATAAAAATAGCAGTGTTTTCCCACCTAATGTGAACATAATTTTCTTTCTTTTTAATGCATTCAGACACGTCATATCTTTTAACATTTACAAAATGCAGCTCTTGTTAAATAACTTCTTCCACTCATAAATCACTCCTGTGAACCTTCCCTCAAGGATATAATCTATGAAGAATTGTTGGATGGGATGTAGAATTGGAGATATAAAAACAAAGGTAAAATAAGATCATTTGACTCCGAAGAATAATGAACTTGTAGATTTTGGATTTTGCTTCTAGTCCCATTTCAAGAAGTCCTTTCAAGAAAGCAGTATAATCACATGCCAGTAGAATGAACTGGATATAGGAATGAACTGGATAGATACTTTGGGGATGGGTTGAGGTGGGATTTAGGGGACAGTAATTTGAATATAAAACGATGATACTGTGTTGATATGAAAACATTTCATTCAGCACATAACCAGGTGCTAATAAATTTAAAAATATAATAATAACAGCAGTTGTTACTCATCAGAAGTTTATACATCTAAGTAGACCATTTACATATATGATAGCAAATCTTTACAAAAGCAATATATAAAGTACTATTATTAAAAAATTAAAATAAGTTAAAAACTAAGACTAACAGGAGGTGGGGGGAGGCAGAGACTATGGCAGAGCTGATACCTGGGCTGACGTGTCTAATTGCAAAGACTCATTCTTTCCATTGCACTATGCAATAATTGGCAACCATCTTTCTGCTGTGGTTGGTACTGAATAGACTCCGGAGGCTGTAGTCTACATCTGATAACCTCTGTGACTTTTTGGATTTGTTTCCCAGCTGTAGAGTAAATTCTTAGCTACTCACAACACTTTCTATTCTCCTGTGCTTGATTATGACAAGTTCTTGCTAGTGAAGAATTTGGACATGGCTCAGTGGGCTCATGCTAAACCTGTGGCAATGGCAAAGGATGCTCAGAGGGTAAGTTTTGAATTTGTGAAACACCCTATAGTCAAAATTCTGCAGCCCATATCATTGAAAGACTAATTGTTTGAGTGGGTTCTTTTTATATTGTATATCCTGGCCTGCCCTTTGGGGAGTTATTAACTACCATTAAATATGTAATTTCCTACTAACAGAGCACACTTTATGGAGTTGCCTCTATAAGAAACAGGTTCATCATGAATCAGTGCTTGTAAATCTATATATCCTGTGTGTGTGTTTGTGTGTGTGTGTGTGACTTCAGATTTGCAGGTCATATTTTCTTTCTTTCTTTTTTTTTTTTTAAAGATTTTATTTATTTATTTGACAGAGAGAGATAGCGAGAGCAGGAACAGAAGCAGGGGGAGTGGGAGAGGGAGAAGCAGGCTTCCCATGGAGCAGGGAGCCCAATGTGGGACTCGATCCCAGGACCCTGGGACCATGACCTTAGCCGAAGGCAGACGCTTAACGACTGAGCCACCCAGGCGCCCCACAGGTCATATTTTCAATCACTATTTGCCAGTCCTTTCTGAATGGCAATTATGCCAGCCATTTAAGCCCAGGTAGAGTTTCTTGGGAAGATTTTAGCCTGCTGTTATGAAGGACCTCCTTGAGCTCCTTCAAAGTGATTTTTATATATTTTAAATCTGGCTATGCAAGCATTTTCTCAAAATTTGGTGAAATTTCTCTGAGCTCTTTTTTCATGGTGGACAAAAATATTGAATTTGGATTTTTATTTATTTGAAATTTGACTTTGATTTAAATTGTGACTTTTGGCAAGTTGCTTACTACTGATCCTTGGTTTCCTAATCTAAAAAAATAAAGAAAATAGAATTCATCTTTGTAGATTATTTTGAGGATTAAAGTAAATCATATAAAGAATGCAAGGTGCCTTGCTAAACCTTAGTCATATTAAACACTCAATAAATGTTAGCTATTATTTGTCTCTAGAAGCATGAATTCCCTCCACATTATGTTGTTTCATCATTTAATTGGTACAGTTTATGCTGAGAGAGAGAGAGCGGAGACCCCAGAGTAAAGGAGAGGAGGAACAGGAAAGAGAGGAGGAGGAACGGAGGGAGGGGTGAGAGAGTGAGCGAGTGTGTGAGCAAGCATGAGAGAGTAGGAGCTAGTGGGTGCAGCTGTGTGCAAATATGAGATGAGGGTCAGAGGCAATAAGTTTTCATGACATTCTGTTTCCACAATTTTAGTTTATAATAAACTATTTTAAAAGGGTCTACTCTATCCACATATTTTTCTCAAGATGGAATTTTCTTGTGGTTTGCATATGGCTGAAATGGAAAAGTTTTCGTTTTTGTTTTTGTTCTCATGTTTTGGTTTGGTGGGGAGAGCATATGATATTTGGTTTCCAGAAAAATTGGGAGACTTACACTGGGCCAAAAAATAGAGAAATCATTCACTTGTGATTTAGCAAACAGGAAAACATTTGATTTTTTTTTATTAAAGATAATGACTGTTCATGGATAATGCTTAAAGAAAATATTTATTGTACTGACTTCTTTATAGAAAAACTGGTTGCAACCAAACCATAAAAGCCCTGTAATTGTAGACTATTCTGCCAGGACCCAGAGTTCATCAACATACAAAACTTTATGCTTTGATCTATTTCTTGGTGGATTTGGTATTTTTACAACCTGTAGTGTCCATCTTATTACAACTGATTGCACTGGATTTTAAGTCCCAGTGGATTTCATCCTCATGAAATGGTATATAATCACTTTGATGAAGCATAACTAGCATGCCACTACATAATAGGTTACATCTTACGTATTGGAAGCTGGACAACTAAAAATAAATTTCACTCTTGCAGGCTTATATAGTCATTTCCTTTCTTGAATCAACACTGCAAAAATTCCTATGTACTTGGTTAAAACCTTATGTAACTTCTGCATATCTACAGCTAGATTTTTGTTATTTTAGTAAACATTTAACCTGGGTTTTTAAAATAAAATAGCTTATTTAGAAGATTAGAGTAACCAGTCTAAGAATTGTCTGCTTTATCTTTTAGTTTTCATTTAAGAATATAAAGTTGTATTTACAATTTCTTCAAATCAGATACAGGGTATCTCAGAGTTCATCCAATCTCCTGATCCAAGAATGATGCCTGGTGGCCTTGTTAATATGAGATTTCTTTTTGAATCCTGGTTTTTGTCCTTTGTTTCTAGGATCTTTGAAAAATGACATTTCTGTGCAATTAAGTCTCATCATCTGCAAAATGTTGTCACAGTAGCTGCAGTTGAGGTTGACTAGAACAAACTATTTTACAATATTACATGTGATACTATGCCAGCAAGCCAGCTTAGAACATGATGCCTAACACTGCTCTCAGCAAAATCTTATTGCCAGTTCCAATAATAATCAGTACACATGAAGATACAAGATTAGATAGTTACTGTTCAATTTGAACTTTTATGAGCTCCTAAAAAAAGTAGCTCATAAATGTTCAAAAATGGAGAGTTTTACCCCTTAGCTTGTAAGACAAAAAGAACAGCAAGAGACCAACTATATCTGTAGCAGGCAAGGCCAGATTATGTTAAAACTCAGAGTCAAAAGAGCCCTTATTGTCAACAGCTCATATGGTAACTTTATTGTCTCCTATATTTATATATGTAATTTCCCCCAAGATTTTTAGAATAAGCCCATCCAAGTCAGAATGCATATGCAATGCAATTAACAAACTCCACCTGCATATTGAACATATGTCTATATTATGATTTTATTAATTTCATCCTCATAAAGTGGTTTCATATACAGTATGATCTTACTGAATTTTTATTGTCACCTTAGAAGTCCCATTAAAGTCAATGAGAGCTGTCATCTCATGTCAATATTTTAAATGTGCTGTTGTGCCTGGGACTGAGTAGATGGGGAAAAACAGTATAATGACAGGAACAAAACTTATGGTATCATGTATCTTCTAAGTCATCTTATTCCAGTGCCATTGGAAGTGTATATTTCATGTTTGGTTTTCCCTCTTTTTTGTAAATAAAAAAATATTTTAATGGATTTGAATCTTGAATTTGGCTCATTATTTTGTTTATTTAAATCTAGATTGATTTGCTTATGTGCCAGTATGTCAATTTTTTTTCTCCACTGCATTATTGAATTTCCCAAAATAGTGGCTATGCAGATGGTATTTTCACATTTCCTTTCTGTATAATAATGCCTTAAAAATCCATAAGCCAATATATAGATTTAGTAAACTAGAAAATATTCCTGTTAAATTCCATTTCATAGAATTTACTCTTGTGATCTATGACTCTAACCAGCTGGTTATTGTTTCAACTTTCTTGCTACAAATAGGTAACTCCTGTTGTCTGACCAATAACATAACAATAGCTGTGACCATTTCTGATATTGATCTCTTGAGATCCTTTCAAGCAGCTTTCTGAAATGAAGTGTCTTTGGAGGTTAAAAACATGCTGCTTCTCTTCCTTCCACAAAACAAGACTTCAGAAGCTGAAGCCTGGACCAGAAACCGGTTCCTTCCTTCCTTCCTTCCTTCCTTCCTTCCTTCCTTCCTTCCTCCCTCCCTCCCTCCCTCCCTTCCTTCCTTCCTTCCTTCCTTTCTCCTTCCCTTTCTTTCTTTCTTTCTTTCTTTCTTTCTTTCTTTCTTTCTTTCTTTCTTTCTTTCTTTCTTTCTCCTTCCCTTTCTTTCTTTCTTTCTTTCTTTCTTTCTTTCTTTCTTTCTTTCTTTCTTTCTTTCTTTCTCCTTCCCTTTCTTTCTTTCTTTCTTTCTTTCTTTCTTTCTTTCTTTCTTTCTTTCGTCTTTGAGAGAAAGAGAGAACAAACAAAGGGCAAGAAAAGACAAGTGAGAGGTGTCTGAGTCAGCAAAAGACAGACAGGGATCACCACACAATTCTGATGTGCTTTAGAGGTGTTAATAAGCGCCTTCACACTGACAAACTGTAGAGGAAAAAAAGAAATTGGTTTTAAATCCATGAGTAGTGGTAGACATATAACATTATCATTTTGGTTTCTGAGTTGTTTCTTGATGGGGCTGAGCTACTTGAACCATTGTAAAAACCATGTGAAGATAATCTCTATGTAGAATTTATGCGAGTTTAAAGAATCAATAGTAATAATGTTCATAGTAGGTAATATTGTTTAGGGGTGTATGATTTTCCAGAGATTAAAAAATGTTTCCTGGGCGCCTGTGTTGCTCAATGTCCAACTCTTGATTTTGGCTCAAGTCATGGTCTCAGGGTTGTGAGGTTGAGCCACGTGTCTGGCTCTGCGCTGGGCGTGGAGCCTACTTAAGATTCTCTCTCCCATCCCCTCTGCCCCTTCCCCCAAAAACAACAACAAAAAATGTTTCCTAATTTAATCTGCATAATGATTCCAAGTGATACTATTGTGCCAGTTTACAGAGCAGGAAACTAAAAGCACAGGGAGGATACATAACCAATGTCAAGCAAGGTCAGAGCTTGGTTTTGATGCTAGAAAGTCTGACTACAAAGCCGGAGTCAACTTTTCAATTGCCTGCCTCCATGCCTAAAGGACTGGAAGCAGAGCAAAATGCGTGATCATTTCATACATCTTAAAGGTTAATTCCAGCCCAGGTGCCAAGACCAAGAGCTTGTCAAATGACTGTGTCATAGAAACTATCCAGGTTGGTGTTGCTCTTGTGGATCCTGTCATACTGCTCTGTATAATCTCCACATTTTCATCCTTTTCTATTTTAATTTCTGATATTCTCCCACCTAAAACAACTATTTTCTAATTGTATTTATTTTTCTGATTGCTTGGGCAAGTAAAATTTTGGATATCAAAGAAACAAACCAAACCCCAAATGAAACATTTTCTGGCATAATAACATTTTATGTACTACTTAATGCCCTTCCTTGTGTGTTGATATTGTGTAACTGTTGCCAAAGAGAAATAGAGAAATGTGGTAAAGCTCTGAAGTTTTTTAAGGGGAAAATTTCAAGGAGGATTAGATCTATTTATTAAAATAGTTGTTAAAATTTTGTTTTAGTTATTTTTGCTTGAACTTCATTGGTTTTTGACTTTTACTAAATACATGCAATAGTTATTCTCTGAAGAAAAAAAAAGAAGAATTAGTGACTTGGATAACTAGTCATACAACCCAGCCACTTGCTTTCCTTGTGCTGCTTTTCACATGTCCAGAAGGCACTTTCCTCATCCATCTTTACTGTTTTCTCATTTCCTTCACACTTGTTTCACTGCATATAATTCTTCTCCTGAATAAATAAATACATTTCTGAATAAATGTATGTAAAATAATTACTTATATACTTAGTCCTATTGAAAATCATATACACGTCCTGTTTTACTTACAAGAGGGCTCATTGGTCATTATAACTGCATGGGTAGTAATTTTTCTGTATATTTAATGAAACCTATGTTTTGGAAAACTATGAGGAGAAAAGTTACTGATTTATCAAATACTTGGGGTAGAGTGCACTTAGAGTTGGGACTTTTAAGGGTAGAATTTTAGGGTATTCCACTTCAAAAGATTTTATCTTTTATCTTTATAATCTTTAAAGATATTTTTATTACAGGGCGCCTGGGTGGCTAAGTTGGTTAAGCGTCTGCCTTCGGCTCAGGTCATGATCCCAGGGTCCTGGGATTGAGCCCCGCATCGGGTTCCCTGCTCAGCGGGGAGCCTGCTTCTCCCTCTGCCTCTGCCTGCCACTCCCCCTGCTTGTGCTCTCTCTCTCTCTCTCTGTGTCAAATACATAAATAAAATCTTTTTTAAAAAAGATATTTTTATTACATAACACTATTTTTTAGAAATTCAGACCTTTTGAAATGCTAAGATAAAGAACATTTACAAATTTTAGAAGAGTACAAAGGAGAAAGCAAACCTTACTTATATGCCCTCAGTTTCAACACTGAAAGAAAACTACTGATATTTTTTTCTGTATAGTCTTCCAGCTTTTTTTTTATGGAGAGAAATATATATTCATATATATATGAAAAATATATGTATAATAAAAGCAGGACTTTAAGATAACCACAGTTTTCTACTGTTATTTTTTCTCATTTGAATATATTAAAATATTTTCTTATGTTGAATATTCTTCCTTAATAGCATTTTAACCTCTCTTATAACTGGGACTGCTCTGACAGTTTGTTGAGGCCTGTTATTATGGACTGATTGGTGCCCCCACAAAAGACATGTGGGAGTCCCAACCTCCAGTACCTCAGAATGTGACCTTTTTACAATAGGATTTTTTCAGAGATAATCAAGTTAAAATGATGTCATTAGGGTGGGCCACACTCTGATATAACTGGTGTCCTTATTAAAGAAGTAATTTGGTGACAAACACACAGGGGGAATGCTGTGTGAAGGTGATGGCAGAGATTGGAATGATGCTTTTACAAGCCAAGGAACATCAAGGATTGCCAGAAAACCACAAAAAGCTAGGGGAGAGGCATGGAACAGAGTTTTCTTCACCCCTCAGATGAAACCAGTCACTTGACACCTTGATTTTGGACCTAGAACAGTGAGGCAGTACATGTCTGTTGTTTGAACCACCCAGTGTGCAGGACTTGCTTTGGCAGCCCTAGCAATCCTGTCCACCTATGGGCCCCCCTGCTCAGAATACTGTTTCTTAGTTTATTATAAAATACCTAGGATTTATCTTGTTTTTTTTTTTTATTATGTTCAGTTAGCCAGCATATAGTACATTAGTTTTAGATGTAGTTTTCAATGATTCATTAGTTGCGGATAACACCCAGTGCTCATCACAACACGTGCTCTCCTTAATACCCATCACCCTGTTACCCCACCCCACCCCCCTCCCTTCTGTAACCCTGTTTGTTTCCCAGAGTCAAGATTCTCTCATGGTTTGTCTCCTTCTCTGATATCTGTTTTCCCTCCCTTCCCCTATGGTCCATGCTATTCCTTATGTTCCCATATGAGTGAAACCATATAATTGTCTTTCTCAGCTTGGTTTATTTCACTTAGCATAATCCCCTCCGTTCCATCCATGTGGATGCAAATGGTGGGTATTCATCCTTTCTGATAGCGGAGTAATATTCCATTGTATATATGGACCATGTCTTTATCCATTCATCTGGTGAAGGGCATCTCAGCTCCTTTCACAGTTTTGGTTATTGTGGACATTGCTGCTGTGAACATTGGGGTGCATGTGCCCTTCTTTTCGCTACGTCTGAAAAATATCTAGGATTTAAAAAGAAACTCATTGGGGAGCCTGGGTGGCTCAGTAGTTTGAGCATTCAACTCTTGATTTCAGCTCAGGTCATGATCTCAAGGTCGTGATCTCAGGGTCATGGGATTGAGCCCCATGACAAACTCTGTACTCAGCCTGGAGTCTGCTTGTCCCTGTCCCTCTGTTCTTCTCCTCACTCTCACTCTCTCTTTCTCAAATAAATAAATAAAATCTAAAAAAAAGGAAACTAATTATATTGAAAAATGTGAGAAACACTTTGTGCTATTATAACAACATATTAACTGTGATCTACCAGTAGATCTAGTAACTGCCATAATTTAAAGGTAGTGATTGTTGTGTGAGTTATGTGACAACTATTGTGACATGAAATGAAAATATCTGTGATTTCTGTGGCTGACAGTATAGCATTTACTGCTAAGACTACTGTGGTTTATTTTCGCCATTCATAATTGAAACATCAGTTAGGGATTAGTGAAAATAAGGATGTCAATTTTTATTTTTTCATCTTAAGTTCATGGACCCTGGTTGAAGAACCCCTACACAATATGATTGTTTTTTTCAGTGACTCTGTACTGTGCCAACATTACTTGCAGGATCCATGGCTAACAAATAGTAGACACTTGAAAAGATAACTTGTTAGTTTATAATTTAAAATAACGGGTCAAAGGGATCAAGTCATGCATACTCCAATACTTCCCACTGTAGGATGCACTCTCATCAATCCAGATTCCTGTATCTGTTTACCTGCTGGACATTTTCACATGGATGTTCTACAGGAGTCTCAAACTCAACGTGGACTAATCTCATTATTTTGCTTTCCAGTATTAACTCATGTTTCCTAGAAAAGAAAGCCTGAGGCAAAAGTTACATGCTAGCACTCTATTTCAGGATGCAAGCCAGAGTGAGGAGAATAGGAAAGCAAGTCAGGGATAGAGGATGTGGATAACATCCTAACACAAGTGGATGTGTTACCAAGCTACTCTCAGGTTCAAAACAAGTTTGAGTTGTTGCTCAGTTTCACAAGACGTTTTCCAAGAGGCAGTATGAAACTATTGCATCTTGTAATAGTCTAGGGGAGGGAAGGTAAAAGCAAAATGTATCTTTTCATCCTCTAGATCCTCTCATCTCCTATCTCTCTATGATCAATTTACACAATGGGCTCTTAACACACCAGCCCTTCTAGGTTGTGCTACCTACCCCCCTCCAGGCAGCCACTGGAGAAGGCAGATTTCACAACAAGCAGCAGCTAGCATTCATGACACAGACCATAGCATTCAGGGCAAGCCCAGGGCATTTCTGTCTTCCTGCAGCTTGTAGCCTCACCGGCTTAGGTGGGAGAACCTCTGCACATGTGTGGGCACCAGGTGGGATCCCACTTGAGCCCCAGTTGTAGAAAGGAATCGCCAAAACAGGTGGTGGGGGACATGTGTTGTGAGGCATGAGGTGGGGTGTCCTCAGGTTGTGCCCACAGAATTTGGGAGATCAAGAGGCAGTTGCTATAGTGAACCCAAGTGGCCAAGCTGATGGAACATGCAGTGGTCTATCTGGCCATGGTCATAAAGGCAGAGATGGAGACCAATGGGCCTTTATCTAGTGCAAATTGAAAGTTCCTTTCTGGGCTTCACTAAATGTGATTGGGCCATGTCCTCTTGGAGGGTCATAGTGACATCAGGCAGGAACCAGGGCTGAGGAAATCTGGGGAGGTGCATAAACTGGGTTTGGTGAACTCTCCACTTCATCCTTCAAAACCTGCTCTTCCTTCATATTCATGTCATGCATGAGTTCTGAGATAGCTAAAAGATTTGATACAGCTTTTAAATATACCCCTTAATTGTGCTAGATGATTTGATCAAATCAAGCACTCTCAATTCTAGATACTTCAAAAAAAAAAAAAAAGGGAGAAGTGCAGTGGATGACAAAGGATATGGCATCAACTCTCCCTTACTGTATTTCTGTCATCTGTGGTCCAGGGAAAGATAATCTCATGGACCAGGCATCTTCCTCTTAGGATGGCTGAAGTGGTGCTTTCTAGAACATACTTTGGTTGCATTGCTGTCCTGCCCACCTTTTGGTAGGGAGAGAGTGTCAGAAAAGTTGAGACAGATATCCTATCTGGATAACTGGAGTTTAATAACTGGTAATCCATTTTCAGAGTCCCTGAACCTCCTCATTTAAAGGCTGTGGCATGACTCCCTTTGTTAAGAAGCAGGCTCAGAGAAAATGCCTGGGACAGACACAACCACTGTCCTATAAATCACAGGACAGAATTCATGAGATTATTGGCTTTAAGTCAATGAATAAGATTCAAGAGACAATAGAAATTTGGCTTTCTATTACTTGGAACTCGTAGGCAAGTTGGCATTTGGAAGCCCTATTTGATATATGTGCTGCCGAAGCGAGCACTGGAAGCCCTATTTGATATGCATGCATCTCAAACTCAGATTATATAGGCAATATTTTGTTTTGGGGACAGCCTCCCTCTCTTTTCTACAAACCCCTTCCAGTCTTCCATGGAATATGTAAAGGCTGCGGATTAGAGTTTAGAGCTTAACGTTGGCTTGCTTATTACACACGTCTTGAATATGTTTATCTTTTTCTCTACGCTTTTCTACCTTTTTCACAGGGTAGAGAAAAAGATAAACATATTCAATCCTCACCTTTGCCAGGTGATTTCAAACAGAAGGGCTTCTGCATTCTCAACAGTTTTTCTGAGCAGTGCTGTCGGGGTTCAGCTGACGTTAAGATTAGGACTTCACCTAATGCTGACATGACTGTTAGTATGTTACCACACAAGAGTTTTAGTTGTCATCTGTCAGGTTATTTTCTAGCGTGGACGTACACGTTCCTTTGCTGATCCCATTGGCTGTTGCCAGATCTCTCAGGGACATTGTCTTCACAGAAAGCAGTAGATTAGGGCTTCCTCCTACCCTTGTTTTTGGGATGTGGTAATCTTACAAAAAAGCATCCTAAGCAAACACTGTATGTTTTCTGCACACAGGGCTCTATTTTATAACCCTTCCGCAATCTGAGTGAATAAATGGTTACTTGTTACAACACTAGCAGCACAAGTTTGCCTACATAATGCATGCACTGTCACCGGCTACTCTCATTTTCTTCTTGCTTGTTTGTGGATAGGATAGAAATGAAGGAGGAGGCCCCAGTTCAAAACTAGAAACCATCTTGGGTAGTCCCCAGGAAATTATAGGTAAGCGCTTACATTAAGATATCTAGGGATTGGGTGCCTGGGTGGCTCAGTTGGTTAAGCGACTGCCTTCAGCTCAGGTCATGATCCTGGAGTCCCGGGATCAAGCCCCGCATCGGGCTCCCTGCTCAGCAGGGAGCCTGCTTCTCCCTCTGACCCTCCCCCTCTCATGCTCTCTCTCTGTCTCATTCTTTCTCTCCCAAATACATAAATAAAATCTTAAAAAAAAAAAAGATATCTAGGGATCATTCTAGGTAAAATCTACAGTAATATTCACAGTGTATTGTCCACAGATTGTTGCATATTGGACCCTTACCCTGACCAGAGATGGGCATATTATCCATATTTCAGGCAGAGCTGTGGTTACATCAAGGCAAGCAAGCAAGTTATTCCCTGGCAGGAGCTCAGTTCTAAGTTCACACATCTTTAAATTTGGAATAGTTTTGCTTCCGCTTTTACTTTTCTGCCTGCCCCGTTCCATTCCCCCTTTCTTCCCCATTGTATTTGGCAAAAATTTCATAGCAGGATAGGAGATTTTGTGAGCATGTTTCTACTGGGGTTTGCACTGTACAAACTATCTAGAAAACAATTAAATAAAAAAGGCACTGCACTATATCTTTTCTAATGTGATTTTGAATTTTTCTGAAATATCTCATTCCCCACAATATATGAATGATTATTTTATAAAAGTGATTAATATAAATAGTTTGAATCACATTCTTGAAATTAAGCCTTTCTTCTTGACATCTAGTAGATTCTTGGAATACTTCTAGCAAGGCTCCCTGAGAAGCAGCTTTCAAAGTCAATGGGGTATCCTGAAAACAGAGAAATCTGCCCAGAACTGAAATAAAATTAGGGCAAAAGGAAAGGTATATTTAGCAAAACTTCAGAAGCTATTTTTTTCAGATAGATTTGCCTGTAGTCTGTTATATGCTACAGACAGTAAAATATTACAGGAACCAAGTATGATGTTCCATAGTTTTTATAATTTAATTTGATTTCTAGAACACTTATTTCTCAGCAGACAGATTGATGTCTACATATCATGTAGACACATTGATGTCTACACACTCATTAGACACATTGATGTCTACAAAATAGCCATCAGTGGGGCAAATTTTGGTGATTCTGATCTTTCCTGAGCAAATGTGGAGATTAGTTTTTAAAAAGGTAAAAATTTATATATATTTTATTTTGAACAAATTCTGTCATGTTGGAATTATTAAATCTTCCTGCATACAATTTATGGATTGAGGAGTGAATTTGTTAATATGGAACATATTTCCTGACTTTATTACTGGGCTATATATTTTCTTGTCTTCATACTGTAGTCACCCTTAGTCATTTTTATGTTCTTTCTTGAGAAAAATCTTCAGCAAGCATAAATGAGTGACTCAGTTTTATATTTTTGTTTCAAGATTATCCATATTCTCTTATCTGGTCTAATGTCTATATGCTTAATGTCTACAAGGTACTAAAACATAAATTTTATAATCTTTTGGACTATTGAGTGCTTTATCTTCTGATACACCAGGATTAAACTCTAAGCATTATCTTTTCCAGTCAAAAGCCTTCTTGTTATTCTGTGATGCAAACATGAAGCGGGTATATTGATCTTACCTGACAAGCCTAGATGTTGGTTCAGATACTAATGGATGTGAATACAGTCTTTTTCTAGAAGTGTTTATTCTTGCTCCATATGAAATGATGCATTTGCCAGAGTATTATGGAGGTGCAGCTTATTTCTTAAAACAGAACTCTGACTGTATCATAATTATCTGCTACAGTCTATGTAGGTTTGCTAACCACAAATAAAAGTTTGTGCTTGACTATCTTTATGGAATTTTGAGTCATCAGTTCGCTCTATTTTTGTTGGAACAAAATAATTGTTTTGCAGAAGGGATCATAAAATGGTATCCAGGGTTGATTAAAATAATTCACACTTTTTAATCTGCTGCACTGTGTCCTGAGTAAGAATGGTAGTATGGAGCACAGGAACAATTTTAATAGCATTAGGAGTTGTTTACGGGGAACACAATGTTTACTGTGTGAGGCTGAGGGGAGTCATATGGCAACCGTGGCCAAATGGAATAACAGTGTTTGGTTTAACGTTTTGTAACATCATAACTTCATAGAGGTTTATGAAGAGATGTCCAGACAGGCCTCACTGTATGGCTTCATGTGGACATAGAGGATATGTGCATGCGTGAATGGTGAGATTCTCACATTAAGAAGACATTTCATCTGCAACCAAAATGCTCTCACCTCGGGAGCAGGATGATGTGGAGAGTGATTTCCCAGCTCCAGCAACACGGCGCAGCAGTCTGCAGCAGGAACCAAGGGGTATAATAAGCAAATAATGCAAATTACTGCAAGCCAAATAAATTCTACCATTGCCCATAATTAGTAAAGGATTCAGCTCATTTTGCAGAAGGCTCTGTAGATTAAATTCCAACTCAGAAATGTACAGCTTGATCAGTAAAGTTTGTAAATGGCTTTACAGATGAGGGATGCCATTCAATAGTGAAGATGCACTTCAATTGCTAAAGCATTTAAAAAACTCCACAGCTGAGAAGTGCTGCAGCCCAGAAGCAGGTGCCCGGATCTGTTACAAGTTAAATGGAATCAGTAGAGTATTCATATTCACTAAGAGTACAATCTAAAAGGACAGTAAATGATATATAGTGTTTTATTTATTAAATTCTGCAAGTCTGTTAGCAAAGTAGAGGTAACCATCTGACAGGTACAGGTACATTCAGGTAAGAACTGAATGAAGAAGTTGAACTTTCTCAGAAATAATTATGACATTGGGGCAGCCAGGGTGTCAAAAATTCACCCTAGACCACCGTTACCCTTCCCCGGAGGGTAGATTCACAAGCAATGATGACATAAAGCAGGAAAGTACCACCTTATTGTTGCCTCGGCTTGGGTCCCCAAACCCAGGACAGAGAACTAGAGTTACTAGTTGATCTGTGGCCATGCTTTTTCTTCAAAAGTTTGGTGTCATAGCTTCATATCAAAAAGGCTGTAGGTGGGTAAAGCCTGTTCACTTACAAATTCTCCAAAACCAATTTTCAGATTTTACTACTGAACTATATATAGAAAGAAGTCAAATGGATGGAGGTGGGGGAAGAGGGTAATCAGGAAGAGAGAGAGAGGAGAGGGAAAGGAGAGAGAGGGAAAGGAGAGAGAGAGAGGAGGAAAAAGAGAGAGATGACAGAGAATGAAAAATTGGTATGGTTTCAGGTCTTTGCCAGTCCAGGTGGGCTTTGCCTTTACTGCCTGAATTCTGCTGACCAGACAGAGAAAGAAGGACGGGACCGAAATAGCCAGCAAATCACTTCAGGTGCAGAAAGTGTCACCCACAAGTGCTACCCTTTTAATATGTAGCCTTCCCACCCTCTCGCAAATCTGTCCAACATGTGTCTGGAGACAGGATCAAACAGATCTTCACGCCAAGCTCTAGCCTCTCCTCTGAAGTACTGATCCGCATGTTAAACTATCCTCCAGCAGCCATACCTGGTGGTTTCACCGGTGCTCAAACACAACATGTTTGAAGATTCTTGATTCTTTTCCCACTAACAATATGCTCATCTCTTTCACACTCCTCACCCCACCAGTTTTTCTCTTTTTAGTAACGTCCTCTCATCATCCTCTCAGTTGCCCAAGACTGAAAAGAAAGTGACATCCTTGATTTCTCCCCTGCCTTAATGACATAGTGAGGCAGGTTTTCTCACCCCCATTTCAAATAGTATCCTAAAGTCTACAGAAGTAATGTTAAAAGTTAGGAAATGCAGAACATTCCTAGTGAAAACCAGAGAAAATCCACCTACCTTCTTTGCTTGAAGTAGGTATTTTCTCAGGTCTGAGCATTTTATTTGAGAACTTTTACATTTTGTATTGTTATTTCATTTTAATCTTAAAAAATATTAAAATATAAGTGTGTCCCAGGCCATCTCAGTCATCATCTTTTTAAAAAATTTATTTTTATTAACATATAATGCATTATTTGTTTCAGGGGCACAGGTCTATGATTCATCAGTCTTACAATTGACAGCACTCACCATAGTACATACCCTGCCCAATGTCTATCACCCAGCCACCCCATCCCTCCCACCCCCCCTCCACTCCAGCAGCCCTCAGTTTGTTTCCTGAGATTAAGAGTCTCTTATGGCTTGTCTCCCTCTCTGGTTTCGTCTTGTTTCATTTTTCCCTCCCTTCCCCTCTGATCCTCTGACTTGTTTCTCAAAATCCTCGTATCAGTGAGATCATATGATACTAGTCTTTCTCTGATTGACTTATTTCGCTTAGCATAATACCCTCTAGTTCCATCCATGTCATTGCAAATGGCAAGATTTCATTTTTTGATGGCTGCATAATATTCCATTTTACATATATATACATACACACACACACACACACACACCACATCTTCTTTATCCATTCATCTGTCGATGGACATCTTGGCTCTTCCATAGTTTGGCTATTGTGGATATTGCTGCTATAAACATTGGGGTGCACGTACCCCTTTGGATCCCTACATTTGTATCTTTGGGGTAAATACCCAGTAGTGCAATTGCTGGATCGTATGGTAGCTCTATTTTCAACTTTTTGAGGAACCTCTATACTGTTTTCCAGAGTGGCTGCACCAGCTTGCATTCCCACCAACAGTGTAGGAGGGTTCCCCTTTCTCCACATCCACGCCAACATCTGTCATTTCCTGACTTGTTAATTCTAGCCATTCTGACTGGTGTGAGGTGGTATCTCATTGAGGTTTTGCTCAGTCATTATCTTAAAACTGTAGGATTTCAGTGCCTGAGTTTGCATTTTTTGACTAAGATTTCCTTGGTATCAGATAATAAAAATGTCATTGTCAAGAATTATGAAAGATAGAACAGACCAGACTTATTATGTGAAAAATGAATTTTACATCAGCTTATGACCGAGTGATGTCAAGACACATTCCTAAAAGGAAAGTTTTAATAGTCATTCAAAGAAAGAAGAGAGAATTTAGTTAGCACTAAAACCTCAAGAGTAAAATGTAGTCTGAGCACTCAACACTGTATTCACTTTGCTAACACCATTGAGTGTCCTACAAAATAGTATCATCATCCCATCAATTAAGGTAGTTTATTTGGATTTCACTGGCTTTGAAATTTGTTAGCATTTACTTTGCAAAAATTAATTTTTTAATTTGTAAAAATAATAAGCATTTAAAAATTGGTATTAATTTTACACATATATATTTTAAGTTAACATTATCATAAAAATAATTTGAGTCAGTTTGGATGGGGCTGTCTGTGAGAGGTTTTTCTATGCCATCTAATTCAATAATGAGAAGAAAAGTTTGAAAAGGAATTTTGAGTAGGGTAGGATTTTCATTTTATGTATATAAGAATAATATATAAATAGATGATGCACACTGCGTATTTACAAAGATATGTCACAGGAAAGGAGCTACATGATATTTTTAAGGAATTCTGTAGTTGTTTTTGTTTTATTATATTGAGAATCATTTTATTATTTGAATAGTTTCTTTTATCAGGATAAAGCACAGAGAATAAATTTCTGAAGGACAAAGAATTTGTAAACTAGACTAGAATTTGTAGAATAGTTCGGAATAACTAAGATTTCACATTTGGCACTTGAGATGGTTTTGGTGAAATTCATTTATTTGTGCAGTGTACATTTTAATAAAAAATACCTTAGCCTCCAGTTATCCTAAATTAATTTTAATTATCTATTTTTTATATTTCATTTCTAAAACATATTAAGGAAAATGTAATGTTATTTATTTATTTGAGAGAGAGAGCACAATCAGGAGGGGCAGAGGAAGAGGGAGAGAGAATCTCAAGCAGACTCCATGCTGAGCGTGGAACCCAATGTGGGGCTCAATTTCATGACCCTGAGATCTCGATCTCACAACTTTTAGATCACTACCTGAGATGAAACCAAGAGTTAGCTGCTCAACTGACTGCACCACCCAGGTGCCCAGAAAATGTAATGTTAACTCAGGTGACAAAGGCATTTTTTTAAAGCCACAAATAATGTGAGGCTTACTTTGGCATATCCTGTGGAAAACACAGATAGAAATATTATCATGATAGCTTATCTATGTGCAAAACATTTGTTGACATTATTCTTATTCATGCTTAAATAATAACCTGCTTCTGTCATTATATTCTATGTACATAGCATCATATTTTCTTCTTTCATTTTGTGTAATATCTGTAGCTAATGGCTATTGTTAGGAGTTTTCTAATTTTATTTTATTATGATGATCCTTTTACAATATCAAACATATAATAGCTTTTCATATGAGCTATATCTCAGATCATATTTGTGAGGCAATGGTATTACTCAGGTGGATCTTCTTATACATGTTACACATAGACATTTGCTAAGTGAAGCATTGTCTTTTCCTTGCAAATATAATGCTGTTTATGCCTTTTGATTTGTTTTAAACTATGTTTCCAGGAATGGGGGCAATTGCAGTTTGCTGCATTTAAAGTATTTCATTAGATTCTAATTGTGATTAAAGGGTACATTTGCAGTTCACCTTATGGGTATAGTTTAAAGATGTGAAGTAGCCCACAAGGGACCTCATTAGCATGGTGATTACAAGTTAATCAGTAATACCTAGAACAGAGAAATAATGAAACAAGAAAACAAATTTTTGATGCATTCATTATTAGATTTTCTTGGTTTTTATAGGTTTAAAAAGTATCAGACTAATTCTCGATGCTTCCATCCTTCTAAATTATGCCATCCTGAGGGAATAGTTCTGTGCTTTCCACTAAAACCACTGAGGGACAAGTGTCATTGGGTCATTTATTTTATTGTAGTTTCTTCAACTCAAATAAACATTTAGAAAATGAGTAGTAAGAGCAAGGCACTCTACTAGGCACTGTGATGAATACAAATGCAAGCAAGAATGAAGTGTATGTAGAAGAAAACACATGAAACAAGGCAACATGTAAGTTCCAAATGGACAGGGAGAGGAAATTGTGATGCAAATATCAGAGGAGGATGAAAGTATTAGAATTCAATCTAAATGTTGAAAAAAAGGGTACTAAAAGGCAGACACAGTAACATGGCATTCAAGGAAGAAGAAAGTATAAGCAAAAGTGGAGAGGTAAAAATTGTTTGGTTGTGTTTGAAAAACGTAGGGTGGAACCAAATGTTTTAAAGAGTAAATTACATATGCAAGTACAAGAAGAGATAAAATTGAGAAAGAAAAATTGGGCCCATATGGTAGAAGACCAGACTGAATACAATGTTGAATTTGAACTTTGGCCTAGAGGTAAAAGTGGTCTGTCAGAGACTGTTGTTTTTAAATACACAAGTTTTGTAGTCCTTCCATTTTTAAAAGAGGAGCAAGTGATCACTTTTGAAAATTTGGAAAATAAAAAGAAATAAAGTATAATTTTGTACCACTTAAAATCATTTAAGTTTTTCTTTTTGTTCATGGAAATGTTGGATGAGCAGGGATATGACTCACATGAGAGTTTGAGAATAAGATATGAGCAAGCCAGTGTAGAGAATCCATGCATGCTGCAGCTTACTTTTTAAAATTTTGAATGTGGAAAGCGGGCTTATGAAATTTCTAGCGTTGCATCATACATTTTACATATTTCCCAAGACATGTTCACATCCATTATTTCATCTTATTCTTGTGAAACAGGTAGCAAAGCTATTATTAGCATCATATCTTAGCGAAAAAAATTAAGTGGCTTTGCTAAGGTCAAATAACCAGCAAAGAAGACAGAGTTAGAATTCAGGTTTCCCAGCACATGTTTCAGTGTTCTTACCACACTATTAGTTCAAACCACCAGAGTAAAGGCACGGAGTAATAACAGTGTTTTCCATTCCTTCACATATTAGCCAACCCTTCCAGAGCATCTACTAGTGCCAGGTGTGAAGGCCCCATGAGAGTAAGAGGTAATTAGACATGACCTTGATTGCAAGGTCCTTAGCCTTTCATGGAACATTCATAGTAAAAATCATAGTGAACATGCACTGGACACTTTCTCTGTTATACACGATACTGGGCCCTGTTTTATGAAAAAGTCCTTTCTTCTGGAGGGACTTCAGTCAGAGCAGAGCATCACTTCTGATTGCTCTTTGCATCACTCGCTCATACCAAAGAGGAGAAATGACTTCTCCAATTGGTGAGTTTTGAAGAAACATGGCTGAATTCCATCCTGCTTGATTTTGGAGCCAGTGTGTCAAGCAGATGGGTGCAGTATGGTCTGCCCTGTGTTATGGAGTGCCCCCCTGCAGGGGAAGCCTATGGTTATTCAGTTGTGCCAGTGACTGGGTTGGGAAGTTCATCTCAAGCGTGAAGAATCAAGAAACACTCCTAGCTATGGATCTAAAGTCATGTCCTCCAGTTAATGGTCTTAGTAATACAGCTGACATCTTTATTTCTTTATGTCTGATTATGTCTGTCTCCATTGGATCTACACTGAGTATGGGAAGAGAACCATTATTTAATGACCAGCTGAACATTGTGTCTATTATCTCATTATTAACAGCAATAAGGAATGATGTTATTTTCCCAATAAGGAAATTGAGGCTTAAAAGGTTAAATAGTTTACCTATGGTCACATAGCTAGCTGGTGACAGAGCTGAGCCACGAGCTAAATCTCTGCTTGAACACATTCCAGACCATAATGAAAGGTAAACAGATGCCTTAAGAAAGACATACCATGTTCTTATGTGTTGATTCAAAAAACAAAGAGAATAGTTTGTTTTCCAGTAATGGAAAGTCTCAAGCAAGTGAAAAACACCTTTTGAAAATAATGGCATTCATTATGACCCAGCTAAGCTACTTTTAAAAACAGGGGGAAAAAATCCTCTGATCTTATTTATGAATCAGATGCCATAATTTACCCCATTTTGCTCTACATAATATGACTCTTAGCTCCTTTCCACTTCCTACTAGATAGCACTAAATATAAATTTCAGCTAGGGAAATAAAAGGACAGATTCCCATGGGGTGGCACCAATACCTAAATTGCACCCCAACAAGAAGAACCTGGTTTCTCAACCCAAGCCAGGACTCAACCCACTTAGACTCAGTGGAATCTGTATTTTACTTGTCTGATTATACTTGGAGATTCTCATCAGTTAAATACAATAGCGCCATGCAGAGAGCTATGCTGTGGATTCATTATATCATGTTATTTAGGAGATAACCTATATGTTAATCATTGTATAGCTAATACAAATGTATGACAAAAGGGCTAGAGATCCCACTCTGTAAGTTAGCTTCTGTGCCAGGGTCTCCCTAAGACCATCTCCAGGTTCAATAATTTTCCGGTAGGACTCACAGGATTTGGTATATAGTCATACTCAGGGTTATGATTTATTACAATAAAAGGACATAGAACAGAATCAGCAAAGGTAACAGGCATATGGGGTAAAATATAAGGGGAAATCAGGCACAAGCTTCCAAGGGTTCTTGCCTAGTGGAGTCACAGGGGGAGCCCTTAATTCCCCAGCAACAGGTTGTGACAACATGTATGAAATGTTTTCAAACAGAGAAGCTCATCAGAGACTCAGTACCCAGGGTTTTTATTAAGAGTTGGTCAAGTAGGCAGACTGCCTGGCACATACCAAAATTCTAGACATTGAGAAAGAAAGCCGGTGCTCAGCATAAACCATATTGTGTGTACAGAGTTTAGGCAAAGTAAGTCCCTCTTATCAGTTCATGTTGAGAAATCTAAGTTCCCAGATGTCAACCAAGGGCCAACCTTGGAAGCAGGCCTTTCTAAGGATAAGTAGTCTCAGATCTGCTCTGGTAGCACTTTTTTGCATAGCTTCCCATGAAAAAAAAAAAACATAAAAAATAGAGCTCAGTGGCACTTTATTAAGGAACGATAAATAGAATACTATTAGACCTTTTTTAGTTTTTAAAGAAAATAAATTTAAAAATTTCACTTACTTTGGGACTGTATTTACACTCTAAGATATAAGGAATCACATATATTAGTGACATCATTAGGAGTTCAAAATAGTGCTCTTGACCTGTGAGTTGGCTAGTGCTCAAAAACAGGATTGATATCAAAAGTTTATTTTCTACTTCTTACACCAAACTACTTTTTCATCTGTAAACTGCTTTGAACATCTTTTTTGGTTTTTAGTCATAATAAGAATTCAGTTAAATTGAAAAAGAGGGAAAGAAATACCAGCATTTCCATCATGCTAAGATCACCACTTTAACCCCTTGGTGTGTTTACTTCAGTTTTATGTATGCATATGTACACTCATTTTTTCCCTTTGCAACTAGAAATCATACTTTCTTGATTTAACAGTGTATCTACTCTTATTACTAAACATTTTTCTACACTACCGTACATCCCTTCGTACAGATATACCGCAGTGTATCTAACCAAGCATCAATTTTTACATGCTAGATACTGTTGTAACACAGGCAGAGAGTGATCTCTTCTCAAAGACTTGACATTCGACTGGGGAGAGGAAGGAAGGAAGAAAGGAAGGAAGAAAAGAAAAGAAAAGCAAAGGAAAAAAGAAAAGAAAAGGAAAGGAAAGTCATAATTACAAAATTAGCAAATACTATGACAAATTTCACAATGTGATCCAAGAGAGAAGAGAAACTGCTTTAAGCCAGATGGCAACTCAGATCTCTTGAGGAAGAAGCATGTGGTTTGAGACCTGAATGATGAAAATTAATCAAGGGAAGATCTAGAGGGAGAGTGTTCTAAGAAGAGTAGCAGTCATTGCAAAAGCTTTGAGTCACTGCAAAAGCTTTGAGCCAAGAGTAATAGTGGCCATGGGAAGGGGTTTAGTTTTTTTTTCCCTACATGAAGGGGGGGATCCTTTGGAGGTTCCTAAACCAGGAAATGATGAGTTAAATTTTATTTATATATTTATTTTTTAAGATTTTATCTATTTATTTGACACAGAGAGAGAAATAGCGAGAGCAGGAACACAAGCAGGGGGAGTGGGAGAGGGAGAAGCAGGCTTCCCGCGGAGCAGGGAACCTGATGCGGGGCTCGATCCCATGACCCTGGGATCATGACCTGAGCTGAAGGCAGATGCTTAAGGACTGAGCCACCCAGGCACCTGATTTAGTTAAATTTTAAAACGTCACTCTGGGTGCCATGGGACATCCACTTTAGGAAGGAAACAGTGGGTTCAGCGTGCTGTTACTGTACAAATTCAAGCAGGAGGGAATGGAGACTTGGCCCAGAGCTACAATAGCAGAGGCAAAACAAACTAGTCATTGTTGGGAAATATTTTGGAGCTAGCGCTGGTGATATACTTGTTGATGCATTCAGTGTGAAGTGTTAGGATAAGATACGAAGTTTGACCTGTTTAGCTTGATCATTTATTTGAAAGTACATTTTTATAAATATGGAATCAGAACTCTTTGTCCTATGTAATGAAAGTTACTTTTCCCTTTTTGCTGTTTGTCCTATAATGTTATTTATGCTATTATTCTTCAATTTTTTGTAATTAAGATTTTTATTTATTTATTTATTTATTTATTTAAAGATTTTATTTATTTATTTGAGATAGAGAGAATGAGAGAGACAGAGAGCACATGAGAGGGGGGAGGGTCAGAGGGAGAAGCAGACTCCCTGCTGAGCAGGGAGCCTGATGCGGGACTCGATCCCGGGACTCCAGGATCATGACCTGAGCCGAAGGCAGTCGCTTAACCAACTGAGCCACCCAGGCGCCCTAAGATTTTTATTTTAATTCTGATAGAGTTAACATACAGTGTTCCATTAGTTTCAGGTGTACAATATAGTGATTCAACAATTCTATACATTACTCAGTGCTCATCATAATAAGTGTATTCCTTAATCCCCTTTATCTATTTCACTCATCTGCCCACCTACCTCCTTTGGTAACCAGCATTTTGTTATCTATAGTTAAGAATCTGTTTCTTGGTTTGTCTTTCTCTCTCTTTCTTTTTTTCCCCTTCCCACTCGTTCATTTGTTTTGTGTCTTAAATTCCACATATGAGTGAAATCATATTTGTCTTTCTTTGACTGACTTACTTCACTTAGCATTATACTCTCTAGCTCCATCCATGTTGTTGCAAATGGCAAGATATCATTTTTTATTGAATATTATTCCATTGTATGTATATTTACCAAATCTTCTTTATTCATCTATCAGTGGACTCTTGGGCTGCTTTCATAGTTTGGGTATTATAAATAATGCTGCTATAAACATTGGGATGCATGTATCCCTTCAGATTAGTGTTTTTGTATCTTTTGGGTAAATACCCAATAGTGTGATTACTGGATCGTAGAGTAGTTTTAGTTTTAACTTTTTGAGGACCCTCCATACTGCTTTTCACAGAGGCTGCACCAGATTGCATTCCCTCCAACAGTGCACGAGGGTTCCTTTTTCTCCACATCCTTGTCAGCATTTGTTGTTTCTTGTGTTTTTGATTTTAGCCATTCTTACAGGCATGAGGTGATATCTCATTGTGGTTTTGATAGTTTGATAAGTTCTTTATATATTTTGGATACTGATCCTTTATCAGATATGTCATTTGCAGATATCTTTTCCCATTCAGTAGGTTGTCTTTTGATTTTGTTAATTGCTTCCTTCGCTGTGCAGAAGCTTTTTATTTTGATGTAGTCCTAATAATTAGTTTATTTTTGCTTTTATTTCCCTTGCCTCAGGACACATCTAGAAAAATGTTGGTATGGCTGATGTCAGAGAAATTACTGCCTGTGCTCTCTTCCAGTATTTTTAATGGCTTCACGTCTCACATTTAGGTCTTTAATCCATTTCAAGTTTACTTTTGTTTATGGTGTGAAAAGTGGTCCAGTTTCATTCTTTTGCATGTAGCTGTCCAGTTTTCCCTACACCATTTGTTGAAGAGACTGTCTTTTTCCTGTTGCATATTCCTTCCTGCTTTGTCACAGACTAATTGACCATATAACTGTGGGTTTATTTCTCGGTTTCCTATTATGTTCCATTGATCTAGGTTTCTTTTTTTGTGCCAGTTATTTATGCTATTTTTGAAAGAGAGTTTGGCAGCTTAAAGTACAGTAAATGAAGTTCAAATGGCAATGTCAAGGGATGCTTGGAAACTCAGGTTTGGTTCAGACTTAATAATGTCCAAGGAGTTGAAATGTACTGGTGATACTTAATAACCAGGTATTATCTTCATGGGGCTTGTCCACTTTTATGTGATGTTTTTATGACAGTCTGCCAGTCTAACACATATATATGCCTCGTACTTACCTATTTAAGTGAGCTGAAAGTATGAAATAGTGTTCAGAATAATTGTCCAAGATTCCTCCTGCTGTCCCTGCTTTAGTCCCTGACTGTCTTCTACCAGACTCTTGACTTCATCTCTATTGTTCATTTAAAATTCAGCTCCTTTTTGGAATCATCTTCAACATTGAGTTCCTCCAGCCTCTAATACTTCCTGGCATCCTCAAGTTTAATAATTGTCTTCCAGTTTCTCACTCACTTTGGGTAATCTCAGATAGGGTTCTCCATCTTGACTAGCTGCTCAGAACCCCCATAATAATTACTGGCATCAAAACATTCGTCTAATATTATTAAATGACATAATGATTAAATAATACAATAATGATAAATATGAAGCATTTAGCACCATATAAAGCACATCATAAATACTCAATTAGTGGTAACTATAATGTGTCCTGGAACAACCAATTGTAAAGTAAAAACAAACTGATATAAGTGATTACTTTGCCTACCAATAGCTAAAAAAATATTCTTAAAATTTTATTTTTATTTAGTTGGTTAAATATTTAGTGTCACAAATAGGATCAATGTAAAGGTGTGTCAGCTGGTGGTTGTGGTAGTATTCATTTTGTTTTAATAAAGGAAAAATTTTGTCATCTGCAGACAAAAAAAAAAGGAGGCAATAAAGATAAAAGTTGAAGATAAGTAGGGTAACCATATGTCTTGGTTTGCTGGTGACAGTTAATACCTGCTATCCTAGAATTATTATTCATAGTTCCCAATTTTATTCCCCACCATGGAACTGTACAATTGAACTTCCTGTGATCATGGTAATATACTATATCCAGACTATCCAGTATGGTAGATACTAGTCAGTGTAGCTATCAAGTACCTAAAGGTGACAAGTATAACTGAATTAATTTTATTCAACTTAAATTTAAATTTAATTAAGTGGCTAGTGGCCGCTATATTGAATAGTGCAGCTCTAAAATATGGTTTGAGTGATACATTATATGGTCACCCTAACAATAAGGTGTATTTGGTGGACTGGTCTTTAGGTCATCAAAGAAGAAATAATCCAGGTAGAAGGATTTGTTTTAGAAAATCAAAGTGAGGGGCACCTAGGTGTCTTAGTTGATTAAGCATCTGATTCTTGGTTTCAGCTCAGGTCATGATCTCAGGGTTGTGAGATTGAGCCCTGTGTCCAGCTCCACACTCAACAGGGAGTCTGCTTGAGATTCTCTCTCTCCCTCTGTCTTTCCCGCCCCCCCAAATCAATTGATCAATCAATCTTAAAAAAAAAAAATCAAAGTGACCCTCCCTCTTCAGTAGCAGGAGTAATTTGGTGACCATACATGGAAATTTTTCAGGTGGGTGAATGGATAGTTGTTTATTATTATTATTATTATTATTATCATTATTAAAATATTTTATTTATTTACTTGAGAGAGAGCAAGAGAGAGAGAGAGTGAGAGAGAGCACAGGCGGGAGGAGGGGCAGAGGGAAAGGGAGAAGCTGACTCTCTCCTGAGCAGCGAGCTGGATGCAGGGCTCCATCCCAGGATCCTGGGATTATCACCTGAGCAGAAGGCAGATGCTTAACCGACTGAGCCACCCAGGTGCCCCGAATGAATAATTTAGAAAGTTCATGTCAAATGATCTTAATAAAAGCAATAAAACAAGAGATATCTTCTGAAAGTGAAGACGAGGTGATTGGGAACCACAAATTACCATGCATCCTAGGAGGGACCCAAGTCTTCAAGTGGGAGTTAAACCTTCCCAGCTGTGATAATGATACCTCATGTTCTTCCCATGTTTCCTATTCCATCTGTGTGGTTTTTTTTTTTTTAATCAATTCTTACCTACCACAGTTCAAATATTCTATCACTTCACAAGGTGCTCCTTGTATGCCTAATTAGCATACAACCAGTAAGGAAAGAAAGTGACCTTTTCTTGACTAATTTTTCTTCTTCAATTCAACAAGAGCCTATGAAGTACTGTGCAATTAATAAGAATGTAGAGAGCAGTAAAGATCTTATTTTATGGTTTAAAAAGGATTAATTTTACAAAGAGCAAACTAGTTATGATTCTAATAGTAGTTAGTATTCATTCTTTAGCACAGTACCTAATTGAGACATTTTCTGTGTTTTAAGAGAATAAAAGAACGTGATTATTTATTTTTTTGTATTATGTTTGAATATAGTTATTCATTAAACCATAATTAAGAGTGACATACAGACCTAATTCATCACCATAGCACTTATTGGCATTCAAAGTTTGACTGGTTTCTGTTTATTCTTATTTAAGAGCAAATAGAATTATTCCATTTCAGATACGAAAAGTTATTTTTAAATGCTTCAACAAGCTAAGATTGCTCTGCTTTGACTTTAATTTATTTTTCTTCAGCAAAACATTCATAGAACTTTAATCTAGTATGACTCACAGATTATAGTATTAATTTAGCCTTTTCTGCTTATATGGAGTTCTCATGAGAATTAGTGATGTATATTTTATCATCATCTCTAGAAGAGATTATTTTGCAGCAGAGGGGAAAATGTCTTTTTTTTGTTTTTTCATCTTTGTGGATCTCTGGAAAGGCTAGCAAAAATGACATTGCTTTCTGTGTCTCTTTGGAAAAAAAATACTGGACCTAAAAATCACACAGCTGGTCTTTTCAATTTTCTTAACTACTGAATTGGATTAACTGCATGATCCGAGTCCATTGATTGTGCAGAAATCAATGGCTGAGAAGGCCAGATCTTGTCTCCTGGTTGGCCTCTTTCCTAGCCTCTGAGCATGTGATGTTCACTCACATGATGTTCACTTATTTCAACTTTTGAAATAAATTACCTTTTAAATGCTCAAGTTATAAACTTCAATGTATAATATTTGTCTTGAAAATATCCAGTAAATGAGTAGCAAAATATAATTTAGAGGCTCATATGAAGAATTAGCATTTATTAGACTTTTTTCCAATTGTATTTATTATAGAACATCTAGGTAACAGAGACATAAAGAAAAAATAAAACACCATAATTCAGCCACCTAATATTAATGTTATGACATGTATCTTTAGAATCTTTCTCTTTTCATATATGTGTATATATATGTGTGTGTATGTATATACGCATGTGTATATGTGTTTGTGTGTATATATTTGCGTGTGTATGTGTGGTAAGCAGAATAATGGCCACCCAAAGATTCCCACATGTTAATGCCTGGAGCCTGGAATGCTATAGGTTGCAAGGCAAAGGAGAATTAGACTGCAGATAGAATTAAGGTTGCTAGTCAGCTGATCTTAAAGTAGGGAAATTATCCTGGATTATCCAGATAGGCATGATGTAATGGCAAGAGTCCTTAGAAGTGGAATACGGAGGCAGAAAAAGAGGGAAGAGTGATGTGATTTGTGAAGGACTCAACGTGTCATTATATATATCTTAGAAAACTAATACAGTATGTATATATATGTGTATATATATGTGTGTGCATGTATGTGTCTATATGTATATGTGTATATATAGACAGTATGTGCTGAAGTAGGAACATCATCTACATGCTATTTAATTTGTATTTTCTTTTAAAAATATCATGAGCATTTTTTATGTAATTAAATATACTAAAGCACAGTTAGAATGGCAACATAATATTCCATTATATTGATACGACTTACTTTTCACTGTTTTCTAATATTGGAGAAAGATTTTCTTTTTTTCACCATTACAAATTACATGCACTGAATAATGTAAATCAATATCTGATAATTTTCTCAGGATACATTTGAGAAACTTTTAAACTGTTTTTATACTATTAAGTCTTTACATTTAGCAATATCACCATTTTAAAACAAAAGTGGGAAAATATCTAATTAAAAGTAGTTTTTTATTTTTATTTATCTTTTATTATTTTTTAAAAAGATTTTATTTATTTGAGAGGGAGAGTGAGAGCTCGCGAATACATGAGCAAGGGGAGGGAGAAGCAGACTCCCCGCTGAGCAGGAGCCTGATGTGGGGCTCGATCCCAGGACCCTGGGATCATGACCTGAGCGGAAGGCAGATGCTTAAACCGACTGAGCCACCCAGGCGCCCCTAAAATTAGTTTTTTAAACTGTAAGATCTTGAGTGTGATACAAATGTTCAATTCTACCTGTTGATAGTCATTTTGGGTTCAGACCCAATGCGGTAATGAAATAGGGACCCTGTATTCCCTTGTCTTCATGCTTCTATAAAGAACTCCCATGTGAAATGCCGGGAGAGAACAGTATTCAAGTAACATACCAGCTCCCTCTCTTCACTCCAACCATTTTCTTTACTGCTTGGGAGAAGTGACTGACCAACTTAGACAGTTGGTAAGAAACATAATCCAATATGCCACATTAATCAGACTTCTGTAGAAAAAATGTGTTGGGTCTTCTGATCTCACCTGTGGCTCTTTTGAGCCTCTTTGTGCTATTCAGAAAGCACAATGGGTCAGGTACTTCCCTGTGTGGTTGGAAAACACAACATTCTGGGGCTGTTGTGCTTAGAACTACAATCTGTCTATATAGATCAGCTGCTGGATGAAAGGGGATTTGAAGTAGCAGAGTCCAGTTCATTCAATAACTACCTATCTGTGGAGCGCAATGCAGGGCTCGAACTCACGACTCTGAGATCAAGATCTCAGTTGAAATCAAGAGTCAGGCACTTAACTAACTGAGCCACCCAGGCACCTCCCTCCTTCCTTTCATTTTTGAGTATGCTGTGGAGTACTAAAATTATTAAGTAATTATATTACTTCTCCAGGGTAATTTGGAGGAGGTTTAGCATGAGACTATTCCTCCCTCTTATGCTTATACCCACAAAATAGAATGATTTATAGAGCTTTTTGAAAAAAATAGTGATTTCACTGTGGAGATTCTGATTTCTTTGGTCTGAAGTGGGCCTTAATTATTTTTTATTTTTTAAGCACCCCAAGAGAGTCTAAGAAGGGTTCCATATGACACCATATCAGCTGGCTAGCTGATGTATCTTTTTTTTTTTTTTAAAGATTTTATTTATTTATTCATGAGAGACAGAGACAGAGAGAGAGAGGCAGAGGGAGAAGCAGGCTCCCAAGGAGCAGGAAGCCTGATGCGGGACTCGATCCCAGGACCCTGAGATCATGACCTGAGCCGAAGGCAGATGCTTAACCATCTGAGCCACCCAGGCGCCCTAGCTGATGTATCTTAACATCAAAAGCACAGAGGGAGGAAATAATATGATTTGCCATGACTCATAGGTCTTGGTAATATTTGAAAATCTTCACAAGGTAGCAATCATCTTCCACTGTGGAAGAAGTTAATAGCATTGTTTCCAACATGTGGATTTCCTAGTATGGCATTATTGCAATATAATCCTGAAGATTGAAGTGCTTATGTCATAGCCCATTGAATTAGGAGCACTTGCTTTCTCTTTCATATTATCCTTCCTTAGAGGAGGTAGTAGTCAATGGCTATTTCTACTTTTGTTCTGAAATTGACTTTCCTTCTATTCCCTTGTCTCTGAGTTTTTCTTTTCACCTTGCCTCAAAATCTCAACAAAAGGAAACTGAATGAGTGCGTTAAAATATCAAAAGTAATTTACTTTCTCTGTGTGTGTTCTTCCAATAGGAATAAGATATGATAGGATGGGTTAAACAAGATAGAATTGCATGGAACCAAAGACTAATTTATCATTTCTTATCTGTTCCTCTAAATCACACCTAGTAGTCAAGATGAGATATGATAAAAATCTAGCTTCCCATAAAAAAGTGTAACCTTCATCCATATGTAATTCCCATTTCCTATACAAACACATATGCAGAGGGAAATGGGAATTACATATGGATAGAGGTAACATTTTTTATTCATTCTTCTATAACTATGTAAATACATAGCTATATCTCTAGATAGAAGAAGAAGAAGATGATGATGATGATGAAGATAGGTAGATAGATAGATAGATAGATAGATAGATAGATAGATAGATAGGGTGTCCACATTATTGGTCTCCATTCCGTAGACTTTAGATTGGATTTTTAAGTGTTTTATTTTCCACTGGAAACCCTAATGTAATCAAAGAATCTTTACACTATGCAAATTTTATCTATGGCTAGTCTGATCTTATTTTACAAATAATGAAAATCAGAAACTCAAAGTTATTCAGGTCAAATTACTATTTAGTAATGATCTTATGACTGAGATTTTGCTGTGTAACAAATCTGTTTCTTCATAATATGCAATGATGATGAATGAAATGGATCAAAAAAGCAATGTGAGAAAATTATTATGAGACATTTATATGAGGGAATCCTAATTTTAGCAGTCCTTAGGCATGATAAACAGCTGAACAGAATGTGGTTATTTTATCCCATCTGTAAATGGAGTAAGTGGCTACTTACCTAGGAGTTGTGATCTTAAAAGTCCAGGAATCACCTCCCCACCCCCACCCTCAACCAGCCCCTGCAACCAGGCAAGGCTTGAAACACTGCCAGAAATCCATATCTTACAAAAGCAATTATTCAATTATAGTCAATTATTTATGTGTCTTTATATTTCTATAACTAAATCTATTTTTAAAATGAGTATTTTGTCTTCATTTGGCTATTGGTAGGTAGAGATGTATTTGTAAACTTTAGATGGTCTTAAAATTCATGGCAATTAAATTTCACAGTCTGAGTGAGGCTCAGTCAACACATTCTTCTGTACACATAAAGCTCAGGCACTTAAAACTTAGGAGTGGAAAAACAAATAGTATCACTGGCAATTGTAAGAATTGAGTAATTATTGCTATAACACAGCATGTGAGTGCATGCCTGTGTTGTTTAAACATAATAAAAAAATGCTCAAAACATCTTCAGAAGATTTTTTTCAATATTGGAAAGCTAGTCAGACAAACTATTAAGATTATCTTGACATATATATATATATATAGAGAGAGAGAGAGAGAACGAGAGAGAGAGAGAGCTGCAGGAATAGTGTTTTTTTCATGTACACATGTAGAATATTTATATAGAATATATATTATATAAGCTCTTAAGTATATAAGAATATATAAATATATGTATATGCTTCATGTCAAACAAGACAGTGGGTGTGTAAAAAATAGCTATATGAGAATGTGATGATTAAAACTATAATCACACATTCCCATTTAATAAAACTCAAATGAGATTTATTTTATTGTAACTAATATGCCATTCCTGCCAACTACTTGAGACTCCTATATCTCAAAAGCTTAATGGCTAAACCTGTAGAGACTTAATATGCCACCATGTCTTGAGAAATGAGCAAGACATACTTGATTAGTTTAAAAATGAAGTGTGCATTTCTTTGAGACTATTTAGCAGGCTATGGCTTATGTGTGTAAAATGTCAGGATGCTTAAGTTTGATGTGAAGTCAGTGTCTCGAGATCAATTAACTTAAAATTTATTGAGAAGAGAAGAAATCTATCACTCAGCATATTTTGAAACACAGAAAGAATTCAGGGAGCCTGACAACATGTTCAGTTCAATCTGCACTGTCGGAGAGACTGTCAAATGACTCTAAGATGTTTGATGCTCCATAGTCCCTATAGGTGTCTTTGCCCGCTTTGGATATCACTACTTTTACCACATTCTGACAATCTAGTGTTCTGATTGCCTTAAAGTTTAATGGACTTCTGTTTTGAGGCATTTACTGAACTGTATTAAGAACCATGGTGCTTGGGTTATAGAAGCAGTATCATTTTTCTTTATTCCATTAAAAAGGTCTCTCATCTACCTCCTATATATTTTCCCTAGCCGGAAAAGAAAATATTGCTGTCACTCTTAGTGGGCTTTGCCTTTCATCTCACAGAGGCATTTCAGGTCTCTAAGTGGTATCCAATTTATTTGTATTCCAGTGCCACTCCAGTGAAGTGTGCCTCTCTGTCAGCTGAATGCAAGCTTCAGGTGTTCAGTACTTGGAAGCCATGCCATGAACAAAGTGACAATATCAACTGTAGCCAGTCATCTCGCAGGTAATTTCCACATACCTGCTGGAGAAGGGTTCTCAAAATTATTCAGCACTGTATATAATATTTTTGAGGGTAATCTGAGATTTCTTTCCTTGACTTTCTCAAGCTATGATATTTTATTTTCCGTTTCCTCTCATCGTATTGAAGAATAACTTTATTTCCAAGAACATAGTTTTAATTTAATATTAGATTTTAATCTTTTCAAATTCTTTCAACTTACTATTAAAATCAAACTTTAATCCCTATAATTTCTAATTTTATAATTTCTGAAATCTGGATAACCCAGAATTACAACATACATAGCATTTAAAAAAAAAAAAAAACATACATAGCATTACACAATATAACAAACAATGTATTTTTTTCTGTACTTTTTTTATGCTCCCCTTTTTACTCATTCCCTTCTAAAAGTTTCAGTAATTATAGAATATTATGTGATTGGTGTATCATATTTTAAAATGTCCCCTTCAGTTTATGGCAGATTTACTGCCAAAAATGGCCCCAATTTTCCACTTTCTCTGTGCTGTTGCTTTGCAGCTCCTCTCATCAGGGCTCAGAATCTGCCTCACTAACTCCTTGAATCTAGGCTGGCTTTGTGACTTGCTTTCTTAATGAAATGCAATGGAATTGACAGACTGTCAGTTCCAAATCCAGGCTATAAGAACTCTTGTGCACATCCACTCTTTCTTGGGACCTCTGCCTCTACCATGAGGTCAGGTTCAGGCTAGCCTTCTGGAGGATGAAATAGAACTTGAAGCAGAACCAGTTTATTCAATAGAATCACCTACATCAACGTGTCCACATCCAACCCAAGGTGACCACAGATGAGTAAGCCCAGCTAAAATCACTTGAACCCAGTTCAGGTGATTCCTAGGCTCATGATAAATAATAACTTACTGAAATTTGTGTCTAGAGAGAATGCAAAATAAAACAACTCCTTATTTTTGGTTAAGAGGCAGCATAGGGTCAGGTAAAGGAGAAAGCATGAGTTTTAAAAATCCTTGTGAAAGATAAAGCTATATCTAGCCATACTCATTCCAGTTTGAATTTCCTAAATCAATCTCTTATGTTCAGTCATCACTGAAAAGTTTCAAAATGCAATACAGAGAAACCAGTATTTGAGCTGGGCTTTGAAGAGGGAAAAAGAATTTGTAATACAGGGAAGGAACAAAGTAGTCTTACTGGCAGAGTGAACAACAGGAGCAAAGATGAAGTGAACTGAGCTGGTACAAAGTTACTTATAGAGGCCAGGGGATGCTGAGACTGGAAACTGGGCTGGGCCAAAATCCTAAAAAGCTTTCTCAGGCAAGTTAAGGAATGCGAATCTAATCCTGTGGGCATTAAGGGGACCAATGATAATTTTTGATAGAGAAATGACAATAACTCAGGAGATAGAGTGGAGAATGGTTTCGACAAGGGTGAGATTAAATGCAGGGAAACCAAGTAAGTGGCTTATCCAAAAGAAATAGGACGAAGGCTTCCAAGGCAGTATCTAGAAAGGATGGAAAGAAGAACTAAATTCTGTAAGTTTTCAAAGTTAGAATTGAATACTTTTTCAGAGTTAACTGGTTAAAGTAGGTTAGGAGAGGGGAGGAACAGGGAAAGCACAAAAGCCTAGCATTTCCCTCAGATTTCCAAATTAAGAGATGGGATGGATTGTGATACTTCATTCAAATGGAAAATATTAGAATAGAAACTTGCAGTAAGAGGAGAAATAATACATTTGGTTTTAATATATTAATTTTGAAGTAGCTTCAGGACATACAGGTTAACATGGGAAAAATACAAGATAAAGCTAAGAATAATAAAATTGAAGTTGCCTATCTCAGCATTTTGATGGTAATTAAAGGCATGGGAGCCTGGGGATACCCAGGGATAAAGTTAGAGTAAGAAAAGTTAGAGTAAGAAAAGAAGAGAATCAAAGAATTGAACTCTGGGGAATACAAAAACCTAAAGGACAAGTAAAGGAGGAGATGCTGTTAAAAACACTTAAAAGCAACTTTCAGATGTGGATAAAATTTTTAAGAAAAAAAATATCCTGGAAAATAATGATGCACATTTTTCAAGGACAGAGTTGTCGGTGATACCCAGGGATACACAAGAGATGAGTAAGATGAGGTTTGAAAGAGCAGTTCTGTTGGCAATTAAGAGGTGACTGCAGGAAGAATAGCTCCATCAGGCACTAAAAGTCCCTTCTTGTTAAGAGTAATTAATAGCTAGATGGGAATTAAAGAAGTTGAAAAAGTGAGCCTATGATACATTGTCATAAAGTTTGGTGATGAATTAAAGGAGGGAATTAGGGCTTGAGGGAAAGGTAGGTTAAGGATGAGGATATTTGAGCTTCCTTGTAGTCTAGCAGAAGTAATTCTTAGAGAAAAAGACTAGCTGGGTTTCAAAGGGCTAGCAGGAAATTGTTTCTAGGGTGTAGGTGAAGAACCTTTAAAGATGAGAGAGGGCACCTCAGTCTGGTCAGAAGGGAAGAATGGACACCAAAATAGGCATATTTAGAACAGGAAATGCAAAGTCATGGGATATTCCACCTGATAACCTCGGATTTTTCTGTTAAGCAAGAGTCTATTGAGTGTGATGGTATCTAAAGTATAATAGGATTCAGATTAAGGTTTTGGTATAGACATTATGGGAATTCAAAAGGAAGTTGAAAGGGAAAAGAAATGTGATTCCAAACAGTTCTGAAGGCTCAGCAGAGATTGAAAAACTCTAAGTTTATGGTAAAAAAGACGTGCATTGATTGTGTGAAGTCCAAGGGTAGCAGTGGAGGAAGTACAATGGTTAGATTGATTTGAATGAGAACAGAAAAAAAAAAAAAAAGACCATGGAAAAGCATAGTCACAATGACACTGTTTTGAAGAGAGACTATAGTCAGGATAGGAGCCTGGAGAGAAGCCAGAGTACAGTTTACATTTACAAGAAGGATTGAAAATGGAAGGTAAACCCTCTTCAATTCAATTCTACTATAGTGCAAAATAAGCTCTACTGCGGCTTTTTCGTATATAAAAGTTAGATTTTAACTGACTTATGTCTGTTCCCCTTAAACGCTAAGTACAGTTTCTCTAGTTTGAATATTTTATTACTACAGCTCTTTTGGTGAGCATTTACAATTATAGCCTACTCAAAACATGATTTCCTCTATTAATAAGGCACTATTTTATTTACCTTTCCCAAGCTAAGCTAAATGTCAGGCATAGTTCAACAAAATAAATCTATAATTCTCAATAGACACAAATGCTTATTTTATTAATGCCAACTCTAAGTCCATTAAAATCAAACGGGATTGACATTGTATACATATTTCAGATAAACTAATTTGTTTGTTAATATGAAATATATAAGGAGAGTAATTAAAGCATTTGTTGCCCTTTTCTCCTTCTTCCATACGCATGGACTTAGAAGATAATAATTAAGATGAATTTGCTCAACTCAAACACAGACAACATAAAAATATGAAGGTAGATACACAGATGGGTAATATATGGATAAACAGATGGCCATATCACTTTAGAAAAATAAAAACTAGCTTGTTCTAGCTAATAGTGAACATCATTCTTTAAACTTGCACCTTGGTTCAAAGATACAAGTATAACACTAAACCATAGTGTTATAACATGTAGTCCTAAAACCAAAAACAAATAACAGTCTATTTCAAAATTTTAACTATAGATCTTAAACAATTCTAGAGACTGTTGATATGAATAACTTCTATGTGAATAGAAGGAAACTAACAAAATTATATAATTAATATATTCATAAACCAAAGAAAAATAAAAATCATTTCACCTTCCTATTCAAGATTGAGGTTCAGGGGAGAATAATCTTTTTAAAGGGACTGAAGTAATCAGGTAGACGGAAGAGTAGGGTATGAAGTATAAAGTCAAACCCAGGGACTGGCCACATGTGTGAGTAAAGGGAGAAATGTTGAAGGTAACTCCAAGGAAAATGTAGGCTTATTCTTGGGTTAGATTAACTTCAAAGAAGAGTCAGGGAGAAAGAACCACTGGAGTTTTAATAGTTAGGGCCATGAGGTCCCATATTTGATGGGTTATTTCAAACTAGGAAATAGGCCTTTGCTATACTTCTTGCTGAAATCCATCAAGATTAGTTCAGGGACACCTGGGTGGCTCAGTCGGTTCAGCGTCTGCCTTCGACTCCGGTCATGATTCCAGGGTCCTGGAATCAAGTCCCGTGTCGGGCTTCCTGATCATCAGGGAGCCTGCTTCTCCCTCTGCCTGCCACTCACCCTGCTTATGCTCTCTCTCTCTCTGACAAATAAAAAAATTTTTTTTTTTAAAGTTTAGTTCAGAAAGTAGACAAAGCTAGAATGCCAATACAGAAAGAGTGGGCACTATAACAGGGAGAGGAAAGCCTGAGGCAAAAGAAATGAATCTGGTTTACATGTGTATTTTTTAAAATAGAGACATTTATTCTTGCTTGACTTTGTACTGCACCTATGCATAAGTTTCAAAAAATAGTTCATAAGAGGCCAGTAAAGATAACACTGTCTTTTTAAAAAATATTTTATTTATTTATTTGAGAGAGTGAGAGCGACCACAAGTGGGGGGGAAGGGGCAGAGGGAGAGGGAGAAGCAGACTCCCTGTTAAGCAGGGAGCCCGACGTGGGGCTCAGTTCCAGAACCCTGGGATCATGACCTGAGCGTAAGGCAGACACTTAACTGACTGAGCCACCCAGGTGCCCTAGATAACACTGTCTTAATATAGAAGTGCCCTTACTTCTGTTGTCCATCACTGAGTAATAAAGCTTCCTAATAAAGCTTGGCAATGATTGTTAATGAAGTGACAATTTGAGCACGTAACTATCCCATGCTTATTTTTCGTAACCAGAGGCCAGTATATCGAGGGGCAGAGGAGAAACCACACTGAATTTTTCAAGAAGAAAGATTGTGTCTATGTCTAATATTTGTGGTCTTGTCAGCCACATAGTAAATGTCAAATATCTAGAACACAGTAAATGGTCAAATAAATGAAATGAGAAATATAGCTGCTTATACTTTTATTTTCATTTAAATATGATTTGTATTATATATTAATAATGAAAAATATTTAACAAAGCTTGGCTATATTTATGAGATCTGAAATAACATACTTAAAAAATTCACTGATAGCCAATGAGACCATAATGACAGGAAACATACTTTAGTTTAGAGAAATTAAATATCAGCATTGAAAATATAAATAAATGTTAATAGTCTTTCAAGTTAGCAGGCATTAAAATATAGTTAATTTTATATGAAGCTAATATAAGTTCCCAACTGATTAAGAGGTATATTCTGGAATCAGAAAGACCTGGATTTGAATCCCACATGACCACCTTACTGACTTTGATTGTCAGGTCTGGGCTTTGATTTTACTCTACTAACAAGCTAAATTTGCCTATAAGTATTTCATGGATTCTAGCAGGGAATTGTGGGTCTTTATTACTCATAGCACAAAAAGGGGCATTAGTGTCAGCATGCTTTGCATTGGATCTCTTGTCCCTGAGTCCATGGAGGCAACATGGTAAACCCAGATAGATGCTACAGAAGCAACAGGTTTGCATCATAGCTGAGAGTAACTGAGTTTGGGGAATCCACTGTTTTTATAGCAATCAGTAAACAAGCATGCTGTTTGTCCAAGGGAGAGGAGAGACAATACCTCATTTCTCAACCTTGAGAAACAAACCTAAAAAATAGTCTAGTGGTCAGGGACTTGGGCTCTGGCACACCCAGCAAGATTTGTAAGAGTACAAAAGACCCCAAGAGTACTGTCTCTCCAAACACTGTTATACAAATCATTTCCATTCATTTATAATTTATGTATTCACTGTATCTCCTCTTTAATCTGTTTTATTTCTTTCATGTCACTTTTCATCAACATTAAAAAAATATATTTATTTATTTATTTTAGGGGGGAAGGGGCAGAGAGGGAGAATACTGAAGCAGACTCCCCACTGAGCGTGGAGCCCAGCATGGGGCTCCAGGGGCTCCATCTCAGGACCCTGAGATCATGACCTGAGCTGAAATTAAGTCAGCTGCTCAACCAACTGAGCCACCCAGGTGCCCCTTATCAACATTTTTAGTGTGTATCTCTCCCACCAGAATAGAAGCTCTAAGAAATCAGGTTTTGTTTTATTCACTACTGTATCTCTAGAAGGATGCCTTGCTATATTTGTTTTGTAAAATAACTGCAGTTGAATTTAAATATTTATTAGTTTACTAAAAGCTGGGTGCTTTTCTGGGTACCAGGGATAGAATAGTTAACAAGATGGAGAAGGTCCCTGCTCTAACTCTCGAGATCCTTACAAGTAAAAGATAAACTATAATAGTGACTACCTCATGTAGTTACAGAGAAGGTGTAATAAATAATACAAGTAAAATATTTAGTAAAAGTCCTATTATATAGTTAGTGCTCATGAATTTTAGCAATTATTTATTAAAATATAATACCCCTACTATTGTTACTTCTTGCATTTTACACTTTATAGTTTGAAAAACTACTAAAATATTTAAATTTTTTATTTTTAAAATTAAATATTCAAGCACACAAACTTGCATAGAAAATACTGCAATGCAAGATTAACTGATAAAAATATCTCATTACTTTTTAAAAGAATACTGTTGGGTACCTGGGTGGCTCAGTCGGTTAAGTGTCTGCCTTTCCTGGGATCGAGTCCTGTGTCAGGCTCCCCGTTCAGTGGGGAGCCTGCTTCTCCCTCTGCCTCCAGCTCCCCCGGCTTGTGCTCTCTCTCTCTCTCTCCCTCTGTCTCTGTAAAATAAATGAAATCTTAAAAAAAAAAAATACTGTTAAATAAAGAAAAAAGTTACAAACACAACTAGTGCCCCATCGTATCCTTTTCTCTCCTCTGCCTCTTCAGTGTTAATGACATCATTTTCATTTCGTATTCTTAAAAAATCCGGAATTTATTTTATTTTAAACTTAAATCAAAACTTAAATCAAAAAGCATTTCCTTGGGGCACCTGGGTGGCTCAGTCATTTAAGCATCTGCCTTCAGCTCAGGTCATGATCCTAGAGTCCCAGGATGGAGCCCCACCTTGGGCTCCCTGCTGGCTGGGAAATTTGCTTCTCCCTCTTCCTCTGCCCCGCTTCCCCCACCGTCCCCCCCGCACCCCTCCCCCCGGCTTGTGTGCTCTCACTCTCTCTCACTCTCCCTCTCAAACAAATAAATAAAATCTTAAAAAAAACCAAAACGTTTCTTTTAAGATACCTGTTAGATCTTTTTGGTCCTTCCCAACTTACCTCAATGGCACATTTGTAAGGAATGAAAAAGTGTGAAATAGTACCTGAATTTGCTATAGTAAAATTCACCAAATTCTGTGCTCTGTGCTTTTAATATCTTTTGCTTACACATATAAGGAATTTCACCAATATACTCATCTTGCATTCAGAAATGATTATGAATACGATGACTTTAAGACCCTGACCTTTTAAGAATATTTTATTTGGAACATATTTCTTCTTATCACTAGTTCACACTTTAGGGACTTATTAAAATGTTCTTGCTAATTTCACTTGCAAACTATATTGCTATTACTGGTATTTACTGCACTTAACCTTCACCTTTACGAAAGTAACATTAAGGTGTTATTTGCATAAGTTAAAATCATTACATTTGAATGTTGCCCTGACTATATTTTTAAAAATGACTTTTCCATAAATTACATTAGAAAAACATTATTGAGGAAAAGGCATTTTGAAAGGTGATTGAATAAATTTTTTTTCATAAGATAAACTGATTTTGATTTTCACTTTAGAGATGGACCTTTGGCCAATGTAAATTCCTTTCACTTATTGGGGTTCTTTACATCATATCCCCACTATAGTGGCTAGCTTCCTACTTCAACAAAAGAAGTATTTCAAATCTCAAGAAACTGATACAGAGAATGGGGACAAGAAATGTTAATAAATATAATTTTTCTGTTTTTATAAATTAAGTAGTCCCATGATAGCTTATAAAAGATAAAACACAATGTACCTACTGTTTTTTTCCCAAGAATTGTAAGAAAAAAATCTTAGCTTACCAACACACTTAATTTGACTAGAGTTTTCACTTAATGCTTAAATCTTTTTACATAAACTTGATACAAGATTCTGCAAAACACAGTATTTTTAATGGGCCTTGAGACAAAAAATTGTATCAACAGCCTTTTTGCTTGGTTTTGGTACTTTATTTATAATAATACCAAAAGAAACATTAAACACATTACCAGAGAAACACATAAAAGAAAAAAGTGCTCTAATCTAAATATTTTTGCAAAAAACTACAGCCAGACATTTTGCACTCAGAACTAGACAATGTTTGGACTGCCTGTTCCTCAAGGTTCGAGTAACTACTATCACAACCTAGGACTAAGGTACTCACTGGATTTCCTTTAAGGCAGTTTGTCAGACTCAAGTTTACAGGCACAGTCCTCCATAGACTGCCCTCACTGCAGATACCAACCACAGATTTGAGTTTCTCCTTGGGCATTCTTACTTCTGATCAGCTGGCTACAAAGTTGGGTGTTCCCATGACCAACCTCAGGTTCAGTAATTCACTGGAATTACTCATAGAACTCAGGAAAGCACTATACTTATGATTACAGTTTTATTATAGCAAAAGGATACAAATCAGAAGAAAGAAAGGGAGAAACACAGAGAGTAAGGTCTGGTGGAATTCCAAATGCAAAGCCTCTGTTGTCTTCAGAGACACATTACTCTCCTGGTATCACTGTGTAATAATACTCAAAGAGTATTGCAGACCAGAGAAGATTCCAGAGTTTTTATTGGGGTTTCATTATGTAGGCACAGTTGATTAAATCATTGCCTATAAGTCTCAATTTCTAGTTTCCCCTCCTTGGATGTCAGGCTGAAATTATGTGGCTCAAAACACCAAAGTTCTAATCACATGGGTGGTATTTCTGGTGTTGTTAGCCCTGGTTCTGAGTCATCTTGGTTGCTTAAACTATATAGGGGACAACCATGGCCCACCTCATTAGCATAAACTACCAGGTGTAGTTCAGGGACCCATTATGAATACCTTGAGAGCTTGTTTGGAGGTTCTAGCAGGGGAGCGCAGCTACTCGTATACCCTTGACCAAAGAACGGTCCTCCTCTATCAGGGAAGGTTGTCCTCTTCGACCGAGCATGCAGCTTTGGGAGGGACACACATGGAGTGGTGAGGGAGGAAGGGGACACCCGCTTAGCCAGCCAGATCAGCTGAATCAACCCTGGCGATCAATGGGGTGACAGATGTCGCAGCCAGATCGCCCTCACATCCCCATTATAAATACCAAAGACAGTTGTCACTAGAAAAATTCCAAGAGTCTAGAGGTTACATCCCAGGAACCAGAAACAGTAGCCAGCCAAATTCTTTATTACACGTGGTCTTTCCTTCAAACATCTAATTATAAATTCCAAATCATGATGCTATTAAAAAATATGAAAATGATCAAAATCATAGTAGCTAATTAATTTCTGTATCAGAAACCTAGAGCTCTCAGCCCATGTATGCTTCTCCTAAACATTCACAAGTAAAGACCTTGTACAAGTAAGAGCTACATAGTTTCAGTGAGCCCAGGAGGGACTGAAGGAAAACTAGGAAACACAAAACATCAAGGAAAAAAAATGAACAAGATGATGATAATGTCAAAGTAAAAGCAAATTAAAGCCTGAAAAGTTGACCAGTTTCTAGCAATAGGAAAAAATCTATGGGTTCACAGATCAGCATAAATTGGACAAAGTCTGTTGGTAGCCCAATAATCTTTTTCACTGTGTCTTAAATTTGACTCAGGTTTAAATAATAAATCTTGTGTTTTACACAGATAGGATCTGGGATAACACATTATCAGACAAGAGTTTTATAAGTTTACTTTGAGTGCAGGTGGCTTAAATTGCAAAACTCATACTATACAGCGTGGATTGTTTGTTCTTACTCTGAGTGCCTATACACCATTGTCCTTGCTACATCTGTGAACAGTGGTCTCGTAGACATGTGTAATTAAATGCTGCTACCAAAGAAAGGAAATATATTGGTTTGAGATGAGAATTTCTCAATCTGTGTTTAGAAAAATGTTTTCCCTATTGCTCCAGATTAAGTTGGTAGCATATCTTCGCTGTACACAATATAAAGTTCTCATAAAAGCCATTGAATTACCTGAACCTTACCTAGATGTACCTGATACTCAAAAGCTGTTATGTGTGCAGTATGGAGAATGAAAACTAAGGAACTTAAATGATATGAAAATGAATGGGCACAATATCCCTGGCCTTTTTTTTTTTTTTTAAGTAGAGAGAATGTTTACCTATGAGAAAAGAAAATTAAACATCATCACACTATCCTGGGCTTGGGAGGGGGTAAAAGAAGGATATATACTAGGATATAACGTGGATTTCTATCAGTGTTCTTCTCCACTGAGGGCAAAATAAGAAGCTATGTGTCTAAGTTGCTGCAAGAGAGATTTAGCTGGGATATAAACAAAAAATTCTTGACAAGAGACACATTGCTAAATATGCAAACAGGTTACAGAGGGAGGTTCGGTTCTCTCAATACGAGATAAAATTTCATATCTGAGATCATGAAAATGTTATCCGCTGTGCATCAATGCAAACTGGAAAGAAAATTTCACGTCAGTAGTCTTCTAACTCAATAATTCTGTAATTCCATGTCTAAGCAAAGGTGCAATGATTTGTTTTCATGAATGTTTAGAAAGATTATACTTTTAAGAATCATTGATTTATTCTATTAATAACTAATGTAACAAATGCTTTATAGTTTGTCCAGTTTTTATAAATGTTTACATCTGCACTGTGACATTTGATCAATCAAGGTACAAGAAAAGTTTTATTAAGTAAGCCAGATAGTACCCCATTCAAAATATCTTCATCCCAAGTTTCATAATAGTTGTTCTGAGTAAAAGAAGACAGACAAAAAAGAATATATACTGTGGAGGGGAGGAAAACTTTTCCCTTCATATATTCTAGGTTCTTTGGCTCGGCTAATAATTAAATTGGCATAAAACAGATTAACAAGAGAAAAAAAAAGTACTTTCTACATACAGAAACCCCATTAAAAAATATGAGACTCTAAAACACTCAGACCATTGAGGCTTATATACCATTCTGAGCCAAGGAGAAGCTAGGAAGGGTCTGAGGCTTCAAAGGGAAAGAAGACAGTTCACAGGAAGATGAGAAAAGCAAATGTTTGGTAAACAGATGTTTGCCCCCCCATACAGATAAGTCTTTCTGATATAAAAATTTATTTCTGGTAATAGCTGTCTTCCTGGTATAGGCCCCCTATCTAAATTCTTTTAGGCAGTTAAGGAAGAAGTAAATAGCTTTTCTTGAGTTTGCTGGGTCTTAATTGCCTTTAGCTCAAAACAACCCACATGCCAAAGTAACACATATTATGTTCCCCCTCCACTTCCATTTATTCAACACTCTAGAAAAACACAAAATAATCTCTGCTGACAGTAAATAAATCAGTGGTTGCCTGAGTATGGGAGTGAGAATATAGCAGAACTAATGCCATTCTGAAGGCCCCCCTTCCTCTTCTGCCTTGAGTTGTTTAAAAATAAGGTAATCTGTACATGCGAAACCCTGACCTGCAATACAAGGCAAACTATGTTGGTATTCCTGCACATAACTCTCAAACACAATCTAAAGCTGAAACTCTAACCAAGATAATAATATCATTTAAAGCTCTTCAGGGAACTTAAAGAATGCAACTAATGCCATGCCAAAAGCATGTGACAGTCAAGTGACTGCAACTAGGGGACTTCTTAAGACAGACAACCTCCACTAGAGCCTACAAGTTCCTCTGAAGAGTTATAATTAAACTTGATTTTATCTGCTTAATCTTTGAGGCTTATTTCCCTTTCCTTTCCCCTTTAAAATCCCCTGCCTGCACCAAGGTGGTAAGGTGGTTATTTGGGACATTAGTTTGCTATCTTCTTGGTGAGCCTGATTGACTGAATAAAGTCCTATTCCTTGCTTCAACAACTTGTTATTCAACTTATTGAACAGTGGAGCAGCAAGTAGATTGAATTTGGGTTTAGTAACAAGAACTGTAGAGGGTTGGGAAGGCGGGATGACAAGGGGCATGAGGAAACTCTTGGGAGTGATTGATATGTTCATGATCTCCAGTATGATAGTTCACAGGTGTGTACATGTCAAAACTTAAGAACATGTACATTTTAAATATGTGTAGCTTATTGTATGTTAATTATACCTCAAGGCTATTTTTAGAAACTCATTGAATGATATACTTAAAGTCAGTACATTTCATTGTACATAAATTATACCTCAATTTTTTTTCAAAAAAAAAATCCTAATCTTTTTAATCACATACTACTCTTTTATTCTCTTAGTCAATATGATCCTATTATTTTTTGTAGCTCTTCCTCATTCCTTTCTAATTACCAGTTGGAACACTCTTCTTAAACTAGTGTACCAGTTCCCACTTTGTACTTACTTCCCACTTTGTCATCTTTATAATTTACTGTATTTCTTTTATAATCTTCTACCTCACCTCATTCTTTAATTGAAATGTAAGAGCAATGCCTTTAGAACTTTCCACTCCCCACAACCACGAATGGCAGCAAATATTTTCCAAGATTTTATCTATATTTAGACTAGCTATATTTCTAACTAGAGTTACTTGCTTTTTAACCTTTTTTTCTTAATTCTGCACAATTCATGTTAAAAATCATTTCTATTAAGCCACCTTGAAAAACTGTAATTGAGTAGCTGGTTACTATTTGGCTCTCTTTTGGATAATTTTATACATTCACATCTCTGATATGTTCAGTCAGTAAAAGAGATGTTGAAAAGTATTACAGGGTAGAAGTAGTTCAGTTATAATTTCCTAAGGGAAAAATTCATCTAGTAACTCCAAAATATTATGTCAAACACAGGTCCATGAACACCAAATATTTTTAATTAACATAATGAAATGAAATGGAAAAAAAAGAAAAATTAGTAACACTAAAAATGGCAAATATAAAGGAATTATAATAAGAACATGTCAGGGCACAGCGAGAGAGGGAACACAAGCAGGGGGATTGGGAGAGGGAGAAGCAGGCTTCCCACGGAGCAGGGAGCCCGATGTGGGGCTCCATCCCAGGACCCTGAGATCATGACCTGAGCCGAAGGCAGATGCTTAACGACTGAGCCACCCAGGTGCCCCAGTTGTTTTTTAAAGGATTTTATTTATTTTAGAGAGAGAGAGAACGGGGCGGGGGGGCGGTGTGCAGGGAGAAACAGAGTGAGAATGAGCAAGAGAATCCCAAGCAGGCTCCATGCTCTGTGGGGATCTCGCCCCATGCTTGATCTCACGACCCTGAGATCATGACCTGAGCCAAAATCAGGAGTCAGATGCTTAACCAACTGAGCCACCCAAGTTTGGTAGGTTTTTAATTCTAGGTTTTCAATTCTAAATTAGTTGCTCAATTTTAAAAATTTAAATTGAATTTTAAGGCTTCTCCTCTAAATATTTTTCTTAAATATTATAAATACAAAAAATCCTAAAAAATAAAATTCTTTCTTAAAATAAAAATAAAAATATAAATACTATAGCTTTGATCCCAAACTTTTCTATTCTTGATTCTAAGTCCTCTGAGTTGAATGTTGCTGACTCACTAAGAATTTTACAATTCTTTAAACATTTTCATTTGTTTATCAATAAAATGTTGGAGAAAAAAATGTTATCAAGGAGGCAATGCCTTGTACTATAGAAAATCATAGTCATTTAATTAAGACTAATTACTCTCTTTTGGATGTTGATTATATTTTTGTTTTGTTTTGTTTTTTTGCTAGAAATTGCAGGGAATTTTTATTTATCATGGATGTTGATACTTATATTTACTTGTACTGCAGAGTCACAGAGAGAAGTGTGGGCAAGGTATTTGCAGGGTTTAGGGGTTTAGCACAGCATCTAGTACCCAGAAGGTTGTTCAATAAGGACTTGTCATACTTGTCAAATGCCAACTCTTGGTACAATAAACTGTCAATTAGTCATTTTTTAAACACAGATGCCTTTTTTAAAAAATTGTTGTTACACTGCATTTTTGCCAATTAAGGATTTAATTCCATTTGTTGTGTTGTTGTTGGGTTCTTAGTTATTTTAGAGGTTAGGTGGTAGGGCACCCTTCCCCTCCCCCAACAACAGCATAGTATTCTTATTAGGAGTTCCTAAGATTGGGCAATTCCAGCTTGCAAAGCATGGTAGGACATAGCCAGGGGGTTGAGAAACTGTAGTTGTCATCTAGGGTTATAATTTTCCATCACTGTGCTCCTTGCACCCGGAAGTCCTCTTTCCAACCCTCTCCATTAAAACTATTGACATGAAGACTTCATCTGCTTCATAATGGTGCTTTTACCAGATTCTTCAGCACTCTCAGGAGTTCCTTAGTTTGGCTCTTGGGCATGCCAATGGAGAAGTGAAGAGAAAAGAGAGAGAATTGGAGGGTGGTTAGGAGGCTCAGGGATGGGTGGCAGCACCAGGTACCCCTGCCCTGTCCCATCTTGGCCCCAGTGCCTCTCGACAGTCTTTTCTAATATGTCAGATGTGTAAGTGGAAATGTAATTATTTTCAAACCAAAAAGGAAATCACCAATATAACTATATATAAGTAGTTATATATATTCTCAAGTTTCTATCTTCCGGTCCATCTGTCGCATTTTTAAGGCACTTTGACACATCTAGAAATTAAAATTTGGCATAAATACGTAAATCTCTGTTCAAAGCCAATGGAGAAATCCTAACTTTATGGGGTTATTTTTACCCTGGTTATGCCTAATTTTAGTTCCATAAACATAAAGGTGTCTCTAAGTGAAAATGTGACAAGAATACTTGAAAGTCACTTGATTCATCTTGGAAAACCTTTTATTATAGTCTCTGAATTTGAAAAATGTAACATACTAATGACCAGGTAAAATATCACTTTGTAATTCAGTTAATTTCTAATTCTTTGCTTTTGATAAAATTTTAGGGTGGCCTAGTCAAGTTGCTAGTTAGTAGAGTATTAAAATTAAAATTTGATGATAGATTACTAATCCAGTGTTCTGAGTGACTTTTCTGTAACAGAACTTCTTTCATTCCCATCTACATATTTATGTAAATAAGATTACCCAAAGTTTATAACTAATATAAACCCTATGTTATTTTGGTAATAAGTAACATTCATCTATGAAATACACATTAATTAAAAAATAAACAGCCTCATTCATCTAATTAAGAGATATATTTTCAAAAAATTAGCTTTTTTGTTATAATAATAAAAATTTATAATATATTGTGACTTTTTAATTAGACATTTACTATTAAAATTATAATAATAATTCAATGTAGGAGACAATTTCTAACACTTGGAATGTTATAGTACCTAGAAATGATGGGTTTAAATTTCTCTTTTGTTGCAAAGAAATATTATAGAGTTAATAATAAAAAAAACTTCGAGGCATAAAATAAACTACATTAAATTAAAATTCTGCTGGAGAAGTGAAATGGGAATACAACATCAAGGGGCAAAGGAATTAATATAAAATTTATGACTCTTAACAAATAACGTATTGATGCATTTCTTTCAGTGGATGTTGGTGATTATCAGTTCACAATATTGGATGATGATAGGTGCTTGGGAAAGTAGATAAAGTTAAGGAAGAGTGCTTGCTATTTTAATTAATGTGACCAGGCAAGGCCTCACTGAGAAGTTGACATTTCAGGTAGAGGAGTTAGCAGACATCTGGGATAAGAATCTTCCAGGCAAAAGGCACAGTTAATGCAGAGGTCCTCAGAGAAGAAGGAGCCCGCCTAGCATGTTCAAGGAAATATCAAGGAGCGCAGTGTGGCAGCAGTGCAAGATGGAAGGGAGAAAATAGGTGAATGGGATTTTTTTTTTTCTTTTCAAAATTAAAGAATCCTCAGGAAAAATGGTTTGAAGATCACTGTGTCATGTGTTATAAATAGCAGGTGTTGTAAGACATGTGTCCCAGATCCCCAGACACCAATTATGCACCCATTACTCACAAAACTAAATTTCTACCAAGCCAGTTTCTTGATTGGCTTTCTCATGTATATTTATATAGAGAAGTTACAGAACTCTTGAAGTTATAGATCTCTTGATCTCAGGGTTGTAAGTTCAAGCCCCATTTTGGATGTAGAGAGTACTTAAAAAAATAAAAATTTTATTTTATTTTATTTTTTTTAAAGATTTTATTTATTTTTTTATGTAATTTCCAACCCCAATGTGAGGCTCGAACGCATGACCCTGAGATCAAGAGTCACATGCTCTCCCGACTGAACCAGCCAGATGCCCCCTAGAAATAAAATCTTAAAAAAAGGAGCGCCTGGGTGGCTCAGTTGGTTGGGCATCTGCCTTCAGCTCGGGTCATGATCCTGGGATCGAGCCCCGCATCGGCAAGGAGTCTGCTTCTCCTTCTCCCTCTGTCTCTCTCCCCGGCTCGTGCTCTCTCTCTCCCTCTCTCTCTCTCTCTTAAAAAAAAAAAAAAAAGATATGTAAATTTATATCAACTGCAAAATTCCATATATAAGCAAGTGCTATAAACTTAAATAGCAAATAATGTATTTTAAATATTAGAAAATATTATGCAAAATATATTTGATTAAATCGCTTGTAAAAAAATTATTCCAAACCAAATATCTGTTGAAATGAAGCATTTGTTTGTACATTGATAGTTATTTCAGAATTCATTTCTGGAATTCAGTAAATAACAATCTTTGCTAACTTTTGTATGTAGCTCCATGGGGGAAGCAAAAAGTTTGTCTAATTGGGTTTTATAAAAATTGCACATCAGCAGCAAAACAGTAATAAAGGTGTGAAATATGTGTCAAAGAATTGACTTATTTTAAATTCTCTCCTTTTGTTTTTCTCAAAATGAAGTTATAAAATTCTGTTCTTGATAGTGGAATCACTCAGAATTTTATGGTTTATAATTCTGTATTGGTTTGAAAATCATAAAATTGAAAAAAAAAGTCTTGAAAGCAATTTTATGTACTACAGTGAAAAGAAGTTAGAAACTTCCAAAGGGAGAAAGGCAAATAAATTATGACTCTAAGGGAAAACTCCAAATCCTAACCCTAGTGGCTTAAAGTTAATTACATTTTCTTGGGGGGGGGGGTGTTTCTCTATGGAATCTCAGCCTTTATAAAAATGCCAATAATTTTGTAGATGATAAAGAAAATGTAGTATTTCTATTTAATGGGTAGAGCTGATTCCATGACCTAACTGGAAATGCAGTGAATTTTCCCCTTCTATTTTCTAAAGGAAAAGCTTCTAGAGAAACTGAAGTAGACTATCACTGGGTGGAAACAACTGTCATTTAGTGCCTTTTTAAACAGTTTTATTGATACATATTTGACAAATAAAATTATTATATATTTAAAGTGTACAATGTACACCTCTCAAAAAAACAATGGTTGATGACTTTCTGTCTTGCCTATATGTAGGGAAGAGTCCACACAAATGATTTTGTTATAGGTAGTGACATTTTTCCTACTTACATAAAAAACATCCTTTTTTTTCCATGCCAAAAATAAAAGTAAAATATAAAATGTACAATGTAATGATTATATATATATATAGAAAGAATTCTCACAATCAAGTTAATTAACACATCTATCACCTCCCATCTTTACTTTTTTTGGGATGACACCCCTTAAGATATTCTCTCAGCAAATTTCAATTATACAATGTAGTATTATCAACTACAGTCACTATGTCATACTTTAGATTCTCACACCTTATTCATCTTATAACTGAAAATTTGTACCCTTTTACAAACCTCTCCCCATTTCCCCCACTTCCTAGTCCGTTAGTGCCTATTTAGATGGTTTCACATTCTTTAAATTATAAGTGTGTTGCTAAATTAAGTGTATATCTTACAATGACAAGATTTACAAGATAAAAAGTCCCTTTATTGATGTACAGTTTACAAATTATATTGTAGATATGTCTCTGCAACCAGAGGAAGTACTTAAAATGTTAAGCCCATATGTTAATGTCCTAGATGTCCCCTGTATTAGTCTGCTCAGGATGCTATAACAAAATACCACAGACTGGGTGACTTAAACCACAGACATTTACTTCTTATCATTCCGGAGACTGGGAATTCCAAGGTCAAGATGCCAGGCAGTTTGGTTCCTGGGAAGGATTCTCTTCCTGGCTTACAGAAACACTGCCTTCTCACAGTGCACTCCACAAGGCGAAGAGATAGCTATGTCTCTCTCTTCCTCTTCTTTTAAGGACTCTAATCTCATCATGAGAGCTCCATCCTTATGGCCTCATCTAACTTCAGTTACCTCCCAAAGGCCCCATCTCCAAGATATAGTGGGGGGGGGGGGCCGACCACAATTCAGGCCAAAGCTGCCCATAGTATTTATATGTCATATGTGTATAACTTCCATCATTTCTTGATTTTCTAATCCAAAAACTCTTTACTCCTTATTTGTCTATATTTAAAGACAGCAAAATAGTATTTTTAAATTGTTTTACATTTAAGCATAATTCTTAAGCTTTCTAAAAATAATTGTTATTTTTTAGGTAAATTTTAGATTCACAGCAAAATTGAGCAGGAGGTACAGGGATATCCCCTAAACCTTATATGCGCAGCCTCTCCCATTATGACAGCTCCCACCAAAATGGTGTACTTCTTACAAATGATGAACCTCTGTTGGCACATCATGAACATCCATGTCCATAGTTTACATTGGGATTTACCCTTGATGTTTTACATTCTATGGGTTTGGACAAATGTATAATGACATATATCCATTACTCTAGAATCATACAGAGTAGTTTCACTGCCCTAGAAGTCCTCCATTCTTTGTCTATTCCCCCCCAGCACAATGAGGGCCAGGTGGTCCCTGGAAATCACTGATCTTTTTGCCGTCTCCATAGTTTTGCTTTTTCCAGAATGTCATATAGTATGTAGCCCTTTCAGATTGGCTTCTTTCACTTAGTGATATGCATTTAATGTTCCTCCATGTCTCTCATGGCTTGATAGCTCATTTCTTTCTAGCACTGAATAATATTCCATTGCCTGCAGGTACCACAGTTTATTTATCTGTTCACCTACTGAGGGACATCTTGGTTGCTTTCAAGCTTTGGCAGTTATGAATAAAGCTGCTATAAACATCCATGTGGAGGTTTTTGTGTGGACATAGGTTTTCAACTCCTTTGGGTAAATACCAAGGGGCTCAGTTCATATGGTAAGAGTATGTTTAGTTTTGTAAGAAATCACCAAATTGTCTTCGAAAATGGCTGTACTTTTGCATTCCCAACCACAACAAATGAGAGTTCCTGTTGCTTCACGTCCTAACCATCATTTGGTGTTGTCAGTGTTCTAGATTTTGGCCATTCTAAATAGGTATGTAGTGATTATCTCACTTTTAATTTGCATTTCTGTGATGATATATGATGCAGAGCATCTTTTCTTCTTTTTTTTTATTTTTTAAGTTTTTATTTATTTCTTTGTCAGAGAGAGCACAAGCAGGGGGGAGTGGCAGGCAGAGGGAGAAGCAGGCTGCCTGCTGAGCAAGGAGCCTGATGCAGGACTCGATCCCAAGACCCTGGGATCATGACCTGAGCCAAAGGCAGATGCTTAGCCAACTGAGCCCCCAGGTGTCCCCAGAGCATCTTTTCATATGATTTTTTTGCCCTCTGTATATATTCTTTGGTGAGATATCTGTTAAGGTTTTGGCTCATTTTTAAATCAGGCTCTGTAGAGGTTTACAAATTCTTTGTATATTTTAGATAACAGTCTTTTTCAGATACGTTTTTTGCAAATATTTTCTCCCCATATGTGGCTTGTCTTCTCATTCACTTGACAGTGTCTTTCACAGCAGATTTTTAAAAAATTTTAATGAAGTGCGGTTTATCAATTCTTTCTTTCATGGATCATGCCTTTGGTGTTCAATGTGAAAAGTTATCTAGATTTTTTTTTCCTATCCTATTTTTTCCCTGTTTTTTTTTTTTTTTTTTTTTTTTTGCTATCTTCTAGGAGCTTTATAGTTTTGCATTTTATATTTAGGTCTGTGATCCATTTTGTGTTAATTTTTATGAAAGGGGTAAGTCTGTATCTAGATTCGTTTTTTTCATGTGGATTTCCTTCTTAAGCTTTACTATATATTTTACTGAGAATAGTGAGTAGTAATAATAGCTAACATCTATTGATGCTTGCTAATCCTGTAGGTGCAGGCAACATTGGGAAGAGCTTTCATGTTTTAAACTCATTTAATCATCATGACAACCCCATGAGATAGGCAATATTATTTATATTTTACAGAAGAGAAAACTGATTTTCAGGAAACGGAATAATTTGCTCAAAGACACAGAAGCAGGCCATTGAAGGAGCCAGGTTTTAAACCCAGACAGCCTGATCCCAGAGCACACTCTGTTATTCATATACCTACAATATACCTATTATATTACAACATTAGATAATAAACACCTGGTTTTAAGATTATAGATCTAAATAATAATTGGAAAAGGTTAAGACAGTACTCTTGACTAGAGAAAAAGACATGTTTTAAGATAGAGAATGTTTCTTAACTATGTGTATTATATTCACTGAAATACTTGGATTTTTATTGCCTTGGATCAATGTGTATTACACATGCCTCAAAGTAAATCTGAAGAAATATATCTCTTTAGACATCCAGTGGTAAGCAATAAGTAGATGAAAGTATTTGCCCTTATAGTTTGTGGATCAATATTTTAAATTGTGTTATGATTAATTATAACTCATCAAAGATAATTGTTGACAGAAGGTAGCTAGATTTATCATGGTGATCACTTTGTAATGCCTATAAATGTTGAATCACTGTGTTGTATACCTGAAACTGATACATTTTATGTGAAACTATGTTCAGTAAAAACATAATAATAATTGGAAGAAGTTTGCTCATATTATGTAACTGATTAAATGTCACAGACTTGGGAAATCTATGATGAATTATTCTTGTTTACAACCATCATGCATTGGTGATATTCAGGAATGTAATCTGCATAGCCTACAGTTGTTTCTTAGTCTTTAATTGGGACTTTCAGCTCTTCACACAGACAAACTGGAGGTAAGAATTCAGTTTGGCTGCTTTAGCTCAGTCATTTTACATCTGCTTCCTCTAATTCAGATGTCTCTACAAAACCAAAAAAATCACTCACGTAAATTTAGTCTTCCAGGTAAAATAGTGTAATAAAAAATACATGGGTTACACAGGCTCACATAGTTTGTGCACATTGAACACGATAAATCACAGTGTTATAAATCTTCATTTGTACCTTCTCTGGGGCAGAAGTTTTCATTTTTCTAGCAAACTGACCAACTTATCACTAAGATCTGTCGCATTTTCCTTTATGACATTTCTTATATTTATAGCTAATAATTTCTACCGGTTTTCTGTCACTTGAATTACTGCCACCTGATCCTCATGATGTGCCCGAAAAGCAGCCGTCAACATTATCATTTAATTTCTTCTTCAGCTAAGAGCAGGTTTACCATAATATCCTACAATCACACAACACTTTATTTATGGATATAAGACAACTTTTTCACCTTCATATTTCCCCATCAGAAATGTTGCTGTTTGGCTTACACTAACTAAACAATTCAAAAAGTGCTTCTAATGTTACTGCCTCCAGACTAGGCAGTTTTCTGGACTGTTCTTGGCAGTCCTGACACCAGATGCTAAAAGACTGGTATTCAAAAGCTGGGCATTAGATGCTATAAGAAAAGCGTGCTGTGTATCAGACTCAGAAAACGATTATCCTGTCATGTGCCACTCCATCCAAAAGAGGGGAAAAAACAAAACAAAACTCAACAATGATCTTGGAGTCAACCACAGTCTGAATGTATACATTTTAAATAAACTAAATGTGGATTCAGAGATAAAAAAGACCATTCTCAAGACTTTTTTTTTCTAGTGTACGTATAAAGCAGAAATTTACATAGCTAAATTTAGGTAGGTTGGACCATTTGATATTGCTATTTTAGTAAGGAAAACACGGTCAAATATTGGCAGTTTCCTATGATTTTGCTTAAAACTCAGGTTGTAAAATACAGTGATCCTAATTTTTACTGAGAATAATGAGAAATTATTCTCAAAAATTATGCAAGCAGATAACAAAAATAGCAAGACACAGCATTTAACATCACATCATCTATCTCACTTGTCTAGATAAAGTGTCATGCATTACCTTAATTTTCAGCTACTGCTTATATCTCACACTCTCTAGAAGACTGCCACAGAGCAGAGTAAAAAGTGGCAATATAAATTACAACTTCTGGTATCTAATATTGTGGTTTCCAAACACTATGCTGACAAATGATGAGAGTATTATGAACTCTCCAGTTCAATAATCCAATATTCCACCAGTAGTTAGCAAAAATAGTGTGAAATAAAACAAATTCTGAAATAAATGCCAAGGTTAAAAATACTGCTTCAAAGTCTATAAACTTATTACATGCTATTATAAAGTGCCAACAGTTTTCCGTTCCCAGTACTTTCGTTTTACTTTAAATCGATCGGAATTACTGCATTAAATCTATGTCTTTGAGAACTCAGCATGGAAATAAGAAGTCAGATTAGACACAATATGGTCAGCAAACTCACAGTATAATTATTATTTTTTTAATCATTCTAAGCTCTTTACTCAAATCCATGTGCATTGAAGGAACACATCATTTTCAAAGCACTGCATGTGTGCTATGAAGAAAACAAAAATTAAAAAATGTCTTTTTCCCTCAAAGAATTTACATTGTAACTTTAGAGACAAGATAGGAACACTTCTGTGTTTTTTGAGAAAGATTTACTTTAAGTGACATGTTAAGATAGCAAAATAAAGGAGGTATCACATGGTGGTATGTGATTGTCAGATGTATGTAGTATATATGGTAATTAATGTAAGAATTCAGGAGAGGAAAAGCTCTTTCCAGACTCAGTCCAGAAGAGGTTTGCCAGTGGAGTGGGATTTGTGCTTCCTTTTATTAAAGGATCACTGATGTTTAGAAGAGAGAGAGGGGAGAGAGGTTGCTTTCATTCAGGATGCCAGGGGCTTGGGCTGGGTAGATATTGGAAATGAGAGCACGTAGAAATAGTCATTCTCAGCTGGTTTCTAATTAGACATCACCACTACTTTGAAGTTCACCAATGTTTCTGATCATTTCTAGTTACTTAGAAACTTTATTACTCATTATTGTCATCTACTTATTTATCACCATATTAACTTATTTGTCAGCAATTCTTTGACATCTTCTCAAAATTCCAATTGTTATCATTTATTTTAGGAAAATGTACATACCAGAAAATTTATAGTAGCTCGTTGGGAATAAGAGAGCTCAGTTTTATTCATTTCAAAATGGAATCTATGAGAAGCCTCTCTAAATTTGGAATTATCTTCCATTTCTAGTTTATATTAATCATAGATTAATATAGAAACATGTTCTAAGTTTTACTTCTTCTGAACCCATAAAGAAACATGATGAAAGAATTTTAATGAAATTTAGATACTGACTCCCCACTTTCTGTATATTCACTTGCTGCCCCCAACCATCGTTAGTGACCCCACACTCAATGACCAAGTCTGACAAAAGGCAAGAGAAATTTAAGCTGACTACCTTCTTGAAATTTGGAGTGACACTTAATGCTTTATTGCCTTCCACTCAGAATGATTCTAGGTCAATTTATCAGAGATCTATATATGTGAAATTTAATTTCCCAAAGGAAAAGTATGCCAAGTGATCGATTTTCTTCCTTTGCCAACATTACCAATATACTAGAAACTTGCTTTTTTTTTTTTTTCACTATGTTAAAGTTCATGACATTCCTATTGAGTGTGCAGTCTTTACATAGATTTTAACTTCTGAGAAGATCATAACATTTTAAGGATTGTTTAATTGACCTTTGCCCTGATTTTCTGCTGTTCCTGCTGCTCCTGTAGCTTGAAAAGCTGGATAGAAAGAGGAAGTACTTTGCTGAAGGAAGAAGGGAAAGACCGTGAGTGCCAAGTACAGGGCTATTGAGCTGAGAAACAAAGGCAGTGAAGTAGAGCATTAGGAGCAAGAAGATAGGGGGTTGGGGCAGTGGAAGATGAGGACAAAATGACCAAGAAAAAAGTAGGGAAAGGGAGCAGAAAGAAGAGAGATCAACGGGGGAAATGGGGGAATTTTGAGGGACTAGGAGAGAATAGCAATAGAGAGAAGAAAGGGGAATAAGGAAACTTTAGAAGAAAAGAAAGGAGAAGGGAGGAAGGGAGAGAAGTTGAGGAAGGGAGAGAAGTTGACAGGCAGAGAGGAGAGACTACAAGCTTGAGGAGATGAGTGGTGGGAGTGGGTAGACTGAGGAGCAAAAAGAACATAGACTAAGGGGAGGGTGAAAAACTTGTGTGCAAGTTGCCCAAGCAACCTAGGTCCTAATAATCCATCATATAAGTTGCTATAAACATTATAAATATTTACAAGAAAAGAGGTCTTGGTAAATTGTTAGCTTTGGTAAATTATTCATGTTAGTCCCTCAGCAAAACATAATAATTGATCATTGGGCAAAATGGCTGGCTTTCATGAAAATATCTCTGGGAATTTATTTCAGAAATGAACACATTTCATAACAGACTTTAAATATCATAGTTTGAATAGCATGTGTTTTGAATGCCAGTATGAGCTTTCATTCATCATCTGCCCTACTGTCACACAAGCTGTGTTTCCCCCTAGTTTTATCCCATCATGGCCCGCCTGTTTCCTAAGACCTGGCCATAAGGAATAATACTGAATATTAAAAAGACCATTGTGGATCCTAGCTGAATACTACAGGAATTTTGTCCTCACTGTGGTATCTTCTTCACACTGCTAGCAAATCACTATTTAAAATAAATGTTAAAGAAAACAAAAACACTAATTTGAAAAAATATATGCACCCCTATGTTTATAGCAGGTTATTTTCAGTAGCCAAGGTATATAAGCAACTCATGTCATCAATAGACGAATGGATAAAGAAGAGGTGGCATATATATATATATTATTCAGCCATAAAAAAGAATGAGATCTTGCCATTTGTGACAACATGGATGGACCTAGAAAGTAGTATGTAAGTGAAATAAGTCAGAGAAAGACAAATACCATGTGATTTCACTTATATGTGGAATGTAAAACACAAAACAAATGAACAGACAAAGCAGAAACAGACCCATAAATACAGAGAACAAACTGATGGTTGCCAAAGGGAAGGAGGTGTGGAGTGGGCAAAATGGGTGAAGGGGAGTGGGAGGTACAAGCTTTCTGTTATGGAATGAATAAGTCATGGGGATGAAAGATACAGCATAAGGAACATAGTCAATGGTATTGTAATAGCCTTGTATGATGACAGAAGGTAGCTATACTTATGATGAGCATAGCATTACATAATAATATACAGAGTTGTCAAGTCTTTATGTTGTACAGCCTGAAACTAATGTAACAGTGTGTGTCAGCTATACTTCAGTAACATAAACAAATAAATGGATAAAAGTGTTAACATTTAAGAATTCTCAAAGCACTATATAAGTTCAGTGATCAGGACATTATTTGTTTTGTTTTATTTTTAATTTTATGAGGAAATTGGTGCTCAAAAAAGGTATGTGAGTTGTTCAAGGTTATAAGGTAAGACTTCCAAAATCTGGAACCTTAAGCCAAATCTTGCAGAAAAGCCAACACTGGTTTTTTTTTTTTTTTAATAACATCCAAATGCACTATCCCGAAACACTACTAGAGATCTATAATTCCCATAATATATCTTTAAAAATGGTAACATTTTCAATAGCTAGAATATATGTTATAAAATTTTAATCAATAAGATACTCCTCCCACATTCTCTTCCTCAATATAGATGTCTTTTAGTTTCTCTTAATAATTGCTCTTATAAATCAGTAACTAGGTTCAGTTCAGCAATGCTCAAGCACATATGAATGAAATAAGAAAAAATTATTCGGTTATACTGTCCTTCAAAAGCTAAACTTACAGTGTGAATTAAATAGCTATTGTGTAATAAGAGAATGATAAGCTAAAAGTTCACTATTAGTATAATGGTTTAAAGAAATACATTGGTGTGGGATGCCTGGGTGGCTCAGTCGGTTGGGCATCTGCCTTCGGCTCAGGTCATGATCCCAGGCTCCTGGGATGGAGTCCCACATCGGGCTCCTTGCTTGACGGGGGGTCTGCTCCTCCCTCTGCCTGCTCTGCCTGCCACTTCCCCTGCTTGTGCTCTCTCTCTGACCAATAAATAAATAAAATCTTAAAAAAACAAAACAAAACAGAGAAATACATTGGTGTGGGTGTGCATAGGTGCCCCATTAACAGACTCGGATATCCTTTTGGCTTATTTAGAACAAAGTTCTGTATTGACAGACCCCAAATCTGCTCTGGTTCTGCCAAAAACTCTGAAATGTCTGAGATTTTACTCTTGTTACGTAACAAATTAGCCTGTCACAATTTCATGGGTGCCCGTAGAACAAATGAGACTCCCCGGTGAGAGACAAAGGGCAGGTTGTTACTCCTACTGAAAGCAGTAGCCACAGTATCAGCATTTGTGGGCTGGCTCACCAAGCCCCGGTTACTACAGGGTGACAGGAAGAGGGCCAGATGACACAAGTACCAGCAAAGGAACCCCAAGCTTAGAGAGCTGGGATCTTTTTATGATAGGTAGTGGCCATGCTAGTCCTCCTCTTCAGAAAGAGGCATTTTTATGGTCCTAGACAGTGAGCATGGTTGCCCTGATAGAGACAGGGTCTCTCTCTTCCACGGTGCCCTCCAAACATCCTTGAAACGGCAGTCCAGACAAAGAGCAGTCAGAGTCTCACCGGTAAGAGGTGCAGAAACGCTAAGAGACCTCGGAGAATTACCTCCCAGCAGGTTGGTGTACATCTGCCTCAAGCTGTTGGATTGTTCTGAAACTTGCTTTACAAGTTGGGATATTTAATTGATAGTACAACTGCCTCATAGGTGCCTTAATTGCAAGTTTCTTTCTGTTATTCTCTCCATATGATTTCATTGGAGAGAAAGGCCAAACTGCCACGATGAACATGAATTGAATCCATCTGCTGTAACTGTTTCTCCTCAGAAACAGAAACACTGATCCTGTCCCAAAGCTTCAAACCAAACTCAGGTTCTAGGGCCAACTCTCATTCCATACTGATCTGATTTTGCTACAGACTTTTTGTTTCTTGGGACATCTGCCTTGATCATTGCACCAGCAGATCTGTTCTCTCAGGCTGAGATCTTGTTTTTTAACTCCAGATGTCCCCAGAACCTAAGTCCTCATCCTAGCCCCAGCCCAGCCTCTGGGCCATGCCCCAGTTGTGAGACCCTTGTCACTGACTGGGTTGCCCTCTTCGTCATCATGTTTCTTCTGCGACCACCTTCCCTGATCTTGTGTTCCTTTCATTTGGGCATTAACTAAATTCTTCGGCATGATTTTCTTGATATTAAGCATGTATTTGAAGAACGACTTTACTGTTATCACCTAACTCCCATTTATTTATTCATCATATAGCTCCTGACAGACTACTAAGCTTGTGGATCTGGGACAGATTGTGAGTTTGCAGTGGAATCCCCAAATACTGCATCTGACTGGTCCTGATTATCTGACTGGTACTGTCTGTTGGCTATTCCTGGAAAGATCTCAAACCGCTGCCTGACCAGTACGTGTGCTCGCAATCTGGCTCCAGGCTCCCAGTGCCCATTATGAGAACCATCATGCTTTGTAACTACAAGAACCTCCCTTAAATTCCCTATACTTGCCATAGTTTTCTTTTTGAAAGAATTTCTCAACATGTTAATAGTGCTAGATGTTGTAGAAAACATCTAGCAAAATCTAGTATTTTCATCTCAACAATCCAATATTTTCTTTACAACATTAAAGTCTTTTAATATTTTGAATTTTGTTAATGTGAATATTAAACTGTCAATGAGGCTTTATTCATTTTTGTAAGTTTTCCACAAATGAACTTTACATATTCACAGCCCCAGCGTCTCCTCTTGTCTAAAAAACAGCACTGTACAGCTGTCTAACTCAAGACCTTTGTTTCTTTGAAATAGCTTCCCTTCTCAGGTTGTGTATGTATCTATTTAAGTGTGTTTGTCTGTGTGTGTGTGTGTGTTCCCTCTGATGGGGGTTATTATGGCTCACTGCTAAAGAAGGGCTCTCCAATTTCTAATCATCTTTAAGGGAGGGAAAAAAGATTTATTTTGAAACACTCATAGTTTGTAGAAATTTTGAGCCCCAAATAGAACAAAATGTTAGAGGATTATAAACACACTAATAATAAATAGCATAATATGCACCAGTAGTCAGTATATGTCTAACATGAGGTGAATAATATATGCTCTTATATAATGAGGTATCTAACCCATACAGGTTAATGATTAGGGGGCTAAAATCTTCAACACATGAGTCACAAATCAAAATAATTCAGTTTACTAGGCTTAGAAAATGGCAAAGTTCACAATAACCTCATGGTGTCAATTTAATTCTGCCAGAAAAACACACACCCAAATAAATCAGGAGATGCAACTTTAATGCCAATTAATCTTTTTTCTAACAAATGGAATCATCTCTGAGTCTTAAATTCTAATCAGGTTAAAAGGCATTGTCCAAGTTTTATTTCCAAGAGGCTGCAAACCCTTATGATGGATGGTCATGCAAAGGAAGGTGTTTGTCCTAAATTATGCAGTTCCACGTTCACGGGAAACCCTTTTCTGATTAAACTTCTGTTACCCTTGGGCTCTTCCAGCAGAAATGACAATGATTCATACCTAAAACCCACTACTCCCGATCCTTTCCATTTTTTCTTTTTTCATGAATTTTAGTTACTTACTTCAAATCTTTTGAGAAGTGATGAAGTATGAATAGATGAGTAGATGCATGCTGAGAATAGATGGATAATAGGATAGATGATAGATACATGCATACTATACATACATACATATATACACAAATACACAGACAAATGCCCAGCACTATTTATTAAAAAATCTGTCCTTCTTCATTTATCTGCCAAGCTACTTCTGTCAAGGCTCCATATGTATGGTGTTCTTTCTGGGCTTTCTATGCTGCTCCATTGCTCTATTTATCTACCACCGTCTTAATTACTACAATTTATTATAAATATTAACATTTGGTGGAGCGAGTGTTTTCACCATTTACTTTTTCATATGTGTCTTCTCCATTCTTGACCCTTTGTACTTACATGTACATTTTAGAATCTTTCAAGTTCTACTGAAAACAAAACAAAGAACCCTATTGAGATTTTCATTGGAAGTACATTCAAGCTCTAAACTTTTTTTATTTTCAAATCCATATTCATGGTATGTATCTAAATAGATTTCTCTCAGTAATGTTTTACAGTTTCTACATTGGTGGCCTTGCATGCCTTTTGATAAATTTGTTCTTAGATATGTGATAGTTTTCAACTATTTGAATGGTATCTTTTAAAATTTTCTTTTCTTTTTTTTGTTGGTGTGTGGAAATCAAATTGATTTTTTTAATAATTCACTTTAAATCCAAACATTTTCTGAACTCTTATTAATTATAATAATTTGTGGAACTTCTGATTTTCTGTCTAAATAATTTTATCAACTACAGACAATGTCAGTTTTGTTTCTTCTTTTCCAATCTTTTTTTCCCCTTCTACTCAACTAGCTACCACTTCTAATAGTGTTGTCTGGGTGTGGTAAAAGATGAACTGGTTTTAAAGGAAAGAGTTCAACATTTTCTTTTTTTAAAGATTTTATTTATTTATTTGAGAGAGAGAGAGAGAGAGCACGAGCAGGGGCGGGGGTGGGCAGAGGGAGAGGGAGAAGCAGGCTCCCCACTATGCCGGCTCCATCCCAGTATGCTGGGATCATGACCTGAGCCGAAGGCAGATGCTTAACTGATTGAGCCACCCAGGCGCCCCAAGAGTTCAACATTTTCAACATTAAGTGTATTGTTTATTCTAAGTTCATTGTAGACACCAAATATCTGCTCTAGTTTGCTTACTGATTCTTTTAAAAAGGATATAAAGTTTTATCAAATGCATTTTCTACATCTATTGACAGGACTACAATCCAATAATGTTGGGAATTTCATTAATTGATTGTCTAAAGTTAAATTAAGATTGAAATCCTGAAAGAAAATTGTCATAATATATTATCCTTGTTTGAAGATTGACATTCTGTTGGCTAATATTTTGTTTAGAAATTTTCATCTCAGTTTATGAATAAGATTTGCCTATAATATACCTTTCTTGTAATATCCTTATAAAATTTTGGTATAAAGGTATACAGTTACACTACTCTTGTTATATAAAGGGAGTATTCTCAATTTTTCTGTCCTCTTGAATGGTAGAACTCACTAGTAGAGCCAGTTAGGCCTAGGACTTGCTAGTAAGACTAATTTTTTAAAGAAATTTTTTATTACTGATTATATTTAATGGCACAGAATTGTCAAGGTCTCTCTTCCAGAATAATTTTTGATAAGTTATGTTTTTCTAAGGATTTTTAAATTTCATATACATTTTCAAACTTATTGGTATGTTCTTAAATAATATCATTATCTGCTTAATTTCTGCAGTACCTCTAATGTTGTACTTTTCTCACAGCTGATGTTGACAATTTGATTCTTGTCTTTTTCTTCTGTTTATTCTTACCAGAGGTTTGTCAGTTTTATTGGTCTTAAAGACTTTTGGCATTGTTCATTCTCTCTATAACCTCTGCCTTATATTTAATATATTTTCCCTTTCACTATTTGAGAACCTGGATAGGCTATGTCTAGAATTAATCATTATATCTTTTTTTAAAAGATATAAATCAATTTAAGGAAGTTTCTCTCATTGAAACCGAGTAAGTGCTGATACAGTAAGAGGATGCCACTCATAATGGTAAACTTAAAACAGCATTAAAAAGTAGCATTGACATAGTGCTTTACAGTTTATAAAAATGCTTGGACATACATTTAATTTCAAGCAATCCTTACAGAAACTTAGTAATGTAATTCTTATAAGCCACTATAAGAATTATAATAATCGAGGTCTGAGAATTCTTCAAGGCCTCACTACTGCTAAGCGATAGAACAGAAACATGGTTTCCTGGCTTTAAAAGTTACGCTATTTCCAAAATAATATGGGCTCTTAGACTATTAAGCATATTTCCCCTTGTATTTTATTGAATTACTTTTTCCTATTATTTCTCATAATATTATTGTTATCTGTCTTCCATGACCTATTGTGAGCTTGTTTTGACAAAAATTCTCCAGCAGTACAGGGCCTGGTACTTTCTTTGTTCTGATTGTTTCCATAAATCCTGTTCACATAGTCTTCTTCCATGATCTGTAAACATTCATTTTATTGTAATCAAATTGCTATAATATTCTTCTAAGAATCTCCCAAATATTAGTTCCAAATCCTAATCTTTTCAAGCAGTGGAACTCTTTCAGTCTGGCTAGATTTTAGTTTCCAGGGCACATCGTTTATTTGTTTTCTGTAGTGCTGTCTTTAAAATAGTTTTGAATATGCGGTTAATTTCTGAATGCACATTACCATTCTTTCTAGCACCCTCTTTTCCCTTGGCAATGCATGTAAAGGCATGTGTTGCCTGAGAAAATATCATCATCATCATCTATTCTAGAAAGAAAAACTGAGGACTCTTCTTTTTAGATGTGCACAATTTTTAAAGCCTTAAACAGATGATGGATGTTAAATACTTCCCCGCAGAGTGAATGTAGCTTAATAACGCCAATGATCTCGTGGGAAAGTCAACTCTTGGTTTTACCCAGCAGGTTGTTCTCACTTTCCTTTATGAAAGAACTGGTAATGTTACTTTCAAGCTCACTGACATATTATAAATGCCTTTCTCAATTACCTCCTTTGTTTATTTCACTGGTTCTCTGGTTATCCTTGCTAAACAAAATGCTTGGATCCCAGCAGAGAAGCCCTTTGAGACCTACTTAACTATTGCCCCTAACATTAAGAAAAGGACCCCAAAGGATAAACTGCTTGGCATCCACATGAGAGGCAAGCTGTTGACTGGCATTAGTGATAAGTTTTAGGGATTAATTGAGCAGAGGATGAGAATGGGAAACGAGTATTCTGGCTCTGCCTTCATCAGGTCTTCACAGTGTGGCTTCATTATTCCAAAATGAAAGTTAAAAGGCTGTTCCTATTAAAAATAAATGAAGTAGATCATTGGAATGTTTTATATAGAAAGAAAGGGATGGTGAGGTGTGACAAAGGAGTTGGGTTGAGAGTTCAGGCCTTCTTTTGAACATGCAAAAGAACACGTCTTATAACATTACTTGCATATAGAACAATAGTAGGCATGGCCAAGCAAGGAAACAGCACCAGGTGGGCAAATAAAAAGAGACCTAGGAGAGAGGGATAGTACAGCACTTCAGGAAAGTTACAGATTGGCTTGAAGCAATACTGCACCCCTGCTACCATTCATCCCCTGCCACCACCAAGCCATACACCCCTTAAACCTACACATGCACTTTCCAGGTTTATTTAACCAAAGTACTGAAATCTACTGGACACGCAATAAACACACCTCATTGCTATTTACCTTACCTTCTTCAAATGCACTGCTACCAAAATTGAGAAAACAGACATGTTTTTGGCTGTTACCTGTTTTAACACCCCCTTCTGGGAAAAAACTATGTTTATAATCATTGCAATTCTATTTAAAGAAATATTTTCAACATCAGGTCCTTTTGGATCTTGAACCACATTCACCATCAAGAAAGCCATATCATCACGCAGCAAAGAAAGTAAAGTCAATGCCCAGGGGTGATTGATCATTATTTCTCCCTCCAACTCTCCAAAAATGCAGAAAATACTTTTCTTTAGCAAATGGTGTCATGTTAGTCAGAGGAAGGCAGTTTCCAAAGGGAGAGAAGAGTAAACAGTATCAAATGTATCAGAAAGGATGAGTACGAGGAGAGACCACTGAGTTTGCAGCTAAGTAGATATAGGTGACTTTATGGTGCAGTTCAGTGACTGAGGGTGAGCATAGAGTAAATGGAAGACACAGCAATAGAGGCCTGGACTGCAGAAAACTTCCTGCTGCCAGCCTTGTCCAACTCCACTCCATTCTCTGATCATTGCCTGAATGATCATTCTCAATCTGACCACTTTATTCTCCAACTAAAAGTCTTCTGTTGCCTTCCTATTTACTACACAGTATAGTGTACTTGTTCACAATGTACCTACTCATCCTTCATTCCACTCACCCTTCAACTACCAGTTTTTATTTGAAACTTTTCCTGATCTAGCAGGTAGAATTGAAAACCCTCTTCTTTGTGCTCTACCATACCCAGAACACATTTCTCTCGTATCCCTGACAACATCCAATCCCATTTACATATTTTTGTGGTTATCTTTCTTAATAGACTTTAAGCTCCATGAGGGCAAACACAGTGTCTAGCACCTTGTAGAAACCCAATACTTAATTGTAGAATGAATGAGAGGGATGGAGAGGGAGGAATAGAGAATAATGATGGGTGGGTTAACCTTAGAAAAAAGAATACCTTCACCTCCAAACAGGAGGGAAGGAAAAGAAGTACTAACATAATAAAAAACAAATTGATATAATTTGGAAACCAAGAAGATGAAAAAAGAATCAAATATCAGCTCCATGGAAAACTAAAATTTGTATAGGAAAGGAATAGTATATACAAATAGGATGAACTTGACACTGGTCTGAGCAACTGTAACTCTATGCTTATCTTCAGGGATGCCTGGGACCATAGGACCCTTGGCTAGAATTGGAATAAAATGCACTACCTGGGAATTTATAATGTGCAGTTTGAATTCCAAAGCTTCCCTAGTGGCACCCAGTAGCAAGTAGTCTACATTTTTTATTGAGAATGGAGAGTGATGGTTTGCATCTAGTTTAACCAGTTACATAGCTTTATTTTAGCTTTTGACTGATAATTTATAAAAGATTCCTCAGGGAACTTGTACTCAGCAGCTCTGAGACAAAAGTATCTTACCCATATCTTGGAGAATCATAATCCAAAGACAAAGCATACCCTGTAAAATTGAGAAAGGACCATGGGTGCTGTGCCTAGCAATCTCAGACCTCTCTGATGTTTACCTGTGCTTTCTTTCTCCTGCTGTACTGTAACCTTTAACTTTATCAAACCTACGTATCAATATACACCATATAATCCTTTCACTTCTCCATTCTCGTGTACTTGATGCAATTGGCACATTGTGTAGAATATTAAAATGACCCTTGAGTTTGTAACTTAAATGATGGCTAAGGCTTTGGGAAGAAGAAAGACTTAGGACAGGGAGATGCAAACCTTTGCTGATAGGCTGACTCCCAGGCTACTTCTGCTTTGAGAACATGCAAATGCTGTAACCACTCATGGGAGGAAAAGTCTATCAATAGAACTTGGAGGTGGTAGATACTGAACAAAGGGAGATAGCTGGGGGCGCCTGGGTGGCTCAGTCGTTAAGCGTCTGCCTTCGGCTCAGGTCATGATCCCGGTGTCCTGGGATCGAGCCCCGCATCGGGCTCCCTGCTCCGCGGGAAGCCTGCTTCTCCATCTCCCACTCCCCCTGCTGTGTTCCCTCTCTCGCTGTGTCTCTCTCTGTCAAATAAATAAATAAATAAATCTTTAAAAAAAAAAAAAGGGAGATAGCTAACCACTTAAAGAAGAAATTCAGGTAGAGGGGAAGTCAGCCAGAAATTTTGTAATTTGGGTTACTTTGAAAAAATGAAAGTAGCAGAAAGAACTGAGGATGCCAAGTCCACCAGATTATGGTTGGTGATCCTAAAGAGAATGGACACCATGCCAAATGAGAATTAAGCATATATTTCTTTTGATCAGAATGTGACTTAGTCTAAATGAGAATCACTAAAAAAAGACTTCACAGGTTGCAAGGAGAGGAAATCAAAGACAAACAAAACACAATAACTCATTTTTGGAACATTATAAATAGCTCCCTGGGAAGCCTCTGCTAACATGCAGGTCCAAGGAACTATTTCTCTTGTATTAGGTACTGCTGAATGGAAGACTATGTTTGGTCTTACTCAGGATCCTTAATTAGTTGCAGCTTTTACAGAAATGTGGTTAGGTCAAACTTACTATTTATAGAGCTGGATAAAGGCAAGGTATATAAAACATACCTATAGAGGGGAAATTAGTAAATGAAATACTCTTAGATACTAAATGAAATAATCTTTCTGAAGCTTCTAAATGCTGAAAATATTAGCAACTTTGGATTGTTTATATGATGATACTGTGTATCCCCTAATTTTATGCCTTTGACTTAAATGATGGAAAGTTTCTAAATACTTAGGCTCCTTCGTTCTACCGATGGATGAGTAGGGTTAGGTAAGAGAAGCTGCAGTTGGCCTTGTGGTTCATTTACTATGAGTCGAGTTGAATGACAAAAAAGATTAGAATTATACAGAAGAAAGAAAAAAAACCCTCAACAATTAAATTGAGTGTGGGGGTGTTTACATGGTTAATTAAATGTGTGTGGAAATTGAGGAGATAGATGGAATAGCTATTAAAATTTTAATGGATCACTATATGAGATTATGTGATCCAGCTGCTTTACCAAGTCCTCCATTTATCCTAGATCTGATGAATTTTAAAAATTTAATGATGACATAAAAGCAGAATCTGCAATCTCTTCCAAAGTAGTACTATTTAAAACACTGAGTGTTTAAAAAGGTTATTATGAATGACAAGATGGCCAGAGACTGTTACAATGTCCCAGCAAGGAAACTAAGGTCATTTGGATTGGTATGCAAGAAAACCATCCAGGGTGGTAAAGAAATTATATTAAAGGGTTGCCTGGGTGGCTCAGTTGGTTGAGCATCCATCTTGATTTTGGCTCAGGTCATGATCTCAGGGTTGTGGGATCAAGCCCTGTGTCAGGCTCGATGCTCAGCAGAGAGTCTGCTTGGAATTTTCTCCCTCTGCCTCTCCCCCCACCCCCATCTCTCTCCCTTTTTCTCTCTAAGATAAATAAAATAAATACTTAAAAAAAGAAATTGCATTAAAGTTTCTAGACACTGGTACACAATATATGCCTAAACCTGCTAATGAAAGGGTAAAGAACAATGCAATCAAGTTAGCAGAATAAGATAAAATATTCAAAAATAAAAGTATAGTTCAGAGTAGAATTTAAAATGAAAGTTCTGTAAGTTTATTACATCACCACTACCAGAATTATTATGCTGTATGAATGAGGAACTCTTGCCTTACCCAAGCCATTAGGAAAAAGGATGTCATCAAATCTACTCTTCATTCTCTTTTAATTGGGCATGTTAGATGGGGAACTTTAGAGCCACCTAAATCCACTCAAGTGCTAAATATAAAACAATATAGGATACCTGGGAAGGGGTGGGGAGAGAGGAAGGAACATCAAGAAATTTCAGTCTTGAGGGGCACCTGGGTGGTGCCGTCCAGTTAAGCATCTGACTCTTGGTTTCGCTTCAGGTCATGAACTTTGGGTTGTGAGATTGAGCCTGGTGTCAGGCTCTGTGCTCACTGTGGAGTCTGCTTGAGATTATCTCTCTCTGCCTTTCCTGCTCATGCTCTCTCTCTAGGATAAATAAATAAATCTTTGAAAAAAAAGAAATTTCAGTTTTTTTTTTTTTAAAGATTTTATTTATTTATTTGAGACAGAGAGAATGAGAGAGAGAGAGCACATGAGAGGGGGGAGGGTCAGAGGGAGAAGCAGGCCCCCCGCCGAGCAGGGAGCCCAATGCGGGACTCGATCCAGGGACTCCAGGATCATGACCTGAGCCGAAGGCAGTCGCTTAACCAACTGAGCCACCCAGGCGCCCGAAATTTCAGTTTTGATTGAAGATAGGACAGATGCAGGTGAATTAGTATCCATAAATTTCTTGTTCAAAGGTCCAGTATAGTATATAAGAAAAGATATTGGATTCTGGAGGATAATTCTAAACTCTAGAGGACTGAATAAAGAGGATCCTTCAGTAGTATCAGCCATTTCTGTATTAACCATTAAAGTTGTGCAACAAGCTAAGAGAGAGAGGTATTCTATGATCAGTTTGGCTAATGCTTTCTTATAGATTCCTATTTAGAAGAAAGTCAAAATCAAATTTGCATTCATGTGAAACAGACTCCAATACACATTTGCTGTGCTCCTATGGGGATATTTAAATTATTCTGCTTATTATAATAACCTGGTGAGAAGAAATGTTGATTTATTTCAATTAAAAAGTGCTGTTATTCATTACATCAATAACATAATGTTGATATCTAAATCTAAAAATCAAACTAAGCATGAATTCCAAATGTTGATTAATTATATAACCACCAGGAGGAGCCAATTATAACCAGGTTAAAGTATAGGGTCCAGCACAAATAATAAAATTTTGCGTAATTACATGGGCTAGAACTACTAGCAGCATTTCTCAACCAACCACAAAGAGTTATTGTCTCTCTAGCTCCAAAATTAAAACAAGAGGCACAAAGATTGCTTGGTTTCTGAAGAAATCACATACAACATCTGTAACTTTTATTGGCTCCCAATAACAAGGGGAAAAAACTGAGTTTGAATAATGCTTTGAACATCATCAGGCTTTCTTGAGGCCTCAAATGGCCATTGACCTATACGACTCCACTCTAACTGATACACAAATTATTTGAGAAATATAAACAGCTAGAAAACTCAAGCTGGCTAAAACTGTTGGCAAAAGCCCATACTGCCACCCAGCAGTTACGGAATTTGGACTAGAATATTACCCAAGGCTGCCTCATAAGAAGCATGGTTCACAGATTGTAGCTCAAGGATAGAGAGCCAAAACTCAGTCTAGAAGTCCACTGCATAACAACTAGTTGATCATTTCATTTTGACTGAAGAAGGAAAACACAACTCCACTCAATGGGCAGAATTAAGAGGGATATTCCTTGAGGAGCTAGATAATAAAAATGATGTATATGGATTCATGTTATTTTTAGGAAGTGGCCAATAGATTGGCAGTGTGGTCCAGGAAGTGGCCCTTAGAGGACTAGAAGATTAGAGAAACCCCAAGGGGGGTGGTGTATGAAAAACTTTATGCACTTCTAGAGGAAACAAATGAAAATGGGGTAAGCTGATGCCCATTTAAAAAAAAAACAACTTCTGAATTCATAAGGTCACTAAAACTAAGTAAATACCCTGTTGCTTTCGAAGTAGTTTCCTGGATGGTGACAGATATTAACTAGACTGTGGTGATCATTTTGCAGTATAGACAAATACCGAATTATTATGTTGCACACCTGAAGCTAATATAATGAATGTCAATTATATCTAATAAAAAGAAAAAGAGAAAGAATGTAGTTTCTTGGGTATACAAAATCAGTTGTCATGAGACATTCAATCAATCAATCAGCAACAACAAAAAATAGATATATCCCACTGTGTGCTCAAAAAGTGATTAACAGTTATTCCATTTTAAAAAAGATTTTGTTTATTTTAGAGAGAAAGAGAGAGCTCATGAGTGGAGGGAGGGACAGAGGAAGAGGGAGAGAGAGGATCTCAAGCACACTTTGCACTGAGTGAGTCTGATGCAGGGCTCGATCCCACGACCCTGAGATCATGACCTGAGCTGAAATCAAGAGTTGGACACTTAACCAACTGAGCCACCCAGGTGCCCCAACAATTATTCCATTTTTAACACTAACATCAGAGACTAAAAGCAACTATGGAGTGCCTATTGAGAATGTCCAGGCCAGTTAATGGATTACGTTAACTCATCACACATGACCCCATGATTGTCTTGACCAGCCTAGGCATTTATTCTAGATTTGGATATACATACCAGGCAATTGAAGCAAATATCTCTAACAGTACTAGAGGCCTAGAGAAAAAAAAAAAAAAAAAAAAAAAATATATATATATATATATAATGTCAGTCCTGTCTCCTTACCCCTCACTTATATATCACTGATGAAGGAACATATTTACTGCAGGTGTAGTACAATAGTAGGCTAAGATACATCATGAATGTACTTACATAGTTTGCCATCTACAGAATAGTTAATTGAATAGAAATTAGCATGTACAATTAAAACATGTGCTTATTGGAGGGATAGCATCAGCAAAATGGCAGAATAGGAAACCCCAGATCCTACTTCCCTCCATGGACACACTGATTCAACAATACATGAACCAGTTCCCTTTGTGAGATATCCAGAGACCAGCTGAGAGACTCCTGTAGCCCACACAATGAAGCCATTAGGAAAAGTTGGGACCCTCTTGCCAGAATCCCTCCCATCTGGCACAGCACCACATGATCAGGAGGAAACTCCCAGCTCTCAATTTCTCCCTGGAGAGGGAAGGAGAGGACTGGACCATAGATCCAACATTCTGAATTTTCTGATGGCTTCATCCAAGACTGGTTTCTGTCTTGCCTGAATGTCAGAGTTAACAGGAAGTCCCAGGTTGTGAACCACTAAGAATAAAGCTGGTGGCTTGAACTAGTGCACGTTCATTGGTCATAACCTCCCACCTCCCACCCCCATTGTCTCAGTGAAGAACAAGTAGGTGAAAATACTTAAATATCAAATTCTCCTTCAGGAGGGAAAGACTTGGAGTATCTTATCCAACATTCCAACTTCAGAGGGCTGCCCAAGGGACTAACTTCTTTATCACATGTCTTAGAACATTGACAGGCTGGCATACTCTAGATGCCTGGGGGCCACTGAGAACAAAGGTGACAATTTTGGCTAATGTACACTCACTGTCAGAGCCTGTCCTGGCTCAACAAGACATGATTAGGAAAACTCCCAGCTCCCAGCTTCTCTTTGTGGAGGGTAAGAGAAGACCAAAATATACATCTAACCTTCAGTCTTTTTGTGGGCTGACCAAGGGAATGATTTTCAGTGTCACCTGTCTCAGAATATTGATGATACTCTGGATATTCTGGATGTCTGGGGGCTGCTGAGAACAACAACAAAAAGAGCTGGGCAGTGTGCTGCTCTTCCAGCCGACCCATAGTATAGCAGACAGATGCCAGAGGTAGCAAGAGATTAGAAACTCCTGGAAAAAGAAACTGGCAATCTCTCTGATCAGGAATTTACACATACACATCCAGAGAAGACATATACTTAGGGAAAGTTTGAGAAGCCCCCAGAGTCTGTAGCCAGGCTTATTGGTGAAGGGTTTCCCCTGTGCCATGCCAATTGATAAAGCTGGGAGAGTTGGCTTGTATTTCAAATATGTAGTTACCAACACAAAATGTCAAGGAGCTCTAAAAAACAAAACAAAACAAGGAAATACAGTCCAAACAAAGAAACAAAATCATTCTGCAGATACCAATCCAAAGAAATAGAGGTATATGAATTATATGACAGAGAACTAAAAATAACCATCACAAAAATGTCAGCAAGCTCTTAAAAATGATTCACAAACAAAGTGAATACTTCAACAAAAGTTTAAAAATATAAAAAATAAAATAAAACCTGGGAATGTCAGACTGAAGAATATAACAAACTGAAAATCGCTAGAGGGATTCAACACAGATTTGATCAAGCAGAAGAAAGAATCAGCAAATTCAAAGACAGGTCATTTGAAATTACTTAGTCATAAGAGTAAAAATAAAAAAAGAAGGAAAAAGAATGAAGAAAACTTAAGGATTTTATGGGGTACTAACCAATGGATGAATATACACATTAAAGGAGTCCCAGAAAGTGAAGAGAGAAAGGAACAGAAAGCTTATATAAAGAAAAAAAAAAATGTTTGAAAACTTTCCAAGTCTGGGTAGGGAAATGGACATCCAGATTCAAGAGACCCAAAAGTTTCCAAATATAATGAAACCAAAGATATTGACACCAAGACATATTATAATTAAAGTGTCAAAATTAAAAGACAGAGAGAGAATTTTGAAATCAGTAGGAGAAAAGCAACTTGCCAAATACAGGGCAACACCCAGAAGACTATCAGTGAATTTCTCACCAGAAACAATACAGGCCAGAAGGAAATGGGATGTTAATATTCAAAGTGTGGAAAGAAAAAAAACCTGCCAACCAAGAATATTATATCTGGCAAAACTCTCTTACAAAAAATAAGGGAGACATAATGACTTTGCCAGATAACCAAAAGCTGAGGGATTACATCACCAGTAGACCTGCCTGACAAGAAATGCTGAAGTAATCCTTCAAGTTGAAAGGAAGGGATACTAAACAACAACATGAAAGCATACAAAGGTTAAAAACAACAACAAACAAACAAATAAAAAACCAAAACAAAAGCTAATTACAAAGGCTTTAAAAAAAACCCATTAGGTAAAGAAAAAACTCATTAGTAAATATATAAATACTGAATCGTGTAATACAATAATGGTAGTCTATAAATCACTTTTAATTCTAGTATTGAACTTATATATCTATCAACAGATCAATAGTTAACTATGTGTCAGCTTGACTGGGCTAAAGGATGACCAAATATGTGGTTAAAAATTGTATCTGGATGTGTCTCCAAGGGTTTTTCCTAAATAAATTAGCATATAGATATTCATATGTATTGAGTCTGTTTCTCTGGAGAACCCTGACTAATAAAATGGATAAAGAAAATGTCATCTATATGCACAATGGAATATTATTTAGCCATAAAAAAGAAATCCTATCACATTCAACAATATGGATGAAGCTTGGGAACATTATGCTAAGTGAATTAAGTCAGCCACAGAAATAAATACTGCCTGATTCCTTTTATATAAGGCACCTAAAGTAGTTAAACTCAGAAACAGAAAGGGAATGGTGGTTGCCAGAGGCCAAGGGTAGGGAAAAATGAGAAGTTGCTATTTAATGAGTAAAGTTTCAGTTATACAAGATGAAAAAGTTCTAGAAGCTTGCTCTATAACCTGGTGATTATAGTTAACAATACTTTACAATTAAAAGTTTGTTAAGAGGGTAGAGCTCCTATTATTCTTTTTAACCATAATTAAACAAAAACATGTGCTTACTAAATTGGGGGTGGGGATAAGACACTGAAGAGATGACTTGCAATATCAAATGAATGATATATTTAATATGCATGGGAATAAAATCACTGTTGGATAGTTTCTTAAAATGCTATCACTTTTATAGATAAGGAAGAGGAAATAAGAAAGACCTTGGAACTTATTTAAACATCTAAGCCATTTCTAATTTTTTCTCCGTGTGCTTGATCTTGTAGTTCCAGGATCTAAATTATATTTTATGGGTTCCAAAGTAGAGATTAGTTATTAAACATCACACAGCTACAGTATATCTGAATATTACCACCTGAATTCCTAAAGGAATGGTGGTATGAGATGTTACTGTTTCTCCTCTCATGTCTAAGCTGGGAATAACAGTTACTGCCCCTTTCCTACCTAGTGGACAAGACAGTCCTGTAAGTTTTTACATACCCAGCACAACTCCATATGACTGGGAATGGGTAAAGGGGAAACAATGGCCAGATTCACGTAGGCCAGCTTTATAAAGTCACTCCTCTTGCTGAACCTGATAATCCTACCCCAGGAGGGAGATCTAGTTGAAAATGAGTGATAAATAGAAATAAGAGGAAGTGATTGTTGAAGGGAAGTAAACTTATAAATGGATAATAGAAAAAGGAAAGTTAAATTTACTTTGGTACCTGTTGAGTGGGTGAAAAAAAAAGAAAGACATTATTTCTCATCTGTCATAACAGATTCCCATAAGGTGAAGCTATTTTTCTCTAGAAGCCTCCTCCTCTTTTTAAAGCTAAAAGTCCATGATGGTTCCCATTGAATTTAAGAAGCAAGCAATCTGAAGTCATCTATGTGATGCATCTCCATAATGCTTATGACATCTTATAGATAAATGCTTGAAATTATTATTTTATAGAATACATCTATTAGAGAACAGACCTCTTTTGAGAGGTAACATGGTAGAACTTTTGCCTCCTGAATATAATTACTCCAGACTTTCAGATATAAGCTAGTAATGTGCAGAATTTATTCTGGTGATGGGAGCAATAGGGACAGTGGGTAGATCCAGTTGTCAGAGACAATATTAAAATCTTCAGGGATATGTCAGAGTAGTGTCTTCATGAAACTGTTCTGTGGAATGTGAATCAGGCCCTTCTGGAAATTCTGTGAGTTCCATGGTATTCTTTAATAAATTCTTTATTTGCCTAAATTAACAGGTTTGCTTTTATCAATTACAATCAAAAACCTTGAGTATTACCAAATCACATATTTAAAAGTAAGGAGCTATTAAATAATAGTCCCCAAAATGTGGAACCAGATAAACATGCTATGTAGGACAGAATTAGGTAACACCTTACCATTTAGTTGAGGACACTGGGGAGTCTTGTTATGCAGCCATGAAACATTTGATTCAACTATTTCCTGTACCTTCAGATGTAGGACTAAGGCTCAGACAGTTGCAATGGAGGCTATAAAATAAGAAAAGAGGTAGGAAAAATTCAGGATGTTAGAGTGCATTTATTATCTCAGATAATTTTCAGTAAGGTCAATATAGCACAAGGAAAGGACAGTCTGTAGGTCATTAGTCTAGAAGTAGAGAGAAATGCAGATTTGCTAAGAGAGAAAATATCTGTCTGTGGCCTACAACTGAATTGATTGAGAGAACCCCTCATTAGAGAATGGCAAGGTTGGATAATTGGAACAGAGGTAAAGAAGAGGACACTTAGACTGTCTCTGATGGACAAGGGGACAGTAGAAAGTCAAGATCAGATTCGGAGTGGGGCCTATCCAACCGAGGAAAGTGACTCAGTATCATAGGTAATGACTCTTGTATATGCACCAATGAAGGCAAGATCTGGGCCATTTACTACTTAACATCCCATGGAGAAAATCCAAAGTAAAGTTGAAATTCCTTAACTCTAAAACACCCAGTTTTACTACTTGACTTCTTTAAGAATCAAACGCATTTGGTCTTTGCCTAGGGTTTTGAAAATCTAATGTATGAGGAAAGTTAGCTGACCACGAAACTAAAGCTAAAGAGGTACACAACGTTAGCTCAGTCTAGGAGCCAAACCCAGATCTCAAGCTGTGTCTGACCCTGGGGCAGTTACTTCTCTGCTTTCTCTAAACTTCAGTTTCCTAATCTTTACATTAGGGCCTGTCTCTTGCGTTTATGTGAGAACTTAAAAAAATGAAGAAGACATCAAAGCATATTCCCAGGCACAAAGCAAGTATTAGAAAACTATTATTATGGGTTTTTATTACAAAACATTTATATGGAACATATAAATATGTTAATGGACATGGTCAAAACTGTCATTTGGAATTTTTAAAGATACTTTTATTTAAAAAATATTTTATTTATTTGTCAGAGAGAGAGAGATACAGAGCACAAGCAGGGGGAGTGGCAGGCAAAGGGAGAAGCAGACTCCCCTGCTGAGCAGGGAACCCGATGTGGGACTTGATCCCAGGACCCTGGGATCATGACCTGAGCCGAAGGCAGATGCTTAACTAACTGAGCCACCCAAGTGTCCCTTAAAGATACTTTCTTAATTAAAAGATTATATGATTATAACTTTTTTAGCTATGGCTAATAACAAAAGGTTCACAGTAAAACTCTTAATAGTTTAAGTTTTTCATTATATAAATAACAAAGATACGGACTTTAGATATATAAAAAGCAACAAAGATAATCAGGAATTTGTCACATAATAGTGAATATGCAAAGGAAAATATCCTACTACAGATGGCAAAATAATCTCTAGATTGAGACTCTCCTCCTCTCAAAGTTTAACAAACTTCACTGAAAAGGAGAAATTCAACCAATATAAGGCACCAGCAGCAATAAACACACAGGAAAACATCATGACACAGACTTTGGTTCTTACATAATTCATTCTACTACTTACCTTATTCCCATCACACCAACCCAAAATTGGCACTAGGACAAGAAAGAAGGTGAATAAACAAAATCCTAAAAATCCTTATTAACACAATCTCCATGCCTCTTTCTTATCTTCCTTGGAAAAAAAGGCAGATTAAAGAGGAGGTGTCACTCTGGGAAAAAGTTAAGAGAAGCCATAAAGTGTGGATGTTCCTCTTTATCACCACATGTTCTCAGTAGAGCAAGATAAAAAGAGATCCTCACTTCAGTATCTCTGGGCTAGGAGAAAAGCAGATGAGGAGGAAAATGGCCATAATCACACAAGCACCAGTATACTGTGACTTAGGGGAACTGATAGAATAGAGAAGACAGACTTTTGAGGGAACTAGAAGCTAATGGATAAATAGTGATTCAGTGCAATTCTATAAAACAATAAAAATGAAAGAAACTCCAGCTACATCCAACAATAGAGGAATCTCATATACATAATATTGGACTAAAGAAAAAAATTCATTAAGAATACACACAGTTTAATTCCATATTTTTTAGAAGTGCAGAAATAGTTTATCAGATACACACATTACAGATTTTTACTTTAAAGCAGAAAAACATACATTTATTTGCCTGTATTTTGATATCATGGATTTTTTTATTCCCAGTATAGACCTACAGATTAGTTGATCTTCAATTTTTTTCATCACTGATAATCTCCAATGAGAAACAAAAACTCAAAACAACCATAAAGCATGGGGTGCCCGGGTGGCTCAGTAGGTTAAGCATCAGCTCCAGTCATGATCCCCAAGTCCTGGGATAGAGCCCCTCATCGGGCTCCCAGCTCAGTGGTGGGGGGCCTGCTTCTCCCTCTCCCTCTGCTGCTCCCCCTGCTTGTGCTCTCTCCCTCTCTCTCTCTCGTAAATAAATAAAATCTTAAACAAACAACAACCATGAAGCAGACTGAGTGCAGATTCCTTCAAGGAATTTATCAATGTATTATTATTATTATTTTTTGATTCTTGATCTAGTTGTCCTAATTCTTGCTATTGTATTTTATGTTTTTTTTTAAAATTTTATTTTATTATGTTATGTTAGTCACCATACAGTATCAATGTGTTTTCATTCTTTTGGTGCTACCTCAGTCATATCAGATTTGAAAGAAGTTTTTTTTTTCTCAGGAATTTGTTTATATCAAATTTTAAGAAAGCATTCAAATTACTTTTTATGGAAACAGCTCTTTTCCTTATCACATTATACCAAATGAGTTTTTTAAATGTTTAATCAAATAATGTAATCATAACTTTCACAATTGGCAAAAACATTTTTGGGAACAAACACAACTTAGTCTTGACAAGCATGCAGTCTAGTCAGTGAAAGCAGAAATACGTGGACATACTAGAGAGAGCCTGATCAGCCACAAGTCATGGGCATCAGTGAGTCTGTTTTATAGATGGTATATGGAGTATCAGTTAATTGTGCGTTATTTGAGTAGAAGGCAGCTAAGTAAGTGACATTGAGTAAAACTGAGATTATCTAATGACAGTAAAAGCAGAGGAAAGTGACAGAAAGATAAATGGAATTAGAAGAAAGATCATCAACTGGGGTGGGGTTGAGGAACAGACAATGATGATTCAATAAAAGCTGTTTAGCATTCCTGAAGTACTTTATGCAACTGGAGCAAGAAAAAATATTTAAATTCATAATAAAAGGAAGTTTTCATTAAAAATAAAAAGAAACTAAATCTGAAAATAGAAAGTATATTCCAGGGAAGGTTAAGATCAGCAGTGATCTTTTTTTTTTTAAAAAAGCTTAAATTATACTGAATTTCCAAGAGAAGAAATATTTCTTGAGCATTGAGGTAAGGAAACAAACCAAAACACTTTTTTAAAAAGAGTAAAAAGTTAAACTGGCCTCAGAGTATTCCAAACAACATGCAATGCCAAATCAATATAGTAACAAGGTTTACACATTTCTGGAGTAAATAGGGGCACCTGGCTGGTTCAGTTGATAGAGCATGCAACTCTTGACCCCAGGGTTGTGAATTCAAGCCCCATGTTGGGTGTGGAGATTACTTAAAACAAAAAAAACAAACCAAATTTCTGAGATAAATAAAATGTAAACCAAGAATTTGATTTGATTCGATTTGATTTTTAAACCCAAAATTTTAGAACCAGCTAAATTGTCCTCCCAGAACACTGACAGTCCTGAAGATGAAAGAATTCCAGAAAGGTAACACTGAATATATGTGAATATAGACCCAAACTAGACAATTAATTGAATTACATTACAAAAATACATAAATGATATAAAACTTGACAATACAATAACACAATCTCTAATAATCTTTTTTTTTTTTTTTTTTTAAATTCTAAAAATGGTCTTTTAGGGGCGCCTGGGTGGCTCAGTAGCTTAAGCAACCGACTCTTAGTTTCCGCTCAGGTCATGATTTCAGGGTCCTAGGACTGAGCCCGTAGGGGGCTCTGAGCTCAGCACAGTCTGCTTGTTCCTCTCCCTCCCCCTCTGCTTCTCCTCCTGCTTCTGTTCACACTCTGGTGTTCTTTCTCTCTCTCTCTCTCAAATAAATAAATAAAATCTTTAAAAAAAAAAAAGGTCTTTTAGGAACTAATAATCCCTATAATGAAGAACAAGCATAGCTGTTCCTTTAGTTTACCAGTTTCATTTTATCCTGTTAATTCAAGTAAAATTTAAATTAATATATATTAAACAGCATGTATCCCATTGTCTCATTTTTATAAAACTATTATTTCTGTCTAGCCTTCTTTCATTACAATGCACAGAAAAAAACAAGCAATTAAACTGCTTAATGTTAACTCAAGTGTTCTTTCTGGATGGTGAAATGTGGGATTTTTTTCCCTGTACAGTTTGAACTTTTTGTAACGCATCTTAATGCCTTTGTAATGCATTTTATAAACATAGTAACTTTATTATTCTAAAAGAAATGAGAGAATACATAAAAAATTGGAGGTAAAATAAAGATAAATTTTGCCTAATCATCTTGACCTGTGCCCTAACAAAGCCCTTTATTTTTATTATTACTCAACTGATCAAGACCTGATATTTGATTGCACAGTAAACACACCATTAATTTAAAAAATAAATTAATTAAAAAAAACCCCAGAATGCCATACTAGCAGCCAACCCTGCAGAAGAATTTCAGAAAGAAATTTCCCTCATTAATCCCTTGTCCAGCAAAAGTACTAATTGACTTTAGAAGAAAAATTGGTGGGGGAAGAAAGGAAATGATTTAAAAGGACTCAAGGCTTTGCCCTCTCACAAATCACACAAATGATTATTATTCTGTATGTAACAGACTGAATGACTATAATGTGCTCTGTTTAGGACGTTATTGTATTTCCCTAGTAGGTGTAGGTTTTTCTAGCCTATCCAAGGTTTTAAGGCACACTGGGAGTCTTCTACTTCCAAAGCATTATGTAAATGCAATACATTAACAGCTGATCCTGTATTTGGAATGTTAAAAATGAAATTTGTTCTAAAAATTAAATGGTCCCTTTCAGAAATAAATTATAAAAGAAAATCATTTTAAGTTAGAAGAAAACTTCAAAATGTCAACACTGTCAAAACAAAAGTTACAGTATTTCAAGTTTGAGAAAAGAAGAAAGCCTTTTTATGAAGGGCAATTATTTCTTGCCTTTTCTAAATGAAGAAGGTTTTCTTTTTAATGATCTGTTTATTTCTGGTGGTGAGCTAAACTTAGATTTAAATTGTTTTATCTGTGAATATAATTGAACAATGGCAGAATCTTGAAATTTGTTACCTAGGGAAGTTGATGACCTCCAGTTGGGGAAAAAAATATCATTCAAATGAAAAACACCTGTCCAGATCTGAGGTTTTTATAGGTAACTTGTAAAATCCAGTTAACGCTGTAGTTAACATTCTAACTATGACTTGACCTGGTGAAATTTCTGATTCTATGATAAGATGTAATACTGTTTTCTAGAAGACCCATGTAAAGTATCTCAAAGCATGAAAAACAGAGACTTTAAATGATGTGGTTTAATAATCATTTTCTTTAGTTTTCAATCCTTCTCTATTTTTTTTTAAATGAGGTATGAGGCATAATATGCTTCTATCTACTTTCTCTTCTAGTGGGACCATCCTTTGTCTTTTCTGTTTCCATCAACATATGAACTTGTTATTCCTCCTGAAAAGGTCAAATAAAATGGGAAGGATAAGTCATTGTTGTTTCTATAAAGTGTGTCAACATTTCTCTAATTAAAAGGTGTTGGGACTGTATATGGGGAACAGCACCACTGAAATCCACCTAGCCCCATCCACAAACAACTAAAAGTGACTAACCTGAAAATATTGGTATGTGAATTACCATATCTCCTTATTGTTTTAGTTTTTTTTTTTTTTTTCCAGAGAGGGAGTGGGGGCAGGGAGGGGCAGAGGGAGCCTTCATGGGGCTTCATCTCAGGACCCTGAGATCATGACCTGAACTGAAATCAAGAGTTGATTGCTTAACCAACTGAGCCACCCAGGCACCCTGTTTTTATCTATTTGGATAAATGAATTTTAAAAAGTACTTTGAATTAGTTCTTTCACATCAAAGAATCAATTACTTGTATTCTTGAACATTTGTTTCTGTTTTTACTAATGTAAGTGACTATTATTTCTTTAAAATAAATTCCTAAGATTTAAAATGCTCATTATTAAGGTATGCACATTTTTCAGACTTCTGATATATATAAACAACTGTCCTCCAAGAAGTAATACAAAGCTCTGATTTTGCTGTATCATAGATAACACTAGTTTGTCATTTTTTATCTTTTTGGCAATTTATACTTAACCTTGACTCTCCATTTGTGGTTTTAGTTCCCATGCTCTACTTTCTAGAAACAAGAACTAAAACACAGGTAGCTATTGGTAACTGTGGAGTTTGTACATGAGCCTTGTGGTATCAGACCATAGTTATGAGCAAAAGAAGAACTGAGAGGAGAGAAATGATTGTTGGGAAGTAATTTAAATAGCAACAGAAAGAAGGAGGGAAGGAGAAGAAATACAAGACTCAGCACGAGTAAGAATTAGGGAAGAGTTTTAGGAAATTTGGGAGGAGGGAGGAGGTGCCTTCTTGGTAGCTTCCATAGATGAGAGTGAGAAAGAAATTTAATTATTTCTTAAGTTTGTTGTGTGTTTAAAATGATCTATGCCCTCATTGTTTTCATTTTCAGATTTCACTAAATATGCTGCTTTTAAATTATTTTTAGAATGTTTGAATGCTATTTCTTTGAATGTACCTCTAAGCGCTATGGCTTGGCACCTGGGATTTCACCTTTGGAAATGTTATATCAATTGCCATAATTCATAAATCTAAAATACTGTAATGTCATTTAGAAACATTTGCAACAGGGGCGCCTGGGTGGCTCAGTTGTTTAAATGTCTGACTCTTGATTTCAGCTCAGGTCATGATCTCAGTGTGGTGAGATCAAGCCCAGTGTCGGGCTCTGTGCTGAGCATGGAGCCTGCTTAAGATTCTCTCTCTCTCTCTCCTTCTGCCCTCCCCACCACTCGCATTCACACACGCTCTCTCACTCTCTCTTTCTAAAAAAAAAAGAAAGAAACATTTGCAATATTCTCTTTGTTATGATCTTTAATAGGACTTTTTTACATTTAATATTTTATTACATTTAATATTACTTTTATAATGCAAAAAACAGTATATTTTGCATTTTGTCAATATATGAATATTCTGGTCTATCATAAATAAGGCTTTTACCACTGCACATTCTGTTTTTTTCTCTGTATGGAATTACTGTATGGGTTTTTTTTTTTTTGTATTTTTAATCATGACATATTTTATATTAAATAATTCATCAAGATATCTAAAAAAATCACATTTATAAAGATAAATGTTTCTATTGTGTTTCAATATTTACATATTTCAAAATAAATAAAAAGAAAAGAAAAAGTTTCCAGGTGTGAGAGAAGTATACCATCAATTTGTTACATCATGTATGCATCAAAAATACATCTTTAACTTCAGTTGCTTCTCTAACTTTCCAATATTTATTACACACTTATAAAGCATCAGACATTATGCTAGCCAATAATAAAAACAGGCACAGGGTCTTTCTGACCATGGTTGTGGGGGGGGGGGACACACTGTAATCAAACAATCAAACAAATAAAAGGTAAAAATGTGTTTTTTATGTGCTACAATGTGATACACAATCCTATGAAGATTCATAATAATGGAATCTGACCTGGAAATTAATTCCTTTTATTTGATAAAAAACTGCTTAACTTATTTTTTATCTGAAGCTAAAATCTCACCAAATTTTAACATATTGTTTCCCATAGCAACCATCTTTGAAATGATGTGGTCCATGTTTGTTACATTTTAGAAACTTAGTCTAAGTGTGATTGTAGATTGGAAAAGAGTTTGGAAAGAGAAACCAAATGACCCTCCCAAGGTTTCACCAAAAATATTCCCAGGTAAAGTGAGCACAGTCAAAAGAGAAAATTTTCCATTGAAATGATAATGGAGTGAACTTTCTAGAGCAAAAGCAATATAATTCATATATTTGAAGGAGAAGACATTCAGATGTTAAAAAAATAAAGTAAGGGAAGGTCGCATGCACTAAAAACTATTCTTTGAAAACTCTTTGGAAAATTTAATATCTATGTACTGCAAGTTCACTGTCACTTTAAAAGATGACAAAAATATCTTAAATTTCATGGGCAAATTTTAAAACTATATCTCTTTGGGATTTGATTTTTAATTAGAGTTAAATGCAAATGATAGCTAAAATTTAAATGCTACTTCAATTATTTAAATAATTTTAAAAGGGGACTAAGGAAATAAAAAATCATAAACATGTTCTTTTAAAACTTCTTTCTCCATATTCATTCCTAAACTTGTTAAAACAAATTAGATCACCTTACCAATCAAAAACATTATAGTTTATGTTCTTTTACCTTTTCCTACTTATATTAAAATAATAAATAAATTGCTGTAACTGTGAGACAATAATAGGTAGATCAAGGAGTAATGTTTCTTGTTTCTCTTTTAAATACCATTCTAAGTTCTCAGGCAGTTGCTCCACTCTCTTCAGTCATTCATGGCCCATGTTACTTTCATCTTGTTTCTCTGGCATCCTCTGGGGTATTGTTCTCATTTGCATTGTCAAAGCCGGGCTTCAAGTACATCCATGTTCAGGTCACAAGAGGGCAAATGTGGTTGTGTACCTCTGATGCTTAAAGACGTGGTGGGACCAGAAGTAACACAGGTTACTTCTGTTTTCATTCCACTGGCAAAAACATGGTCTCATAAGCACATATGGGAAGAGGGAGCTGGAAAGGGTAGTCCTCAGCTGGTGGACACACCTAGCTATAATTTTATTTCCTACCAGAGAAAAGAAAAGCAAATTTTGGTGCACATTTAGCAGTTTCCCCCATAAAGCTATTTTGTACTGAATTTAATTTTTTTAAAAAGATTTTATTTATTTATTTGAAAGAAAGAGAGAGCACAAGCAGGGGGAGCAACTGAGGTAGAGGGAGAAGCAGGCTTCCCGCTGAGCAGAGAGCTTGATGTGGGGCTCCATCCCAGGACCTTGGGATCATGAGCTGAGCTGAAGGCAGAGGCTTAACTGACTGAGCACCCAGGTGTGCTTGTACTGAATTTAATTATGCATAAAATATTTCTGTGTCACCAGAGTTTTTACTTAAAATTTGCCACTCACCATCTTGTTTTTGTCACCTAAAATACTCATTCTTTCTATAGATATTTATTGAGCAACTACTATATATTGGTGCAGTAGAAATAGAGAATTATATGTCAGAGTCCTAGACTTCCAGAAATTTGCCATGTAGTTGAGATTGATATATGCCAACTTCTGTGGCAAACGATTTAAAAAAATTTTATTTATTTATTTTTTGTTTTTTAAATTTAAATTCAATTAATTTCTGTGGCAAATGATTTAAACAAGTTTATCATTTAATAGTAGCAAAAACTCTAAAGACAAGCCTGTGCCCTCTTTATAAACAATAGGAAAACTTAAGGTTGTAAAAGTTAAGTAAAACCAATCTAAATGCCTTAGATTTATCTTTTCCAAAGCCAGTGTTATTTGCTATATATCATATAATATATATAATCAAATTATTAAATCAAATATAGAAATTAGAACTCTTCCACAGTATCAAGTTTAACCAGATTTCAAGAATCTAAGCCATAAAGAGACTCATACACAACAGAGTATAACAGATACACAGTTTGCAAAACAATTTGCAGGGAGCCATCCATAAATCAGTAGGTTTATTATAAACAATCTTAGACAATTAGGTACACCCTGATAAAACATTCCTCAGATAAGGACTTCCAACTAGCAAATACAATGAGTTTGTTTGCCATGAGGTCTGTCATTTGCATGTTTGTAAAGATTAGTCCACATCACCTGCCTTCTTTCTAAGAGTGACACAGACAACATGTCACCAACCAAACCCAGCAAGAGAATGGATTATAGCTTGCTCTGTTAATCATTTAATTCCTATCAAGGGTTCTAGTTTCTTCCCTCCAAATTCCCTGTCTCTCCAGTTGTATTCATGGTCAAATAAACTTAGTCATAGAGCTATGAACTTCTACACATATATGAATGTAGCTGGCACAGGTATTTTATAAACTATTCATCCTTGCCAAATTAAAAAAAAAATTATTTTTCCATTAAGGGACATATTGAAAGAAGGGAGATAAAGCCGTTACATGATATTCTTCTCAGAGCAGAACCAGAAGCTTGAAAACAAAACCCAAGGTGTCCCAAAATTCTGCTGTGGCTATGTGTCCAAGCAAAGCTATTCACAGCTGGGATTTGAAGAGACCCAGGATTAGGAGGTAAAGAAAAGATTCATGAGAGAATAAAAATAGGAAGAGAGAAAGATATAGAAAATTTTAAACCACTTTCTTTTAGTACATCTAGATTCAATCAGATGGGGTCTCCAGACTTTCATACAAATCACTTTTCCTCATTGACCATTGTGGAGAGTTTAAGAACCAACAGAGAGTTAAGATGCTCTGAAGTGAGACTGCATGAAGTCTACAGCTTCATTTCATCCAGCCTTAAGAGTCACTGCTGCTATATTCCAGAAAATTAATTTTCCACCTAGTGATTTTCTTTGGTTTTCCAATAATGGAACATTTAAAAATCTACAGATCCAAGAATTTAAAGAGCTGTAAGCAGTGTTCAATCAACTAGTTTTAACACAGTCCAAGATACCCTGAAATTAAGGACAGAGGAATAGAGGTTACTTGAAGCTATGAGGATAAAGGAACCCTTTTAAGAATATTTAACGAGATCAGTGGGCTAAGAACTAAATCATGATTAATGCTTACATTTAAAGGATGAGAAGAGTTAGGAAGTCTAATAGATATTCACCTTGTGTGTGTGTGTGTGTGTGTGTGTGTTTAGAAAGGTGAGCTGGGATAGTGGAGCAAAGAAAGTGTAGGATAGTCAACAGTGCCATGTTTCAGAGAAGTCAAGACAGATATGGACTGAAGGGAAAAAAATTAAATGTGACATTTAGTTCATTGTTGACAACAGAGAGATTTCATTAGAGTAACTGGAGAGAGAAACAAAATTTCCAGAAGATAAGGAGTGAGTGGATGGTCAGCAATTATGACAAAGCATGTTAATTCATCTTTTGAAGAATACTGCAATGAAAGAGAAGTCATATTGAATTTACCTTAGTAATATTTTTATTGGCTTTAACATCTACCCAATGCTATATCTAATTTGGCAAATCATATATTCCCCTTTTTAACTATTTATTGAGAAACCAACTTTTGTAAAGTATTTATGGAATTAACAGCAGTTTTCCAAGAAGTTAGAACTGTTCCCTTGACTTCTGCTCTATTAAACCATACTGGGCCTATTTTTAGTCTAATTTATGGAGAGCACAGAGGGATTTCACAGTTCATTTAACTCAATCCCATTGTAGTCAGGCTTTGATGAAAAGGATTCAGGATCCTTTTTCCCTTGAGATTTTTTTTTTTTTAATTGCTAGGGAGGAGAGGAATATATTTATGTTAGCTGATAATTTAAAACTCAAGTTAACTGCACCTAATTCCTATTGCAGTCTTGTTCAGAAGACATTTATTTTATCCTAAATGACAAACAAAATCTAGACTAGGAAAGTGACATAGTTTTGGCGCCCTGAGTTTAAACATGGGAACTGTGAAGATCAAAACAAGAAACTGAGAAGAGAGTTTGGAGCCAGTGAAAAGAATTGGAAAGCTATGGATTGCCTGAGGAGATGGTCATTGCCCAAGCCAGAGAGGAGCATAGTCTTAGTAACATTAGAACAGTAGGAAAAGGAAATAATGAGGCAGTGCTGATAGTCATTATGAAGGAAAAGCAGCAGGGTTCAACAATAAATAGATTGGATACACAGACAAACGAACAGAGATAGGATTGTAGTACATACATTAAGGTATTTTGACATAATTTGGCTACCTATGCAAAGAATAAATTTTATGACCAATCATAGTAGTTCAATCTGGTGCCTTCATTAAAATGTTAATCAGTGAAAGACATGAAACATTCTAGTTCTATACCAATTTTATTCTTAGAGAGTTTTTATGTTCCCACATTTGATGTCAGGGAATGTTGGGTCTTTGTGTGTGTGTGTGTGTATATATACACCCCACATGGATAATTTAGCTACTAAAATGACACTATTTCCGGGCTTAGAAGTGGTTTTATATTAGGAATGACAGGAAACACCACATGATCTGCATTATATTTTATCCAAGGTCATGAAAAAAAAAAAAAACGAAACAAAACTAGAGCATGAAATAGATATGAAATGAAGTGGCGGGGGGATGAAAACAAAGTTGTGTTCTGCTCACATTCTACTGAGTTCTCCTCTTCCTATTCAATAGTTATAATTTCAATAGATGCAAAGTTTTCTATAAAATTAAGCACCCACTCATACCAAACTGTAAATAGAAGGACATTTTCTCAACCTGAAAAAGGATATTTACCAGTTACACAAAGGAACATTCATAATTAATGATGAACTTAAAAATATTCCTCTCAAAGTTAGGGAAAAGGAAAGACTGGGGTGCTTTCTGCCATCGATCATTTAATATTGGACAGGAGATAGTTCTAATGCACCTAGTAAAATAATTTTATTTTATTTCATTTCATTTATTTATTTATTTTTAAAGATTTTATTTATTTATTTGAGAGAGAGAGCACAAGCAGGGGGAGCAGAGAGGGAGAGGGAGAGGCAGGCTTCCCGCTGAGCAGGAAGCCTGATCTGGGTCTGATCCCAGGACCCTGATATTATGACCTAAGCCGAAGGCAGACGCTTTATCGAATGAGCCACCCAGTTGCTCCATTAATTTTAAAGTATAATGATTCAAATTAAAAATGAAACTGTTATTATTTGAAGGTAATGATGGTTTCTATAGGAAATGTTAGAAAAATATACAAATTATTATAATTAATAAGAGTTCGGCAAGTTTTCAGATATAAGATTAATATACAGAAGTCAATTATATTCCTATTATCAGCAACAGACAGAAAATGTAATTTTAAAAAGACACCATTTATAATAGCAACAAAAAAGTAATGGGGTACCTAGGAAAAAATATTTTTTAAAAGGTACATGAGGGGCGCCTGGGTGGCTGAGTCGTTAAGCATCTGCCTTCGGCTCAGGTCATGATCCCAGGGTTCTGGGATTGAGCGAGCCCCACATTGGGCTCCCTGCTCAGCGGGAAGCCTGTTTCTCCCTCTCCCTCTCCCCCTGCTTGTGTTCCCTCTCTCACTGTGTCTCTCTCTCTCAAATAAATAAATAAAACCTTAAAAAAAATAAAATAAAAAATAAAAGGTACATGGTCTTCGTGGAGAAAATTATTACGATGTATTAAAAGACAATAAAGAAGTCCTAAATAAATAGAGATAAATACAATACCTATAAAGAATAAGACTTGATATCAAAGGGTGCCAACTCTTCCAATTAATCTACAGGTATCTTGAAAAGCCAACCAAAATTACAACATGGTTTTTCATGGAAATTAATAAACTAATTTAAAATTTTTATATGGAAGGAAAAAAAGCCAAGGAGAGCCAAGAAAATTTTAAAGGAATAGAAGGTGGTGATAAAGGAGTAGAAGGCAGGGAGTAGAAAAAGTTCTTTTCTTATAAGAAAATCAAGTTTTTTTTATGAGGCTGTGACAGATTAATATGTCATGATGGTAGACAAGTAGATTGATAGAATTCAGGAACAGTCTTACTAATATCTGAAAATTTCATAAATATCAGAGGTGTCATTGCAGATCACCATAAAAGGATAGACCATTCAATAAATGATAGGCTTTCTATATGGAAGAAATAAAATAAAATTGAATTTCCATGTAAAATATCAAGTAGGTTAAGGACCAAAATATAGTAAACAAATATTTTATAGGTGAATAACTTTGTGATCTCAAAGAATTACAGAAATAGTGATTTGAAGGGACACATGTGCCCCAAAGTTTATAGCAGCAATGTCTGCAATATCCAAACTGTGGAAAAAGCCCAGATGTCCATGGATGGATGAATGGATAAAGAAGATGTGGTGTGTATATATATACCTATGTATATATATAATATATGTATATATACAATACATTATATATATATGTTATATATATATAAGAATATTACTCAGCCATCAAAAATAATTAAAGCTTGCCATTTGCAATGACATGGATGGAACTAGAGGGTATTATGGTAAGCGAAGTAAGTCAGTTAGAGAAAGACAAATACCTCATATGTGGAATTTAAGAAACAAAACAGATGAACATAGGGGAAGGGAAGGGAAAATAAAGTAAGATGAAAATAGGGAGGCAAACCATAAGAGACTCGTAACTTTAGGAAACAAACTGAGGGTTGCTGGAAGGGAGGTGGGTGGGAGGATAATTGGGCAAAAGGCATTAAGGAGGGCATGTGATGTAATGAGCACTGGGTGTTATAGGCAACTAATGCATCACTAAATTCAACCCCGAAATTAATAGTACACTATGTGTTAACTAACTTGAATTTAAATAAATCAAAAAAAGAAAAAAAAACCAAAAAACCCCCCATAAATCATAAATAATATTAAGATTCCTGAATTTGGCACATTCAAAATAAAAATATCTGTTCATCAAAAGATACCATTGAAAGTGAAGAGACACCACAGATTGGGAGAAAATACTTGAAAAGCACTTAAAAATGGTATAAGATTAAAGTCTGTAATATATACAGAATACTAACAAATCAATAAAAGAACAACCCATGAGAATGGACAAAATATATAAATAAATGATTCAAGAAAGAAATCCAAATAGCCAATAAACATAGGGAAAAAGTGCTCAATGTTAAGGAAATAGAAATTAAAATCACAATAAAATACCATTTTACATGAAGAATTAAGAAACTAAGGACCCTGGCAATACCTCGATCAGTGGGAATTATTATGCTGTTCTTTTTGGGAGCATAAACTAATGCGACTACATTGGAAAGCAATTTGATATTATTTTGTAAAGTTTAAAAATGCACAAATTCTGTGGAACAATGAATCCATAACTTCTTGTTAACTTATCTGAGAATCTCGAGCACATAGTAAACTGTCCCGACCCACATGTACACTAAGCAATCACAAAAATATGTACAGCAGCATTTTTTTTTTAAACAACTGATTCCAAGAAGAACGAATACATCAATTGTGACATGTCAGCATGAGAGAATCTTCTACAGCAGGGAAAACTATTTCACTAGACCTATATCAATATTACAGATGAACTGTAGAAACAAAATTCTGGCTGAACATTGTACATTCAAGAATATTACCTACATTAATGATACCACTTAAATTAGAATCAGGAGACATAGAGAATTTAACAAAATGAATTGATAACAGCGACAAACTTGTATCTAGTTAACGAAGTAATTAAAAAGCGAAAAAGGGGACTCTGGAATCAGAGAGTAGCAAATGCAGAGAGCAGCGACTTTGCCTGGGGCTGTAAGAATAAAACGGAAGCTCAGACTGGAGAAAAGGGCCTAATTAATTGGTGCTGTTGTTTGCAAACCAGGAAGGACCCCGTGAAGTTGGGATCCACACGCCTAAGGTGGGGGACATCTATGGCCAGTGCCTAGCTCCTGATGAGGCAGCAAAAAGGCTGGTTCGGGGACTGCTACTGATGGAAGACACCGCTGCTGCTGCTGGGGTGAAGATGAGTTGCCAAGCTCTAAGGGTCACAGCAACAGGGAGCAAACCAGAAGAAGCAAGTCATTTTTTTCTTCAACCTTCCAGTCTCCCTCTTGTACCTCTATTGGCAGAGCCCAGCAGGAAGCCAGCTGCTGAAGCAGAAATGTTGTCTGCAGCGTCCCTGCCCCAGCATCATAGAGCAGAGTGTAGAAGACGGGTGTGAAGCAGAGAGACAGTTGTTGAATAATCAGTACACTATTTGTTTCAAGTTTAAAACCTGCCAAATAATATTATATGTTTAATATATGCATAGTAAACCTATAAAGAAATGCATGGGAACAGAAAACACAAAATTCAAAATAGAGGCTACCTCTGATGGCTACGTAGAGAAACGTGATCTGAAAGAGGTAGAGCTCGTCTGTCTTTTTTAAGTTTTATTTTCAAGCTGGGATGGTACATTCGTTAAGTATTGACTATCTTATCCTCTAGGCATTTGGGTGTTTGAAATGTTTCATTAAAAAACTAGCCAAAGGATGCAGTCCTTTTGCAGAAGGAAGAAATTGAGAGAAGTATACACACTTAAATCCAAAGAACTGTGAGACCTGTATCTTGTCTCATGGTGAGTGTTTTGTTTACATGGTAAGCTCAAGATAAAAGTTCCTACATCATGACAACAACTGGAATATGGATTCAGATCGAGTGAGTGTTTTGACGTGGTACTAAATGGCAGGTTTTCCAATCTCCTCCAGATTGACACTTGCTCCTGGGAAGAAGGACAAATCGTCCATGAAGTCCCCATCTGCTTGTTTGAGAAACATCTGTGGGGATGTGGACTCTTCTAATTTAGGTGGCCGTAATGCACTTCCTAGTGAAATTATCCCTCCTTAGTAATAACATCTACTGGCAAAAGAAAGCTTTGAAAAGACATTTGTTTGAGGCTGTTTAAAAATGGAACCTTAAAACTCACATTGAAATTTTTTATTCAATGTTTGTAACTTTTATCTGACATTATACAGATTTATTTTGACAATCTATTTAGTTGTTGACAAGCCTGTTTTGCTTTCTTGTAAGTGTATTTTAAAGGTTTATGTTGAACATATTTGGTATAAATCTCATGATGCAAAAACAAACATTGGGAAAACTGAATGCATCTTCAAAATATATGTACCTTCCTATGGCTGCTTTGAACGTGAGCACTAATAAAATGTTTAAAAATGCTTTCATTAGAAATCAGTTCAGATTTCTGGAACAAAAATTGCTTGAGCAACTATATCTAATATATTCTATTCGGTGACCAAACCTTGGGAAACAGATACCTCCCCACATTCCTCAGTCACCAAGAAAGGATAATTATATCTCCCAAATATCTCACCTCCATCCACCCCTCTCCATTCCCACTGCCAATAACAATAAAATCCCGCCGTCTTCTCTCTCTTCTACTACTGCCTCAGCCTCACCACTGACAGTGTCTGGTATATCATGGGTTCTTTAAAATAGTGGTTTGAATGCATGGATGAATTTTGAATGTCTCAAAATTATTAATGCCAAAAGTGCTGAGGGACGGGATCAGGTGGGTGGAGGCATATGGAAAGAACAGGAAAGGAGCAGGAGGTATGTGAAGTGGTGGTGGAAATGTTCTCATGTTATACTGTTTTCAGGAAGTCTTTAATGTTTTCATAGTGTAGAATTATGGATAAGTTTTTCCAAAATATACATGCCATAAAGATAAATTTTCCACAACTATTTTCAAATTGTAAAGGTGACTGGGTTGTCTCAAATTGTAAGTGGAACTTTGTTGGAAAGCTGTACAAAAATATAAATATAAGTAAGTCTCTCAATTCACGATTCACCAAATCAGGTTATCAAAGTTCTTAAAAGAAACTTTCTGACATTTTATTCTTATTTATTTTATTCATTTATTTTTAGCTTTTCATTTATGTAATACCATGTCAGTCACACAGTAGATATTTAATAAATGTTGCTGATTCAAATGTCATTTGCTAACATTTACGCAGACACTGACTTAGATATTTTTGTTCAAAAACTTATTTTGTTATCCTTAACCATGATAACCGCTTAAAAATCTCGAAGTTAACTTTTATATTTATGGGTGATGTATCCTTCCTTTAATGAAATAGTATTTGATTCAGCGATCACGCTTGGATTCTAAGTATTTACTGGAATCCAGTAATTTAAGAACTTGGTAATTGGTACAAGTAATGATCATCACTAGCAAATTTGCATTATAAAAACCTTCTCTGGTGACATTGGATAGTGGTTTTATATCTATTGGTTCATGTCTAATCAAGACTAGAGACCATCTAATCATGAAATTTAGAGTAAGACTAACACTTCAGTTTTTTTTCTTAAAATTATTTAACCAAGCTAAACCTATAGGTTTTTGTTAAAGGCAGTATTTTGGTGCCCAGCCAAAATATTATTAACATTATCAATTTTCTAAATATCATATTATATTAACATATTATCAATTTTCTATATAGTTCCAGCACAGATTTTTAGACTTCTAGATGTAGAATACACTTAGCAAATACGTATTGTCATCCATTTGACTTTCCTATATCTTGAAAGTACTGATGCTCGTGGTTCTTTCAGTAGTGGAGGGAGAGGAGTAAAATCACAATCTACAATATGAAATTACTGTCAGACACTTACTGGAATCCTAGATCTGCCATTGAGTAGCTATAAAAACCCAAATAAAGCACTTAACTTCCCAGAGCTTCAGTTTCCTCTTCTGCATGAGAATAACAGTATCTGGTCTACTTATCTCAGAGGAATAGATTAGATGATATACATGAAATCTGGGTAAAACGCAAAGCACTGTTTGACTTTAACATTCGATATATTATGTAAAGATCCAAAAAAGGTGGGGGGGGAAAGCATTAAACCAACAAAGGAGAAATGTACTTTATGCTGGACATCATTAGTAGTTCCAAAATGGGCCTCCCCAGCTCCTAGCCCAAAACTCAGCACATGTTCAATGAATATCTGTATAATTAATTAGCTAATTAATTAAACAGAAGAAATAAAAGTGACTATATACTAGTAACAAGGAAAAACCTAAGAATGGAACAACATTGGAAGAGAAGAAAGCACCTTGTGGAGTATGCTTAGGTTCCAGGAAATCCTTCCCTATTCTAACTACATCAATGGTTCTATAGGATAGCAAAGCATAGAAAATGAGAGAGCATCCATTGTGAGATATAATACTATGGATGAGGAGTTCAGGGCTAAGGCATTCCAGGTTCTTTAAGGGTGGAGTGACCTGCAAGAGAGTGTAGTGGGCACTCCTAGGCTGACTTGAATCACTATTGTTTTCCTCTCCTCAGGGGAAGTGTGCCTGATCTATAGGGGTGGGTGTTTAACATATCTACTAAGAGACTCAGTGTGTAGCCACAGATAATTGACCAGGGGTGACCACCAGACCCCAAGCTACCCAATCAAATTCTCCAAGGAGTTTGTAGTTTACCAAGTCACAGAAATGAGGTGTCAATAGAACAAGACTGTATTATCTATCCCTTGCAGTAAAGGGAAGATCTACAAATTCTGCTTTAGAGATGCTATTGGATTTTTGTTAAAGACAGTATTTTGGTGCACAGCCAAATTATTCCTGGTTGTTCAAATCTTCTTAGGATTCTGTGGGATAGGTCAATATCCTCCTAATATATTTCCCCTTATGCCTGAGCTAAGGGATTTAAAAAAAGATTTTTTCTTTTTATTTAAAATCAAATAATTAACATATAGAGTATTAGTTTCAGAGGTAGAGTTTAGTGATTCATCAGTTGCATGTAACACCCAGTGCTCATTACATCACATGCCCTCCTTAATGTCCATCACCCAGCCACCCCATCTCCCACCCCCTCCACTCCAGCAACCCTCAGTTTGTTTCCTGAGATTAAGAGTCTCTTATGGTTTGTCTCCCTCTCTGATTTTGTCTTATTTTGGTTTTCCCTCCCTTCCCCTGTGTTCATCTGTTTTGTTTCTTAAATTCCACATATGAGGAAGTCCTATGATATTTTGTCTTTCTCTAACTGACTTACTTTGCTTAGCATAATAAAAAAAAAGATTTTTTTAAAAGATTTTATTTATTTTAGAAAGAGAGAGAGAGAGCGTGAGCAGGGGGAGGAGCAGAGGGAGAGGGAGACAGAGAAAATCTCCAGCAGATGCCATCCTGAGCGCCAACGAGGGCTGGATCCCCCGACCCTGAGATCATGACCTGAGCCAAACAAGAGCCGGATGCTTAACTGACTGAGCCACCCAGGTGCCCCTAAAAAAAAAAAAAAAATTTTTTTTTTTTTAAAGATTTTATTTATTTATTTGACAGAGAGGGAAAGACAGCGAGAGAGGAAACACAAGCAAAGGGAGTGTGAGAGGGAGAAGCAGGCCTCCCGCTGAGCAGGGAGCCCGATGCGGGGCCTGATCCAAGGACCTTGGGATCATGACCTGAACCGAAGGCAGACGCTTAACAACTGAGCCACCCAGGTGCCCCCCAAAAAAGATTTTTTAAAATAACGATATGTACGATACTTTCTGACTGAGCTGTGTCATACAATCTGCTACTTACCAGAGCCAAGTTTAGTTGTTAAGTTACAAATGCTGCCAAACTGGTGATCCTGGGGAGAACCACAACTCCATAGAGAAGAGGTCCTACAAATGAGAAAGGAAGACTGTTGTTGATTAGACCACTGATTAAAGAGAAAGAGGAATTAAAACCTAAAGTGGCTGAGGAGGGAAATAATAGGCTTCAGTGTCATTACATAAAATAAAAAAAGAAATCTTTTATTTTAGGGAAAATGTCTCATCTTTAATGAAGAAAGTAGGCTTACATTTAAAGAGGGGTAAAATGTAAACAAGAATTTAACAATGCATTTCCTTAGCCTGGGGACATGTAGTCCATATATACATTCCTTGGACATCTAATGTGTGGGCAAGCAAGTAGACCATTGAAACTTCAGATTTCCTCCCAATTTATGTTTATGAAGTTATATAAATCTTTTCTTTCAGGAGACTTTTAAATATGGAGCATAGCTTAACCCAAAAGTTTTCTAATTAGTAGTTCAGAATGACAAACCTTGTCATAATTATCAAAAGTCTTATAATCATGAAATCACACACTGAAGACCATCGAAAGACACACATGATAGGCAAGCCATGTTTATTCATCACCAAATTATTTATATGGGTTAATTCCATAATAAAAATCAGGAAATTAAAAATTTTAACTGAATTTAAGCACAATCCTCCAGGGAAATGCATAGCTAGAGGAAGAAATAACATTCTAAAATAGTTTCTAAAAATAAGGTTAGTAGCTAATATCATTAATATCCTAAAGCAGTCCTCTGAGACTGAGCATAGACAAATCATTGATTTTTACATTTATCTTTCTTGGGACTTCTGTAGTCACTTCAAGGTGTCTTCATGTAATCCACTCATACCAGAGAATGTTCTCAAGGATATTCTAAATAATTAACCTTCTCACATTGGAGTTCAAGTGTCTCTCTGTGATAAAGCCCTTGAACACCTCAAAAGCATAATTATAGGCTTACCCTTGAGAGTTGGGATATATCAAGTTCTCGAAACGAGGGTGGATATTAAAACTGATATAGCAGCAATTAGTTATTGTGAATTTTCTCCATTACCCAGCCTGGTGGATTGTTTCGGTGAAATAGAATTCTGCCTAAAGGAGTCCATGTAATTTCTGATCACCACTCTCAATCCTCAGCCTCGAATTTATTATAGTATCTCAAAGGCAAAGCCATCAAAACTGATTTGACTTCCTTTTTCTTTTCTCCCACTGTTGAATCAGTTATGTATGAACATAAGGGCACATCTAAAGTGGACTTCTTTTTTATAGATAAATAAGAAATTATTTTTGAAGAGAAAATAATGCATCAATTAAAAATAGTAAAAAGGAATCCTTGCAGAATGGAATCACCTAACTAGGCAACTAAGGAATGTATGTAGGTTTCGTAAGTCTTAAAAATCGTGGTTTTAAATGTATGAAATAAGCAATTTTGAGTGTTTGGCATTGTGTCAGATACCGAGCAGGTCTATAAACCTTTCATAAAAAGCCACTCTGGTGTTGATCTAACATATACATTCACCACCAATATCTTAGTATATAGCTTCTAAACTGCAAAATGAAGGTTTTTCTATATTTTATGAATACATAAATGCATCCAGCAATCAGAATAGTTTTCTAAAATCTCATTCTGCTAGAGTCATTAAAAAGATCATTTCAGTAGAAGTCAAGACTATCCTATAAGAGTGATAATTTTAATATCCTCTATCTCTAGCACTAGTATATGACAGATACTTTTTTATTTTTTATTTTATTTAATTTTTTAAATTTTTAAATTTTTTTAAAAAGATTTTGTTTATTTATTTGACAGAGAGAGGGAACACAAGCAGGGGGAATGGGACAGGGAGAAGCAGGCTTCCTGCGGAGCAGGGAGCCCGATGCGGGGCTCGATCCCAGGATCCTGAGATCGTGACCTGAGCCGAAGGCAGACGCTTAAGGATTGAGCCACCCAGGCGCCACCCAGATAATTTTTTTAAAAAATGATATATTTGGTTCAGAGCTTTTAGGAAGAGGGATTCTTAATAAACAATATGCTCTACTTAAGGTTTTCTTAAACTTACATTTAAATTTTTTGATTCTAGCAGGTTGATTGTAATACTCCCATTTATGGTGTACATAAGCTTGTGTGTGTGTGTGTGTGTGTGTCTTGATAAAGATCATTTGATATTATAGAATGTAACTATTTCCTCAAAACCCTTTCAGTGGCTTTTCATATACTGCTAAATTATATGAAAAGTCTTTGCCATGTGTACAAAATCCTATGCAGGGTAGGCCTCCATTATCACTTTGACCTCATCTCCCACCTTATGGCACCAATTATCCCTACTCAGCTCTTTTCTCCTAATTCTGGCTCCTTTATTTGCTCCGGAGTCTTTGCTCATTCTTCCCCACTTCTTGGCATGCTTTTGACTAATATATGATTTAGTCTCTTACTTCCTTCAAATCCTTGTCTCAATGTCATCCTTTCTCTAAAAACCATTACACACAAACATACACACATACACACTCCTCTAGTCTATTTTACCTATCCTACCTTTGTATGTTTGTTTGTTTTTATAGTGCCCCTGACACATTTGTATGCCTATTTTATGTCTTCCATCTATAGAAATCATGTTTTACTAGGGAGAAATTTTATTTTTTCAGTTGTTGTATAACCAATGCCTAATGCAGTGTCTGGCACTCAGTAGTTGTTAAATTGTTTTTTTGTTTTTTGGATAAATAAATGGATGAACAAATGAAGGAAATCAATTTTTTAAAAAGATTTATTTATTTATTTTAGAGAGAGACGGAGAGCAAGCCATGAGTGGGAGGGACAGAGGGAGAAGGAGAGAGAATCTCAAGCAAACTCTGCTCTGAGCATGGAGCCTGATGCTGGGCTCGATTTCACGGCCCTGAGATCAGGACCTGAGCTTATCAACTGAGTCACCCAGGCTCCCCGAATGAAATCAATTTTACTTACTTATTTATTTATTTTTTTAAAAGATTTTATTTATTTATTTATTTGACAGAGAGAGAGACAGCGAGAGAGGGAACACAAGCAGGGGGAGTGGGAGAGGGAGAAGCAGGCTCCCCGCAGAGCAGGGAGCCCGATGCGGGGCTCGATCCCAGGACCCTGGGATCATGACCTGAGCTGAAGGCAGTCGCTTAACCAACTGAGCCACCCAGGCGCCCCCGAATGAAATCAATTTTTAAAATCAAACACAAATATTGTTTTTTGTGCTTGGTGTTAATGACATAAAAATCTGCTTTATTTTTTCTTAAAAGTCTTCAATTCACCTACAATTATTATTTTTTTTTACCATAGCTTTTGTTTATAACTCTAATAAGGTAATAATACCAGTCTGTAAAACACAAAAACCATGCCCATACATGGTAACTAACTTAAATATCAACACATAGACCAAAACAAGAAACAAGAACTTTGGAAATCATTTCATAGGCTACAGTTACTCTCCCTAGTGACTCTTCTCCTTCCAAACCATAACAGGAAGGAAAGAAGGAAAGAAGGAAGGAAGGAAATTACATGAACTTTTAAACTGGACCTGTAGTTTAAAGGCTAACATTTTTCCAATCCCTACATCTGTCTAGGGTCTCTAGTTTGTATCACTCAATCTTAGATTGACTGTGTAGAAGCATTCAAAAAGCAATTCAGTGAACATGCAATCTTTCAGTATGTGATCCTTATAAATGAAGGCAATAATCACTAGTTATGGGAAATCCAGCCACTCTGCAATGACTGAACACAGTAATCAATTCCTTTCCAGGAATGCGATCTTTTATAAGAAACATTACTCTTCAGTATGCACAAAATTTAGTTTATATTTCTAATAGTTTTCTTAGTCATTTGATTTTTACTTATTTGTTTCAGTACTTCCAATAATATCATATGTCACTCTCATGTATGATAAAATGGAATCTAATTAAAACACATGCTCTAATTATATCCCTTGCAAACTTGTACTTTACTTAAGGTCTATTACATAACAAAACTTTAACACCTAATGGCATATTATATAATAAAACTTCAGCACGTGAAGTTTATCTTCCAATGGACATCTGAGAATCTGTATTGGTAGATAAAATAGGGACGGAGGGATACAGGATGATACCACCAAAACTGATGATCGAAAGATAGACCTAGTGTGTAGTATCTAGACTGCCAATGTGGTATCTAGACACCCAAGAGTGGGCATTAAGAGAACAACATTATCTGTATTTGGACCCAAGTCACCAAATATCCCAATATGGTTTATTATTTCTAGAAAATAAGCACATGACTTAATAGAGTAATAAGTAAACAATTATTAGTTGTAATAAAGGCCATGAAAAGGGATTGTTGCTGAGAAAATGAGCAGAGTGAGAATGGGAATGAGGACCGATTTCAGGGTGTATGATCAGGGATGGCTTCTCTGAAAAGGTAATGTGTAGATTGAGACCAGAAAGATTCAGTGGAGTCAGTCAGAAGAGATACAGGGGCAAGAGTTGTCCAGGCAGAGAAAAAATATGGGCGAAGTTCCCTAGCCTGGGAAGAACTTAGCATATCTGTAGAAGTAACAGTAGCTCAGAATATCAGGAGCACAATGAGCAAGAAGGAAAGAGGGCAAGGCAGGCAGAGATTTGACATTCAGTCCTCCTTACACTATGACAAGGCATTTGGGCATGATTCTGAGTCCAAAAGAGAACACCATGAATTGTTAAAAGCAGAAGGCCATGAACAAATTTATGTTTTAAGAGTGTCACTCTGACTGCTGTATGGAGAACTGATTGGAGAGGACCAACAGTACACGTGAGCCTGCTGCAGTACTCCCCCAGGGGAGAGGGTATTGGTCGCCATGAAGGGATGTTACTTTGCAAAGTTTAAGAAAGATGGCTGCATGGAGACGTATCTGGGAGGAAGAATTGATATGCTGAGTTGATAGATTCGATATGAGGTGTGTAAAAGATCGAAGTTGCTAAGCATAAAGGAAATGCTTAAAATGTGTTAACTTACATATATGAATATATGATGGGGTCTCTCAGCATTCACTAAGCTTTTTTGAGGCATCATACTATATTCTTTAGATGTATTTTCTCATTTAATTCTTATAATAAGTCTTTAAGTTCTTAAATATGAAAATAGGCTCAGAGAAATTGGTACATAACTCTATCAGAAAGTAAGCTAGTAAGTCATAGAGTTTGGATTTATATCCATCGTAATCCAGAGCCCATACTTGTAATTGCTACATTATACTATTGAGTTTTTTTAGTATTAAAATTACCTTTCAAGACTTTAGATTAAACATGGCAGATCAAGCAATTTTTTTTTTGCTGCCTTCCCAAACCACATTAATGTGACATCAAAATAATTTTTAAAAAGACAAACTCTCAAAGGTCCAGGTAAAGGGAGAATTGATGATAGCAATATAGAGATGTCAACAAAATTTTAGGAAACTGAAAGCAGATGGTCCATTTGCTAGTGTCTTGGCAGGCAGGAGGAAGTGGAAACGTAATTTCTTACAGAGGAAACAACATAAAGCAAAAGGATTTGTATTTCTAGAGAACTACAAAGGCTCAGGATATCTTTACACTGGAGAGCAGCGATCAGTTAAAAGTCTATATAGGAAGTGGTTAGGCTCTCAGGTTTCCTACCTAGTCCAAGTGTTTTAGGTATTTAATCTTCTTGACCTTGCCAGGGGGTTTATATTTGGGGGATACTAAGCCCAAAGTGTTGCATAATCAAGGACATGAAAATCTCTGGAAGTGGAGGGGAGGCATTATTTAGAGAGTGATGGTAAATAATGGTGAAACCATAACTCCTGCACTTACTCAACTATCAGAATGCCATCAGCCACTCTACACATCCATGAAGAAGTCAAAGGATTGGTCCAATTAAGATTTTGTAGTGTAGTCTCCCAAATAAGCAAGTGAGGTTTGATCTGATCATCCAGTGAGGAATACCCATGGGCAGCCCATTCCCTTCACCTCTAACCTTATGCATATGTAAGAACTCCAAAGGACTGGGAATCAGAATAGATTGAAAATTAGATTATCACTGGGCTTCATAGAAACCACTAGAAGCTAGAAGACAAATAAGAAAATGTTTTTGAATATCTGAACAAAAATTATTTTCAGTCTCGAATTCGATACTCTCCTGAGCTCTCAAGTAAGTATAAGAGATAATAAAGATGGATTACATGCTACATTCGACAGTGCTGAGATGACATTTATTTCTGTGGAAAGTTTGGGGCCAAATTATTGCTAGGTACATATAAAAAAATAAGTAGAAAGCAATGACTAAACTAATAGAAAAATGTTCAACAGGAAAGGAATTGATTTACTGGAATCAATAATTGTGATATAATCAGTAATGCTATTTAGCCAAACTAATAGATTTTATTATATAAATATATAGTCAGACTGGGCAAGAAAGTGTCTTATCATGCATTTGGCACTTGCTTTTGTGATATACAAGTCGTTGAGAAGTGCAGATAGTTTGGGAGTGTGTCTGATGAAATTTTGAAGTCCCAAATTGTTACGACGTTGTATGTAAGCAGTTTAAGAAATTTATTTGTATTACTGTAATTTTGCTCTGCACAGAACAGTTCTGTCTGGACATATAAGAAGTTTGAGTTAACACTGTTAAAACAGAAATAAGCTCCAAGCTAGCCATCACTCTGATAGCAAGTTCAGGATTTCAGACTTAACTAAGAAAAATATTTTATTTTATTATTATTTTAAAAAGATTTATTGATTTATTTTAGAAATAGAGAGCTAGAGTGAGCATGCAAGTGGGGGGATGGGCAGAGGGAGAGGGAGAGAGAGAGAATCTCAAGTGGACTCCACTCTGAGCACACAGCCTGATATAGACTTGATCTCACAACTCTGAAATCATGACATGACCCAAAATCAAGAGTCAGACGCTTAACCGACTGAGCCACCCAGGCAATCCAAGAAAAATATTTTAAAACACCATGAGAATAATGCTTATTTGAAAAACAATAAACTTATGCCATAAATTATTTTTAGGCTTAGAGTTAGGTTGAGTTTAACATAAACAAAAAACCGATGAAAGCAGAAAACTCAGTTAATGCTAGAGTTGAATATTTGGTCACCTTAACATCTGGTCACAAGTGATACCTCTTTCCCACTCTGCAAATGCCTAGATTAGCTTTTGAGGTATATGGAAGAGATTGCAGATGTGAAAATTTTATTATTTATTAGTTTGGGAATCCATAGAAGACAGGTAATCAAAACTTATCACATATGTTCATTGCGTATAGGTAAATAGTATATTTATAGTCAACAAGAAGGAAAGGAATTCAAGTAAACAGAGAGAACTGTTCTTTCATTAATGTAGTTAGGGTAAAAGACTTGAATGACACATTTCTTTTTCTATTTCAGAGAAAAGTTTTAGGGAAACTAAAGCTTGAAAACATTATTTCTTTTTGATTCTTTTATATCTATAAATCATTAATTATTTATGCTCCAGATAGTTTGGCGGTGAATGTGTGATTGAAAGATAAATGTTTGTATATTTTGTTATACAAAAATATAAAGGGTGAAAATAAGGTGGATGATAATAGCTGCTTTTTATTGCCACTATTGAATATACCTATTTAATTCAGTGTAACAAGTATTTGTTGAGCTCCTACTATATGTGGGATGCTGTACTGGATGTTATTAGAGATGCAGAGATGAATATGTAATGTTGAGGGATAGAACACAGGAGAAAACTGTGATACACAAGTGACTGTAATTGAAGGCACAATATTAGAGAGAAGCAATGTGCTACATACTGTAGGCCACATAGATTTCTAAGCTGTACTCCTAAGGTTTTTGATTCAGTAAGTCTTGAGGTAGGACCCAAGAATTTGCATTTCTAACAAGTTCTCAGATGATGCTGATGTTGCTGAACCATGAACCACAGGTGAAACATCAAATTTGGTTTTCAGGGTCATGAATATCTTTTCTGAGGTGTTATTTGAAGAGTGTCCAACATGATTTAATGGTTAGAATTCCTTGGCTTCAAGCCAGCCACATGATTCTGCTTATTTTCTTAAAAATAGTTGCTATTAAAACCAGGATGATTTACAGAAATGAAGGAAATGTTGAAAAGATAACTTTCAAAAGACAGAAACTAGAATAGTTCACCTATCTAAAAATCAGGAATCAATGAGCCATGGTTTCGTGAAGTTTTCCTAGTGATGTCTGGTATCCAACAAATTTCAATCCTGGTGTAATTCTAAGAGTAGAGCGTCTTTCCAGCCTAGCTTGGAGCACTCAGTGTCTCCCTAGCTAGGGTAAGACAAGGCAGAGATCAACAGCCTTTCAAGATTCTGTCCTGGGGGGTAGAAGTCGTTCTGCAAAGTACATTTGGGATGCCATGAATAGAAAAAGGGGGAATGTATGCCAGATAAATAGTGGATGTCATTAAAATAGGTCATATTTTAATAGGCAAACCAGTAGAGGATATGTTACTTCTAGACAAAGAGAATTATAGGCATGAAGGAGAGTAAGAACAGAATGTTTGGGATGTATGGAATAGTCCTTTATTTTGAAGTACAAAGAAAAATTTTTTAAGTAGTGGGAAATAAGGAAAGCACATGTAGGTTGGGGATACTTGTGAAGGGTGTTGAATTCAAGGAAAAAAAACCTGTTGATTAGTGTTGGAGAAGGTCATCCAACAATTTCTCCCACTATGTCTCTCTTACTGAGATGCCCACTCACCCCACTTAACAGCCTTTTCTTCCTCTGTTGATTTTAGGTTCTGGGATTCTTTATTTAAATTTCACTCTTACCAGATTCTCCATTCTCTTGCTCTGTTCTTGTTGGAGAAGGTCATCATTATGACCAAACTGCTGTTTGACCCGGAGGCTAGATCATGCCATCAGAGGCTCCTCACCCCCGACCCCAGCCTTGAAATGTACTTGCTGCCCACCGTTCCCACAGTGGGAGCTGTATCACGGATGGAGCCTTGAGAATATCTGCATGGTACACATGACTAAACCCAGTTAAAGCCTCTATCTAAACTTAATTATAAGAGTCTGGCTGGTGGCATGGAACCTACTCAGCTTGCTGCCACCAAAGACAGGCCTTGTGTGTAAGTTCCCTTGCTAATTAAACCTACCACCTACCCATCTGCAGTGGCCTACCTCTTTCTTGGTCTTTCCCTGCCCTTTAAGGTTAGGAGCCAGTTTCAGATTTTACTTGGGGAACTTCTAAGGTCAAGACCCAACAATTAATGGGGCATTTTTTAGCAGATCAGTGGGGAGATGTTCAGAAAGCAGGAATGTGATTCTTTCAGGGACAAAAATGCAAAGCAGGAACCAACTTGGAGACTATTCCCAGATTCAGAAATCAGGTGAAAGATCTTAACTTAGGGCATTAACAACTGAAAGGGAAAAAAAAAAAAAGGAAGATACATACTTTTAAGATAGAATCTACAGGATGGATTGGCTGTGGGGTTGAAAGAAGAGGAGGCATTAAACCTGAAGCCTATCTTAGAGAACATCACATACTGAGTGAGTGGTTCAGTGGTTTCTAAAGTACCTTTAACCCCATCATTTTAGGAGCTTATGATTGCCATGTCTGCCAGAAGACATCTGGAGCTCTGGAGTTCTTATCAGGAAATAGTCCATTCTCAGTTTTCTAATGTTTTTATGGTTATGGAAATATTTGTTGTCTCAGCATTTAATTATGGTTTTAAAGGTGCTAGTATTTTATTAATGATTTATTTATTTGTTTGGTTACGCTTCCTTGATCATTAATAAAAATGTACATTTTATTTTAGGCTGAAATATTATAAGCAAAGACAGTCTTTGCATGCAATTATATACATTGGTACCAAGTACAAATGCATATGATAATATTTTTGTTAAAGTTGCATAGAGGTATTATTAAAACACGAGGCTGATTGATTTATTTTGCATGATTATGGAATAGAATTTGTCTTAAGTGACCATTTTATGACACACTTTTGAATTTTTAAAAAGTATTTTCCAACATATGTGTGATTATGCAGTCTTTTATTGTAGAAGTATGTGCCTGAGAACACTGAATTAATATATTTTGTTTAATCTAGTGAAAAAAAGCCATTTGCTCTTGAGGTAATATTTGGACCCAGACTATATATAACATTGTTAAATTATTTATTTCAGAGGACAGATTTTAATGTTAGAATGAAGGCAGATTAAGCAGATATTCCCAAATGTCTCAGGTATATTTGAGGATCTAAAACCAAAGCACAGGAGCTGATGTTTATCCTACTGTTTTAGGTACAGAAATGTTAGGGCTGATAATATTAACTGTTTTATCAAGTCACTTAACCTTTCTGTACTGCTTTTGTTATCTGTGATACAGTAATAAATGTGCCTGTAATACATGAAGAAGTCAAAACAAAGAAACAAGAAACTTCTGCATCATGAGATAGCATTCATTATAATTGTAATTAGATTTACAGTTTTTGAGGTAAAGTCCTCAGTCACAAGAGTATTCTGCTGTGAAACTAAAATTCTGTGCTTAAAAAATATTAGCAGAATATTGCTATTGGCATTTGTTTTTTCAGGAAAAGCAAAAACCAGTGAAGGAAAAGTCTCCTGAAAGTCAGCCAGCTGCTCGTGATATGGGTTTATAAAGTAGTCAGTTCATATTTCTTAGTTACAAATCAAGGGCAAGCTTTCGAAAGAAGTACAAAAAACTCAAGGAGCTGATACATCAGAGTTTAATCAAGTCTTTGATGCGGCATTTCTTTGAAGCTTTATGGAAGTTATTTCATCTCAGTATGATTTGTTTTTCTCTAATTCTAAACTGAGGTAGATATAGCTTATGTTGGTGTTCTACCTGTTCTCAGTCCGGTTGTACTAAGCAGGGTGCAGTGAAAGTGGTCCTTTAGGGAAAACCTGGAAAAGACTCTCTGCATCCTTCCCGCCTATTAGTTGCTGTCTCTGGACCAGATATTTCATTTCTCTGTGCTTTAGTTTTCTGACTTACATGATTTGAGATTATCTACCTCAAGGCTTTGTTGTAAAAAGGAAATATAAAGATTGAGTACAGTGCTTGTAAAATAGGAAGTGGTAAATTAGAATTCACATGTGGAAATGTAGACAATGGGGAATGCACATCAAAAACTAGGCATTGGTTTGCTAATTCCCTGGAGTTTTACCCTAGTGTAATTAATAATAATAACCCAGGCAATGGGAGTGCTCTAAATTCATTAATCTAATTCTCAAAGCGATTCTATGACACTGATATGGTATCTTTACTTCATTAATAAATAAACTGATTTGAGACACTAAATATTTGTCCAAACTCACTGCATTAAAGGTGGGATTGGGCTTCAAATTCATATACTCTTAGAGATCTAGGGAGTAAGTATTGTGCTATGCAAAATCTAAGAAATCTAAGAAAATCTAATAAAAATTACCAGGGAAAATGAGTGAGGTTTGTCAGACAATAGATAAAATGAGTTAGTAAATGAAACAACTATTTGTGTGCTACTATTTCTCTTGAGTGTGAGGCTGCAATCTTGGTCTTTCTGATCCTTTCTTCAAGAGCTTCCTCAAATGGGAGGTGGTTTTGAAAATACATTTGTGAGCACATCATTCTTAGCAAAACACTTAATTTTCATTTCCAGGTATGAAAACTCAAAACTATCAAGTAATCCTCCTACATCTGTCAGAAGCTAATAAGTAATAAAAGAGTTCATTTTTACTTCTCTGAAAAATATGTTCCCCCCCTCCCCGCCCCAAGAATGGAATGCATGTTACTTGAAACGTAGTTTTCATGGAATTTTACCAGTCTTCATGTTATCATTTGAATCCCATCATCTGGCTGCACCTTCAAGATCATAAGACTTTGAAACAGTGAAAGGGACTTCTTCTGTATTAGGAAGAAAAATGAGCTGCCTTTATCACCCTCAGCAGGAAACTGAGTTAAACTGACACTGATGATCAGTTCTATTCTAGGAAAAGTCTAAATGCCTACCTAAGTATACTTGTTACTCATAAACATGGCAGATTAAAACAATAAAATCCACACATTTACATGGCACAAAGAAGCAATTATGGAAAATCATTTCAAACTCCCTTTGTTCCTTTAAATTTTATTCTAATTTTCCTCTAATTCTAACCACCAATTTAACTTCTGTCACAAGAATATTGTTTTGTCGGGCGCCTGGGTGGCTCAGATGGTTAAGCGTCTGCCTTCGGCTCAGGTCATGATCCCAGGGTCCTGGGATCGAGTCCCGCATCGGGCTCCCTGCTCCGCGGGAAGCCTGCTTCTCCCTCTGCCTCTCTCTCTCTCTCTGTCTGTCTCTCATGAATAAATAAATAAATAAATAAATAAATCTTTAAAAAAAAAAAGAATATTGTTTTATCTATTTTCCTTTCCTTTTTGTTATAAGGAATATACATTGCTACATCCAATCTGTTGGGAGTGGAAGGAACTAGAATAGTTTGGACAAGGTTGTAAATCTGGGCAAAAAACTGTAACTGGTGATTAGGAGGTTGTCCTGAATCAATTAATCCCATAAGTAGTTTTGGGGCACCAACCATGTGCCAGTTACAGTTGTAGGTGCTAGGGACCCAAGAATAAAAGTGTGGTACCTGCCTTTATGGATTTCATAATCTAGCAATTATAGGCAACTGATTATAAAGTAAGGTGGTAAGTGATAAAGTGGGAGTGGGGATTAAGAAGGACAAGAATAATTACCATGTACTATTTAGTGCTGGTCACTGTGCTAGGTCCTAATATATATTATTTAATATATGTTATTTAATTCATTAAGTTAGACTTAAGAGAAAAGGAGGAGTTGAGGGGCGCCTGGGTGGCTCAGTCGGTTGAGCGACTGTCTTCGGCTCAGGTCATGATCCTGGAGACCCAGGATCGAGTCCCACGTGGGGCTCTCTGCTCGGCGGGGAGTCTGCTTCTCCCTCTGACCCTCCCCCCTCATTCTCTCTCTCTCTATCATTCTCTCTCTCTCAAAAAAAAATAAATAAAATTAAAAAAAAAAAAGGAGGAGTTGAGGATGTTTAGATTTATGACTAGAACTCAAATCTCTCATCTTCTAAAGCATTTGCTTTTTATACCATAGCAGTGTTTACGAAACACTTCTGACTATAACAAACAGCTGGATTTCTTAACACTTAACACTTAACACAATTTCTTAAAATACAGATTTATAGCCCTAGTACCAGAGGTACTGAATCAGACACTTTAAGACAGGGGCTCGAGAATCTGCCTTTTTAACAAGTACGTGTCAAGGTTTTGTTTTTCTTTTAAAAAATTATTTATTTTTAATCAAGGAAGTTTTAGAAGCTCTAATTATCAGCCTGCTACATTCTATGTTTATTATGAAGGATAAAGAGATCATACCTGGATGAAGAAGAGAGGAATGTACATGAATGCTTTGGGAAAAAAAAATATATATATATTTTTATGTTTGGCTTTGATAGGAATTTGCTAAATGGCAAAGGGAGAACTTCTGGTAATGATTTGATTCAGAGTAGTATTTTACAGCTTGCTGTTGGTAAAGATAAAATGGATTTTCTGTCTCCCTGGGTTACCTGATCTTTAATTCACCATGATATGTCAAGGATAGACAGATGGTAGATACATGGATAGATACATACTAGGTAGATAAACAGATGCATACATACATACACACTTACACATTCAACAAAATTTCTCATGATTAGCAATGTGTATATAGATGGATATATATAGATGTGTATTTTTCAAAACCATATCTGAAACTTGAACAGGGTACAGCAAATGTAGATGAATATACTTTAATACAAAAATAGGTAAATTAAAATATTTCTTTTAAGTAGCAAATTTCAAAAACATATTCACTTCTTTATAGAAGTTTATTTATTATCTGTTTAAATTAAAAAATATAGTAAATGACTATAGAAAGTTTGAACATTAGGAACTTACCTATATTCTACTTATATTCATATATATTCATATATCTATATGTGTATAACTGTATTCCTACCCCCTTAATATAAAAATGAAATCTGAAGTATTTTCTCTTATCTATCTTTATATGTATATATTTACATTTACATTTTTTTTTGTATCCTGCTGTTAAAAATTATTATTTTTTTCTTTGTCGACTAATAAACACAGAGTGAAAGCCATCAAACAGTACCAGTAGGCTTAAAATGAGACACAGCTTTATTTTTCAGCCATTCTCCATATCACAAGACCAGCTTCTCAGAGACAACCACTTTCCGCTCTTGTAGCTGCTTCTTTTGATACTTGCTGCTGTATTTCCAAATAATAGGCTTACATTTCTGTGGTGGATGCTGTGATATGCTGTGCAGGTCCACCTTCTTAAATAAAGGATTTGTTTTTCAGATGTTGCACATGCCACTGGCAGACAGCCCTCAGTCAGCAGCCTTTTCCAGGAATTGCCTCAGTTAAGAGAGCTACCTCCCCTATGATCACAACCCCTTCCTTGGTTAGTCTGCATCCACTGATTAATCTACAGGGTGGGGCCAGGAGGATAGATGGATATAAAGGTCTCATTCTCTCCGCTCCTCATCTCTAACTCAGGACTGTTCCAAAGGATCATGCTACCTCCAGACTGCTCTGAATGGTCATCCCATCTGCAGAGCAGAGTCAGCTGAGATGTCTGATTGTAAGTGCATTGCTGCTTAATTTTTCCCTTTGCCCAGTCCTCTTCTCGTTCCTTCCTTTCTGTAGATGTTAAGCCCAAGAGCGATCCTTAATGAGCTACAAGCTAATTTCCATCTCAAAGTCAGCTTCCCAGGGAACTCAACCTCCACCATTGCTACTGATTTATTTCTATATTTTAGAAATTATGTACTGACTTGTGGCTATGATTCAGAGATACTTATTTCTTACATCATAGAAACTGCCTACCCTATGTTCTTAATTACTTTTATTCTCACGAAATTGCTATATTAGAAATCTTTTTTTTAAAGATTTTATTTATTTATTTGAGAGAGAGAGACAGTGTGCATGTGAGAGAGAGGGCACGAGCAGGGGGGAGGGGCAGAAGGAGAGGGAGGGAGAGAGCCCAGGGAGCCCAACACGGGACTGGATCCCGGGACCCTGGAATCATGACCTGAGCCATAGGCAGACACTTAACCGACTGAGCCACCCAGGCACACTATATTAGAATTTTCAGTTGAAGATTAGGCTATATATTATTGTAACTAGGAAAGTATTGCTCACAGTTTAATCAAGCAGTATATTAAAATTGATTTTTTAAAATCATACAACTTTAAGAGTTAGTAGTTGCCTAACGTTTTCATTTATTTTTCTAATTCTTCTCAAATAATAATACAGATCTTCTCAGAGATCTGTAATCATTCAGTACTATTTTCTAAAAGCCCAAACACATCACATGATTGATCTTTTCCCTTTTAGAACACTTCAAACCAAAACACCCTACTGTTTGGACCAACTTTTTTCTGTCCAGGCCTGTTGCATATTTATTATTCTGGGGTTTCTCTTCATTATTATCTACATTTATAGGATCCCACATCTCCCTTTTTGTTTACATACGCATTTTGTTGGAGCACATCCTTCAGTGGCTTTCCTAGGAATAAGTGAAAGGGAGCTATTTTTTCTGTCTATCCCTTTATTATCTTTTCTTTATCCTTTGTGCTCTGCATTTCTGTGATTATAAGTATTGGTCTAGATTTTTTAAATTTCTATTTATTATGCTAGACAATTGATTTAGGAGATATTTTTTCTTTTTTCTGTTGTTTTCATACATAATTTCTTGTTTTCTACTTTATGTCTTATTAGATAACAAGTAAATTATTAGTAATTTGATGTATAGTGTTGTTTAGATATTGGGCTTTCTGTAGGGACTTTTTAACTTCCTAATTTTCTTTTTTCAATATCTGTATTGTTTTGTTTTATATTTTATTTTTTTGGAGATTTTCCTGACTGTTCCAAACTTGCCATTAATTTTTCAATTGACATATTTTCAGTTTCCAAGTTATTTATTACTCCTGATATTTCCCTGTATAGTAAATTGTTCTTGTTTTAGAAACAAAATTTTCCTCAGTAATAGTAATTATAGTTCCTTATTAAGTTTTATTCTGCGCTCTGCATTTTCTGTTTCCTCTTATTTCTCTTTGCTTTTCATCTGTTTGCTTATGTGGCTTGCCCCTTCTACCTAGTGATTTCTTTGTTGTTCATTTAAATTTAAAAGTGAGATTTAAAAAAAACTGCATAAAAGTTTCATGTGCCTGGCAGGGCTTATCTGCTCATGGGTTTCACTGTATGATTATGTGACTAAGCCTGCCTTTTGGGTGGGAATACTAAACTTTTGGCATATTTTGGTTTATGCTTTTTCCAAAGAAGAATCTTGTGATCTCTAGCCTGGGTGGAGGTGGGGGGGAGGGAAAGGCATGTATATTTGGCTAATAACATTCTGAGACCATAATCTTGGGGTCCACTATTTCTTATTTGCTAATATTTTATTTAGTATTTTTTTTTCTCAATTTTATTCATGGGAGAGATTGTCCTCTAATTTTTCTTTCTTTTAATGCTCTTTTCAAGTTTGGATGTTAAAGTTGTTCTGGATTGATAGAACAACTTGTAATTTTTTTCTTTTTCTTTTTTTATCTTTGGAATATTTTATATTAAACTATTTTTTTCCCTTCAATCGCTTAAAAAATTCACCACTGAAACCATCTGGGTTTAAAGTGTTTTTGTGGAAGAGCTACTTACAGAATAAGATATAATAGATATAAGACTTCAGATTTCTATTTTTCTTTTTGTGTCAGTTTTGGTAGGTTCATCTAAAATATGGTCAGTTCATCTAAATTTTCTTAATTTTGGTATAAGTCATTTTAATGTTTTATTATAATTTTTTTTTTTTTTACCATTTCTTGGCTTGTCTCCTTTCTCACTCCTGATATTCCTGCTTTATTTCCTCTTTTTTAGTTTAACTAGATAATTTATCAGATTTATTAGTCTCTTCAGAGAACCAAATTTTGCCTTTTTGTTTCCCTATTGTGTTTGTTTTTTATTTTATTAAATTCTGTTTTTATCTTCATTATTTCTGTCCTTCAACATTCTTTGCATGTATTTTTTGAAATGAGTCCATATTCTATATATTTTAATATCAGATAATACACTTAATTTTGGAAATTAAATAATATTCTAAATTCTGTTCTAAATAATATTCTAAATTCTCCTAATCATGTTTATCGAAGAAGACATCCAATGGAAGGAGGTTAAGCAAATAATTTGAACTGAAAGATGAAAAAGAAATATGAGAGTTATTTCCACTTCTGGTTGAGTTTTCAAAATTCTCAAGATTCTGTCACTCTTAGCCTAAGAACTAAACAAGCTAGATAAACTATAAAATCATTAAAAAATTCTTCTGAGAGTTGAAAACACAAAGAAACTTAACTGGTCAGAATTCCAGAAAATGGTAAGGACTACATAAGAGAGAGACATCCACATTTCTCATTTCAGGTGGAATGATGGACAGAAAAGAATCTGTCCTAGATAGGGTTAAAGAGTAATCTGCCAAATCTTAAAAGAAGTTTTAGAGCCACAGGAAGGCTACATGACAGATTAGAATTATGGGGGGCTCCAGCCACAGACTAAATGTGTACCCATTTTCCAAATTTTTCTTATCAATTCTCCCAAAGACTTGGGAGTAATATACCAAAGGCTGGGAACAAAGCAAGAGAGCTGAGATATATGTTCTTCCCATGCAGAGATTCTTTGAGATCCAAAGCAGCTTCCCTTTGAAGGTGAGGGCATAGTAGGCATGCTGAGAGAAATTCATCCAAGGAAGTCTGGGCTCTTGGATTGAAGGCATGTCAAGAGAGCTGAGAGAAATCCATGTGAGATGCTCCAGAATTTCAGCTATGAAAGACTCAAAGTGAGGAAGGATAAATGAGAGAAACTGCACTTGAGGCAATCTGGGTCTTCACTGAATGTAAAGCATCCACATTTCCAAGGCTAGAGACAGGATAGCAGAGCAGAGAGAAATCTCCCCAAATGCAGAAAACCAGGGTGTGGACATAGAGAAAAGAGAAAAACACTGATGTAAAGGTTGGAAGACAGGCTCTAAAGGAGACAGATACCACAATATGGAAGCTAGTGGCTTAGATGTAAAGCTACAAGAGATCTCTTCAATCTCAACAGTGTTAGAGACTCCCCAAACCTTGATGAAGGGAAAATCATGGGCTGGCTTTCAAAACATTTGAAGACAGTGTTAAATTGATTCAAGATGAAAGAGTTTGTTCTGTAATGTTCCTTTCTTTTAATGTACTTCACAGGTTTTGGTGCCAACATACAGAATGTGTTTTTTTTTTTTTTTTTTAAGATTTTATTTATTTATTTGACAGAGAGAGACAGGGAGAGAGGGAACACAAGCAGGGGGCGTGGGAGAGGGAGAAGCAGGCTCCCCATGGAGCAGAGAGCCCAATGCGGGGCTCGATCCCAGGACCCTGAGATCATGACCTGAGCCGAAGGCAGACGCTTAACGACTGAGCCACCCAGGCACCCCCAGAATGTGTTTTTAATCCTTAAAATTTGTTGAGACTTCCCTTATGGCCTAGCATAAGGTCAAGTTTTATAAACGCTCTACAAGTATCTGAAAAGAATATATATATTCTGCAGTGTTATTTTAGTGTTCTGTAGTCAATTTTATTAATTGTGTTATTAAAATCTTCTATATTTCTCTTGATATTTTGTTTGCTGGTTCTAGCAGTTACTGAGAGAAATGACTAAAAGACTCCTAACATGATTGTTCTTTCCATTTTCCTTGTATTTTTGTCAATATTGGCTTCATATATTTTGAGATAACATTACAAGGTACTTACAGATTTGGAATTGTTTTATTCCTTATGGATTGACAACTTTATCATTATGAAATGTCCTTTTTAAAAAATCTCTAATAGTGCCTCCTGTCTATTTTGTCTCACAGTAGTATGAAAACACCCAGTATCATTTATTTAGTGCTTGTATGATTTTTCCCTTGTCTTATTTTCAACCTCTTTGTGTTCTTATATTTAAATTCTTTTGTAAGCAGCATATATTTGAGTTTACATTAGTTATCTTAGTGTTTATTTTCTGTTCATCTCATGTGTTCTTTTTTCTTTTTCTTGTTTTATTTTTTTTTTAACTTTCTTTTCGATTAACCTACATTTTCTATAATTCCATTTACCTTCTATTAGCTTGTAGGTTAGAGCTTCTTTTACTATATTTTTTCCATCTGCCGCAACCTGGAAGTGGATGTGGAATTTGAGTCATGTGACAGTTTTTTTTTTTTTTAAGATTTTATTTATTTATTTGACAGAGAGAGACAGAGCGAGAGAGGGAACACAAGCAGGGGGAGTGGGAGAGGGAGAAGCAGGCTTCCCGCAGATGAGGGAGCCCGATGTGGGACTCGACCCCAGGACCCTGGGACCATGACCTGAACTGAAGGCAGACGCTTAACGACTGAGCCACGCAGGCACCCATGTGATAGTTTTTAAGGTGTTGGTTAGGCACCCCGCCTTGGAATGTCATTATTGATAGTATTTTGGATACTCAGGTGAGATGTCAAATTTAATATCATTTGCAATAGGACTTGACAGACATGTTGTAGGAGTGCTGACAGTACTGACTCCATCTTTTTTTTTTTTTAAAGATTTTATTTATTTATTTGACAGCGAGAGAGGGAACACAAGCAGGGGGAGGGGGAGAGGGAGAAGCAGGCTTCCCGCCGAGCAGGGAGCCCGATGTGGGGCTCAATCCCAGGACCCTGGGATCATGACCTGAGCCGAAGGCAGACGCCCAACGACTGAGCCACCCAGGCGCCCCCTGTCTTGTTCTCCCCTCTGGTGCACAGATGGTACCACTCTGGATAACTCGTAGAGACCCTCTGGTGCTTAGATGGTGCTACTTTAGATAACTACCCTGTGACCTCACCACCATGCCCCTCACTCTATAAAAGCTGTGGGTTGAAGTCCAGGCTTCGCAGAGAGTGGGAGGATGATAGCTGTGGAGGATAGCTGTGTGGTGCCCTTGATCATCAATCTGCCCGCCTGCCCGCCCACCCTACAACCCTTGTCAGTAAGTTACCCTAGATAAAACTGGGCGTAAATGTAGAGTGGCTTGCTTCATTTTTTGGTGTTAAAACGCCCTCTCCATCTAGAGGATATGTTACTGACCATGCTTCATCTTCTAACGTGTGCTTTGCATTTTAAAGCTACAAAAGCCCCAGAATTGTTATACTAAAGTTTTGTGTCAAATTATTTAGAAAAGGGGGAAGGAAGTGAGCTAGGAAAGGGTTCCTGAGGTTTCATTGTATTGCAAGGATGATATTTAGATGTAAATGGAATTTTTTTATGTTGTGTGAATTGTGGATTGTTGGTGAAAATGCAGGGAGGCGGTTAAATTCGACCATCCCCAGCTCCTTCTTTACCACCACCAATATGTCCTTGTTTAGAGTTAATCATCATTTGCTTGTGGAAATTGACCTTCAGTTCTCTCGGGTTTACAACAATCACCACAGAAGCTCTGGGGTCGTTACTTGCTGAATCAAGTCACCAGAATAGCGGAGAGGAGCGGTACCATCAGTATCAGAGTGTGTTTGTGGGGTCTTGCAAGCAGGGAAGCTTGTCTTTCCACCTGGCAGTGCTGTGTAGTATCGGACTCTAGTGGCTTTCTGTGTGGAGTTATCTTTCACTTGCATTAAAGTAACTAATTTCTTTTTACTTTGATAGTATTTCTCAGTTAATCACATCACTGTCAGATTGTAATAACAACCACATATTTTATTCTGTGGTTTCAATCGTAACACTTCATTTTTTTAAAAACACTTTCCCCTCGTTCTCGGAGTTACTCTTGATACTCCTTACAATTCAGTCATAGCTTATTTTCATCTCTAATCTCGCTCCTCTCTCTATGCATGTAGCCATGGAAACCACCACAAAATGCCTGCGTTTTACCAATCATGGTATAAATTACAGGCCATTACAATTGTTATGTTACTGTTCTGGTAAGAGTGCTGCATTTTCACCTATGAAAAGGGTTATGACTGCTATTAATTCTAAGAGGATTTTTGGTAGTTTGTGTGAGAGTAGGTCAGGAATGCTGTGGTCTTCCTTTCAATCAGTGTCACAATGAGATAAGTCATTACTGGATAGTTTTAATAGCTGCTTTTAAGGTTACCGTGAATGACTATGTCTCTAATTACAATTCTTGATTCCATTCTAATTTTCCATTAAATAACCTCACAAACTCCCTTTAGAAATGGGATTCCACATATTTGTGAGACATTTACTTTGTGCTCGGCACTGTGCCAGGTGTTACAGGCACTAATTTCAAAGAGTAATAGAATGAAACAAATATGCAAATACGCATAAGAGCAGAATATAGAGTATTAATTAGTCAGGGACCAATGAGGAAAATAGAAAACACTCAACGTATTTAAGATAAGGAATTTAGTACCGGGAATTGGTTTCCAGTTAATGAAAGAGAGGACAGTGAAGCCACCCAGCAATTGGGAAGAACAAACGGTGCTACCAACCCACAGCTGGAGAGACAAAAGCAAGAGGCAGTATTACTGGAGCCTAGAGACTCAGATCATTGGGTCACTGAGTGGCAGATAAGATCCAGGAGAGCTTGTGTGGCAGGTGCTAAAGCCAAGGGAAAGACACAGCAGCTGTCAGAGTCACAGCAGTAGCATAGAAGGAGAGGGCAGACATCTGGCTTTTCTCTTCCTCCCCAGCCCCAATCTCTCACCATTGCTTTCAACTGGTCAAACCCAGTTGAGGGTCTTCTGACAGATAGCCTGGTGAATGCAAACTGCAAGGATCCCTTCTCATTAGGACAGAGAGCAAGAGAAGGTCAGGCAATGGATCCAAAGGCAAATAGACCCAGGACTGATAGTGAATGCCACAGAAGTTTCAGCAGGGGGATAGTTGAGATGAGATTACTGCAGAGTTCTTTTCACATGCTAAAATTGGTTCTATTCTGTATTTGAATGGCATCGTCAAACACAATGATCAATTTCCACTTCATTGGAAAGGCAAAGTTTGAAAATAGGTAACAACTGCTATAAGAGGTTGGCTTGTGAATTCGGTCTCAATCCCTTTCTGCAGACATGTTCTTCATCTTTAATCCTAGTCCCTGGGTGAAAATTGAACAGAACAAGACCTAACCATGCTCCAACTACCTCCCATACCACAACAGTTTCTTTAAATTGGTAAAGGTAATTTGTAATATCAGGAATTGCTTCTGTTCAAAACAACAGAAAGTTGTAAAACACACACACACACACACACACAGAGTTGATCATAGGTAATTTTATAAATTTCCGTGGTTAGGTAAGTTATTTTCCATGATATGGGACTATTTATGTTAAAGAATATACTAAACTATATAATGTAAACTCTTATCAATACAAATGTAAGGACATCTATGCCCATGAGTATAGAAGCGAACAATTTGGAATATTTTTAGAAAAGATAATACACACACCAATACATACTCAAATATGAACAACAGTCTACACTTAGATGATAGGACAACAAAATTTAATAGTTTTGGGAAGCCAGAGTCCCCAAATTTCCTAAAACTTCTTACGTTATTGTAAAATAAAAATGTTAAGATTTGCTGAACCCCAGATTCACTTCTGTTTGATACTTTAGTTTTTTTCTACTTTTGCTTTTCCTTTCATTCATTCCTTCCCAATTATTCTAAATTAAGAGTGTATCCATTATTTGTATTTAGTTCTTTACTCTGTACCTCCTGGCCATGCCATTCTTCAGAGATTTCATCCTCTGCTGTGGATTTAATTATCATATTTTTGCCGAATCTTTTCCAAGTATACATTTTTAGTTCTGAATTCACTCCTTTGTTTCTGTGCAGTGTCTCCAATGAAATGCTGCCATCTCACTCTTGGGATATTCTGCCATCATGTGGAACAAAACACTTCAGTATCAGTAAGGGTCCAGGCAGGAAACAGGTGGCATACTCAAAGGGTTAATTGAAGAGATTAAGTGAATAAACTATTTACAGTGATGTGGGCAGGAGTAAGAGAATATTTTTTTTTTAAAGGTATGTTGATATATCCAGGGACTGGCAGTAGCAAAAAATTCACCACCTCTCAGCTTGAATGTCCGGAGAGGAGTGGTTACTGGAACTTGGAGGGAACTGAAGCTAAGACAGATGTCCTGAGAAATGCTGTGGCCACGAGAGAGAAATGCAGCCCCTGATAAAACTTTGGTCCCACTTTCAGGAAGCAGTACATGGCCTCTATTTTCTCCCGTCCTCTTATTTCTGGTCCTCTCATTGGTCAAACCCAATAGGAATTCAAAGGACAAGGGAACAGAAGTGATATATATATATATATGATATATGTAAATAAAAACTCATGCTGATCAGTCTTGGGGAGGACAGACCAGGCCAGAGAAGAGCAGAGAGTAGGTATGGAAGCATGAATAGAAAATAATCAGCCTGAAATCTAAAACCCAACTCATTATCTTTCCCAAATCAGCCTCCTTTTCAAATTTTCTTAATTTTACTAATGTTATGCTGGAGGTGGTGTGTGTGTGTGTGTGTTTGTTTTGTTTTGTTTTGTTTTCAACCAAAGGGAGACCCATCAAGACATCAAGCTTTTCAGATAATCTTGGATGGCAACTTCGAAGGCTACCCATCTGGTTTCCTTCTGTCTAGGCCTCCAGTAATGAGGATGAAATCTCGGGAATCACCAGCATTAGGAGACACTATAGAAAGATGAACAAAGCCTAGAGACAGAATATATAGGAGAATCAAATGCTATAGAGAGTCAAATCAAACAAAGCCTGTAGAATGTTTATTGCTCGTCTGTTTTCTGTTCACAGGGATACAGAGAACCTGATGAGCTCATGTCACCTCAGATTCAGGGAATTCAGCTGGTACAGGCGGTGGGTTAACAAGACTGAGCAAGGCAATCAAAAGGTGCACATGAATGGAGCCTGCAGTCATGGTTATAGGAATGGTACAAAGCATTAGACGAGAGGGGACCTTGTGAATTTTTTCACAGGAAACAAGGCAGAAACAGAGAGAACAGGGATTAGAGAGTATAAGCAGGTTGAAGTGAAGTGATCTGAACACAGAAATTGGAACATCATGCATGAAGCATCCTAGAAAGCTACTATAGAAAAACACACAATTATGTGTATTCTTGGTACCATAAATGTGTGGGTTTTGAACTTACCTGGATCCTGAAATGTGTTTGACAATCCTTTCGTGTCTCTCTAGGAGAGCTACTTGCAAGACTATTTCTAAAACTTTTCTATTCTCTTCAGACTCCCTACTTCATCTGTGATCTTCAGTCTTTTTATCAGGGGACATTTTCTCCAAGCTCCACACTCACACAAAGCAGACTCTCAACTTGGAATTTATTCAACTCTCTTACCTGAGAGGTTATCTAATTTTTTAATATTGTCTTTTCCTCTAGTCTATAAAATAAGAGGTATTCCTTCTTGACTGACACCTCTGATCTCATTTCTTACCACCTTTTCTGATACTTTGATCCACCAACTGATGATTTTTTCTCTCCTTTACAGTCAGCATTTACCTTCGTATTATCTTCTCATTAGCCGTGTTTAAAAATCAGCCATGTTAAAAGGATTTCACAGACCCCCACCTCTCTCTTTAGCTATCATTTTATCTTTCATTTTCTCTAGTGCCAATCTTCTTGAAAAGATGTATTATTTTTATTGCCACCTATTTGTCACCTCAAATCCATCCCCTTATCTGTTCCAATTTGGCAGTAATTATTCCACTGAATATGTTTTGCCAGAGCTCATGGTTGAATTCTGGTCTGTGACTTTAACCAGCACATCAGTCTCATGGCACCCCACTCAATGCCTTTAATGAACAACTGTCTTATTCTCTTCTCCATAGTTTGTCTTCTTTCATTAAACAGCATCTTTAATATCACAAATACATAAATTTTTTTTAAGAACAGTGCTTAGGTATCTAAACACTAGACTGGTGAATAAAGACAATTTGTAGGTACAAAGAAAGGATGAACATGTGGGTAGTTGAAGGCACTGGTGGAAAAGTAGTTTACCTCATCAGCCATGGGGTTCAGGCTGGCTAGGGAAGAAAATGAGAGCAGAGGATGCTGAAAAAAGTTGGAGAAATTAGGTTGTGTGAGAGGGATGGAGGTTAGGAATTGGTCTGGATGCTTTTCATAGAAGAAAAGTTGTATTGACATAGACTGTGGTAGCAGAGAGGTATGTAAACCTACCATAGGTAACCTACATACCTATGGTAGGTTTACAGATGTACCAGGAAGCAGTAGTGGGTAATGATAAACACTAGACTGGGTACCAGGGGATTTGGTGGGAATTAAGGTGAAGAGTTTTAGTTTGAAACAGTTAAAAAATTGTGAACTTATGCATTTAGATATTGAATGGGTAGAACATGAGGACTTTGTATTAGTCTTTGGTGATGAGAAACAAACATGAGAAAAATGGAGCAACTAAAATCTAGAAGCCTGTCAACAAATACTAGTAGAGAGAAAAATTTGACAAGAATTGAAGGATTCATGATGAAACTTCTTTCTTGCCACCAACTCACAATCAGTTCTTCATTATTTTTTACTGACATTTATCTCTACACAATTCTTTTAGCAGCTACTCACAGTACTCTTACTCGATACCTCTTTCATGTATGCTTGTTATTTCATCTTACAAATAGACTGCGATCGGGGTGCCTGGGTGCCTCAGTTGGTTAAGTGTCTGGCTTGGGTTCAGGTCATGATCTCAGGGTCCTGGGATTGAGCCCTGTGTGGGGCTCCCTCTTTGCTCCGCAGGGAGCTTGCTTCTCCCTCTCCCTCTGCCCTTTCCCACTGCTCGTGCTCTCTCTCTCTCTCTCAAATAAATAAAAATAAAATATTAAAAAAAAAACCCCACAAAAACCAAATAGACTGTGATCTTTTATTTAGGTGGGAAATTTGTATATTATGATTTTTTTTCAAACTCTTATGTGCCTAGGACAGTGTCCTGGTCACTGTGCTGTGTTTTCCTTTAAATATTTGTTGACCAGTTCACTAAAGATGATATACTTAAATAGTCTTATCTTTGAGTAGAACTTTCTTGATTATTTAGAAAATGTTTGACAAAATATTTACTTAAGAGCAATGCCATCTCCTTTGTCTAACAAATTTAAATCATTTTTATCAGTGATGCTAATTAAACAAAATCTTTCTCAGGTAATCTATTAATTTATATATATTTATTGATGAGTTAAAATAATTGAGAAAAACAGTTTTAAATTTCACATTTGTAAGTTTTGTTTGAATTGTCACCAAAATTTTGATAAGTTTTTTTTTTTTTTGGTTATGATAGTCATGAATCTTTGCGAAGGAAACAGCTGCAAGTGTTATGGGATGGAGGAAGGGTTTAAGAGTATATTCGGTTTCCTCTCTGCAACAAAAGGGAGAGAAATCTGTTAGCTCAGCAGAGGAAGGTTGTTTTGCAACTTGAAAAGCTTTTGATTCTCTTTTTTTTTTTTATTCTTTTTTTGGGGGGAAACAGCTGAAAGGCTATACTAGCAGAAATTGTGGAACCAGAGAAAGTCAAGTTTTTAAAGGTAGACTAGAAACACAACCAGGTTGGAGCCAGGCACAGGGACATTTCCAGCAGAGCAAACTGTGTACATACACACAAAATTCTGACCCCTTAATGGGCTGTCCTAGGATTCTCATCCCAGGAAGCTCTGCAAAGGAAGGATCATAGTCTTATAATTCATTGCATTTGGTCCTGAACCCAGAAATCACTCAAGCTTAGAAAGACATTTAAAAATATCTATACAAGGGGCGCCTGGGTGGCTCAGTTGGTTGGGTGACTGCCTTCGGCTCAGGTCATGATCCTGGAGTCCCGGGATCGAGTCCCACATCGGGCTCCCTGCTCAGCAGGGAGTCTGCCTCTCCCTCTGACCCTCCTCCCTCTCATGCTGTCTGTCTCTCATTCTCTCTCTCGCAAATAAATAAAATCTTAAAAAAAAAAAAGTTTTAAAAAATATTTATACAAAGTATTCTTTTTCATCCAGCATTTAAAAATACTAACGTGTAAATGAGCCCACATCTGCCTTAACTGCATTTTCATTTTTTTAAAGTGCTTTGTTTTGAGGATGTGAAAAATAAGACTGATTTTTAAATCCTTAGGGAGAAAATTGCTTCAAAAAGCCCATTTCATTCTTCAAGACTATTATTACGGACCAAAACATTAAAATGCCAGAGAGCTGGTGGAACAATAAAGTAAAGGTCAGTCGGCATGATACTAACTTAGTCAAAGAAAGTACTTGCCAGGTAAAAGCATTTCTGCTTTTTTTAAAAAAATGAAAATGGTAAAGAAAACAATTCATTCACATGAGGTTCATTTGATTTTCTCTAAGAAATATAGTTTATTTTTGCTGCCTGAGCTAGGAAGCCTGGAGAAATCATGGTGAGCTGCTATTTGCATTTCACAGGTTGACTGATTGACTGACTAATAGCCACATCTTGCTCTGTAGGGAGAGAAGAAGGGGAAAAAAAGAAAAAAAAAATGTAAGTGTGCCTGTGTGTCTGTGTGTGTATGTGTGTGTTTCCATGCAAGCACATGCTTGTGCAAGATCCTGTTTGTAGCAAGCCTTGTTAAAAGATTTAAAAGATAGTTTTGGAAAATAAGGAATGGGCTCTGTTAGCAAGATTATGAGGCTCTGCATTTTAAATGAAACAGTGAGCGTAACTTTTCACTTATTCATGCTGCAAATATTCATTAAACAACTGCTTCGTGCTTGGTAATATGCTCTGTGCTGAAGATAGAGATGAGGAGGGAGATTCTCGGTCTTCAAATTGCTTACAAGTGTGTTTTGTGTAAATGTTTGGAAATTTTTTCAAGGTACTTTGGGGAGCAGGGTTAAAGGGCAGGGAAGGTTTAAATCCCCAGGATGATGGTAGCTGGAAGGCAACGTAGGGCCAGAAAGATGAGTGGAGATAGAACATGGGGAGTCTTGTAACATATGGTGAGTGATTTGGAAGTCCAAAGCATGGATTCATACAATCACTTTTACCCCCTTTTTAAAACCTCTTTGTCTTTGCCTCTCTCAAAGTAGTGCGTTTACTTGTAATACTAAACATGACATTTTACAAAAGAAAACTGAAATATGAAACAATTCCAATTAAGATGTTTACAATTGAATCTGACACCATCAAAATAATACATTAAGCAGCACATAGGCTTTAGAAAAACATTTTAAATTGGCTATTTCTTTTGGGGTCTGAGTATTACCCAGAGTTCAGTTACTGGTACAGTGGAATGAATTTGTCTTGAAATGCATACATCTAAGAGGGAGACATAGTTGATCTATGCTTTATCGAAACCTAGAAGCTACTATGCTTCTATTACTCATTTCCTGAAGCATGCATTTGTTTACTTAAATATATTTATTTGCATATTTTAGACTTCTACACTATTTCACTTTAATAAGAACATTATAAACCAATGTATTCTATGCCCTGCTTTGGAGCTTCTAGCAGGCAATACCACATCTAGCAGACACACATCTTCTTTGTTCCTTATCATTGTTCCATAATGTCTTGATTGTGAGTTGTAAGGGCTGTTTCTTTGGTTAGTACATGTTACTTTCAGCAATATTTATATGCTTATATGTTTGTGCGTGTGTGTGTGTGTTTGCATGTGTATGCATGTGTATTTTGCTTTTTTACTTTTGCTTTTCCCCTAAGGGCCATTTTAATTTTTTTATTCATTTTTGCAAGAGAGAGGGAGAGCGAGCTCAAGAGTGCACACGAGCAGGGGGAGCAGCAGAAGGAGAGGGAGAAGCAGACTCCCTGCTAGGAGTCTGATGCGGGACTTGATTCCAGGACCCCGGGATCATGACCTGAGCTGAAGGCAGATGCTTAACTGACTGAGCCACACAGGTGCCCCCAAGGGCCATTTTTAAAAAGTATTTTGGCAGAAAGCAATTAACAAAGTAGCATGCATGTGATAATGCAGGATATTCCTTATAACTAAGGATTCTCAGCCTGACTCTCAGAGATGTCTGGGTAACCTTTGTTTTCTATCTCCTCACCGAATGCAGAAAGATCCTCAGGCCAAGCTTTGTTAGCAAAGAAAATCTAATGGAAGAACATGCTTATTTCTGAGTGTCCTGCATTCTCTGTTCTTGGGTGCCATGCTCTGTATGTAACCCCAAGATTTGTGAGGATCACCTGGTCCAGATGAGGTGTCCCCCCTCAACCCACATACATGCGCAGAAAGCATACATGCGTTTGGTCTCATATGTACTGTACATACAACAAGGAAAACAGTTTTCAGAAGGCTGGTTTTTAGAATGATCATGTAATACACCATCCAAGCAGGACACTTTTGAGAGACAAGGGAAACACAAGTCACAATTCTGTAGGGATATAGTTTTAAACCAGGACTGTCCTGTGTGAGCTGCAGTATCCATTTATGTTAGACTCTGATGCAAGCCTCATTCGCGATTCATTCTCCGCTATATGTTCCGTGGTGAACATTTTGGGCTGAATGCTTGCATCTCTGCCTTTCTTGAGAAATGCTGCTGATTTCTCATTTTATATCCTTACTAGTTGGCTTATTTCTATATCCTTTAAATAATAAACTTTGTATCTGCTTTTTCTTCTGTCAGTAGAAGCCTGCCATTGATATTTCTGGAAATGGGGTTTGTGCAGATAAAATTTGCATGTATATAAATACAAAGAATTCTGACATGGGACAAGTTGCTTAACCTCTCTCTGATTTAATTTGTCTGTAAAATTGGATGATGGTATCAATCTTAGATCTGTTATAATATTTACTTAGTACATATTAACTATACGTAGAGTTCTTGTGATAATTAATGGAATTAATGTGTTTGAACTTTGAATAGCATCTGTCATGTACAATGCTTGGGATAATAATACGAAAAATTATTCTTATCTAGTTCCTCTTTGCCTCATTCAGGTCCTAGAATCTGTCTTCTTTCCCCAGATCTACTTAGGAGATCTGAAATGATACTTACTGTTCACATCCTCAGATTTTCTCAGTTACAGTAATTTTTAGCTGAATATACCATTTTCTCCCACACTAGATTCATTATTGTTGAGATGTGTTTCTTACTTGTCTCCTCCTGCCTCAAATTCACAAACAGCCCAACCTTAGGGAAGCCTGAGAGAAACACCCAAATTCATTACAGTGACTTGCTGTCTCCACAGCTGATGGCCCTATCACTGTTCTTTTTATCTCTAAGGGATACAAGAGAAAGAAAACAGCAGGAGCAGCGACACCTGGGGTCTGGAGGCACTCAGCAAATGTTTGCTGAATTAAATTGCAGTTTTAAACTTTGTGAAATCTATCTTAGAAATAGAATTAGCAAATTCCACAATATTTTCCTTTGATGAGAGATAATTACATGGTTTCTGATGGTATAATGATGTTTTTGGTGTTGTTGACATGTAGTTTCCCATGACCTGTGGCAATGTATTGTTAGTGAAATTAATGCCAGATAGCTTTGTACACTGGCTTCATTTTTCTTTTGTCAAAGATAAAAATGAGCTTAAGCCAAAATTTTCAGTGGAATTTTTTAAAATTTTATTATATTGTTAGTCACCATTCATTACATCATTAGTTTTTGATGTAGTGTTCCATGATTCATTGTTTGCGTATAACACCCAGTCAGTGGGATTTTTTTTTAAAGATTTTATTTATTTATTTGACAGAGAGAGAGACAGCTAGAGAGGGAACACAGCAAGGGGAGAGGGAGAGGGAGAAGCCGACTCCCCGCTGAGCAGGGAGCCCGATGCGGGACTCGATCCCAGGACCCTGGGATCATGACCTGAGCCGAAGGCAGATGCTTAACCAACTGAGCCACCCAGGCACCCCCTTCAGTGGAATTTTTAACTGTAATATTTATAACCCCAGAAAATGTTATTGTGTACACATGGCACTAAATGCAATTGGGATCAAATTACTTTATTTTTCTGGAACATTTGGTTTCATATGAAGTTAGAAATTTGCAAGTTCCATCAGTAAAAAATGTTGTGACCATTTACTATAATTTAGACATTAAGCTAAATGCTCCTAGAATAAAGACAAGTAACACGTGGGCCCAATTATTGGCATAGTAAGTTTTGTCATTAAACACCCATATGGTGCCTGGGTGGCAGAGTCAGTTAAGCATCTGACTCGTGGTTTCGGCTCAGGTCATCTGATCTCAGGGTTGTGAGATCTAGCCCCGCGTTGGCCTCCTCCCTCAGTGCGGAGTTGGCTTCAGTTTCTCTCTCTCCCTCTGCCTCCCTGCCCCGCCACCTGCTCTCTCTCTCTCTCTCAAATAAATCTTAAAAAAAAAAAAAAGGTGTCATTAAACACCCAAGGGGAGATGGAAGATGTCAAGTAGGCAGTTAGATGAGCAAGTCCAGAGGTTACGGGAGAAAACTTGGCTGGAGTCATAAATTTAAAAGTGTTGGCTTACAGGTGACATTTAAAGTCTTTGGGACTTAATGAGCTCATGAAGGGAGAGAGGACAGATTATAAAGAAAAATTGTATAGGCCTGGGTTCTGGAATTCTGTGATGTTAGGATACAAAATTCTTACACAGTCCAAAGGAAGAGACTCCTGTGCCAGTGTCCATGTGAGGTATCAAGGCAGATCGAATTAAATATGAAAGCAGAAGTGTTATATTATCTGTAATTTACTGGAAAATGTTAGCAGAAACATGGTAAAATATGCATCTGTTGTTTAGTTTTGATCCACACCTAAGGATGGTCAGTTATTCTTGCACTACAGTGATCAGGAATATACACCTTAGGAGCAATCAGCATTTGAAAGACTCCTGAAAAGCGGGCACTATAGCAATGATTCAGCTGTCTGAATTTTCCATCAGCTCCACAGGATGTGCCACATAGCTGATGGAGAACTGAAGTTTTCCATTACCAAAGTTTTGTTAGTGGAATGAGTACTGTTCCAGGGACATGCATTCGCTAGAAATATACAAGCAGTCCCACTCTTTATGAATCAGAAAAAATATTCTAACGAGTCCAATAGGCTCTCCCCTTCAGAAATGTACCCTAGGCTCAAGATTTCCATCTAATCTGTGTTCAAAACTAGGGAGATTTCTGTCATTGTGAAGTATGTATACATTTAAAAGACTAGACAGATAGACTTCGTTTGTTAGAGGGTTATGATGAACAGGTTAAGCAAGGTGTTTGAACTTGATCTAATTGGCAATAGGAAGATAAAAGTTTTTGAGTAGAGTAAGTGACATGACATCATCAGTAGGTTGGTAGATGAGGTATTGTGTTCAAAATAGATTAGCAAGAAGAGGAAAAAGCAAGGGCTTTTTAAGGACTTTTTTATAATCTAGGTACAAGATAATTTGAAAAGCATGTTAAGAATGGAAAAGGGAACACATGTAGAAGATACTGTTGAAGAAAAATCTACAGAATTTGACCATTTAATATTGAGAGAGAAGTATTTGTAAAATAATGAATTGTCATTTTTAACAGGGAGAATAAGTTAATAATCCTTCAAAGACGCAGAAATAGGGAACAGAGGAGAAGGGTTGGATTTCATGGAAGAGATAACATTAGTTTTGGACCTAAATTTGAGGTGTTGATTGTTGACGCCAAGGTGGAGATGTTCCCTTAAATTGGAGATGCAGTACTGAAGCTCAAGAAAATGGGGTTGGAATATAGCTGGTCATATAGTTATCTACATAGAGGTGACAGTGGAAGTCATTCTAGAAGACTTTAGATATTGTGCTAAATTTTCTGAAAAATCTTAGGGCTATCAAGTCCAAAATTTAAAACTTAAATTTGGTGTCCAGAGAATACATTTTTTTCCTATAGGTGTCTAAATAAGTGTAATTTTTTGTTATTATGAATAACCACATAGCAGGAATAAGTATTATTAAAAATAGAACCATGTATTGTTTTGTGGAAAAATAAAGGTATTGGTCATTTAGAGGTACAGAATATTATTTTTCTATGATTAACACTGAGTCCCCAATGTGTAGTCTTGTCTCTATTGGGTTTAAAATATTGAAAGAGGAATTATCTGTGAGCTCTATCGTAGGAGCTATTTAATGGTGTTACAGAGAAATATTCTAACAAAAAACTCTGTCCTAATTGTGAGTCTATTTTTTTTTCACTCATATTAGAGCATTCTTTCAGATAAAGGGAGTAGAGTATTGCCATTGCAATCACTCCATTATGTCAGACAGCATGTAAATATCATGTTGGACAGAGCTCAGCAGAATACAAACAACTGAAGGTTACAAGTAAAGATAGCAGCCACCATTTTTAAGAGTATATAGAAAGAAAAGGCCTTATGTTGTCACAAATGCCAGGATTTACTGGGCCAAATTGTCCTAGTACTCACCCAAAGCAAAGCTCACACAGAACTCTTTTAAGACTTTTTCTTGGATGAAATGATATCTTGGGTAATCACTTCTCTTCTGTTTTGTCATCCTGGTCTCAGGGCTTTTGCCTGGGGTAAAATTTTCACTTCTTGGCCTGGAATTTTTGTGTGGAGACTTTCTTAATACCGATTCTGTTCTCATCCTGCCTTTTGCTCTGTGTTACCATGATTCCATTTGCTAGGTACCCATGAACCTGGGCCTACAGGTAGCTATTCATAGTGAGATTCCTGAGTCCTCTACCTATCCCAGATGGAAGTTCACCCAAGAGTAACAGTTTTCTGTAAATTACAAGGGCACTGAAACTTACCAAGAATTTGATAGACATGGTACCAAGGAGCAAAGTTGTTAGAAAGAAACTAGAGATGAAGAAGGGGTGGAAAGAAGGATGAGCCTATATATATTTTGTATAATACACACTGCACTATTTTATTAAATCTGGCTCAGCCTTCAGCTGATTGCTGAACCCCTTAAAATCTGAATCCCAAGCAAAAATAAAATAACAAAAGTAACTGCTAGGCTATTTCTAAATTATTACCAGGAAGATGGCTGGCTGCATGTGGGATGACTGTCAAATAGACCTGTTGGATGTTATTTGCTGCCAGATATTCAGGGTTTATATTAAACTATGCCTTAATTTAAAATTATTGGGCAGCATTCAAGCTGGAAGCTAAACAAAGTTGCTCTTAGAACTTTCTGCATCTCTAACCTTTTAAAGACCTACCACTATACAATAAAATGTATCTATTTAATTACTTTTGTTTATTCTTTAAAAAAATCAAAAACCTTTGTTCTCCTCAAAAAACAAAGTTGGAAACCACTCTAGCAAGAAAAGCAAGAGTTAGGTGCTCACACCCCTGAGCCACCCAGGCACCCCCATGTAAATCCTTTTAATTAATTAGTTAAAAGATTTTATTTATTAGAGAGAGAGCACAAGTACGGGGAGAGGCAGAGGGTGAGAGAGAAGCAGACTCCCCGCTGAGCAGAGAACCCGACAAGGGGCTCAATCCCAGGACCATAGGATCATGACCTGAGCCAAAGGCAGACACTTAGCCGACTGAGCCACCCAGGCACCCCTACATCCCTTTTAAATCGGCTATTTCTGCCAGGGTGTGTTCCATGTTATTATATACACATTTAGTTTATTAATTGGTCTACCAATTCTTTGACTCTTCATCTTCATTTTTATTGTCTTTGCAATGATTCAGTATTAGGGTAAATTATGCTTGTCAGGGGAAAATTATTGGGTATTTCTGTTGAAGGAAATTTAACCATAACACCTATCTGTGAAGTATATTGACTGCCTCATTTTATTGACAAAGAGACTGAAGTGAAATGAGTGCCACCTGCTCAGAGTTACTTAGCTGGGGAGTGGCAGGGTTGGGGAGTCAAGCCTTGGTCTGACTAACTCTATACCATGTTGTCGACTAATAATTAGGATTTGACTTTTTTGGCTTAAGTCTTTTAGCATCTTATCCAGATAAAGCATTAGCTATTAATCTTTCCAGTAAGACAGCAAAGACACAGATCTTCGCTTTGTACTAAATCTTTGTTGTCATCTGGTCTTGCTTCTGTCTAGCCTCATTTCCACAAAGGTTTAAGTTTTTCAATGTATCTATTTGATTGTAATTTTCTCTTGCTCAGCGATGTTAGAGGAAATCAGCATATAAACAATCCTGACATCAAGTATCCCGATACTTTTATTATAATGATATGAAAATATTTTTCATTATTTCATAGTTTATTTTACAGTGTTTTCCACCTGGGTAACATGGTGGTGAAGAATTCCTCAAGAGTGGCAGCAAAACAATGAAGCCGTGTTTGTATGAATACAGTGCCAAAGCAATTAACTAGAAGCTACAATGCCAATCATGCCTTTCTTTTTTCCCCCAAACTGTCTGGAATAACTTTTTCAATTAATCTGTGTGTTGATTTTTCTTTGCATAGGCAGTTCAATAGTCAAATATTATTTTCCTTTTTCATATCACTTATTAAAAATGGTTCTTTCTTTTTTGAAACCAATACCTAGTTTGTCAGAAACTGCTTTGTTTCATTTTTCTAGATACATAATTACCCTGAGAAACAAAGCTGCTATCAGATGCAAATTACATTTAATCCCTTTGAGTCCTAACAAGCACATCAGTATTTTACGTCTAAGGAAAAGTTCAGGCTCAGAAGACAGCTACTCAGATTTTGTCTCATGCATTTAGGCAAATGCCCTACACATTAAAATTACTTCATAAGTAGAATTTTGGAAAGCCATGGAATCATCTTCCTTTAAAAAAAAATTCTCATTAGGATAAATACAATTAATGCTATTGCTATTACATATATAATTTTGCTTTTGAGTGGAGCCTAGAAAATGTTGGCAAAGAAGTGCTAGGTATCAGTGCAAACCTAATGTATGATAGCTTTTAACAACCAACAGTCCAATAAGATACTCCATCAAAAGACCTTTTAATTTAACCAGCGTGTGTGTGTGTATGTGTGTGTTTTGCGTTGGCAGGGAAAGATTTTTAGCCAAACCAGTGATTAATCCAGATTCTCCTGCTTTCTTTGCTTCTGTTTGCCTGTCAACAGTTCATAGACAAAAGGTGCAGAACATCACTGACTTGATGAGATGTTAACCCCCATTACTGATCCTGTACCTGAGATCATAGCTTTACAAATAACCCCTGTATTTGTCTAAACCAGAGTAATATTAAAAGAATGTTAGAAATTGGATATTTTAACTAGTAAGTTCAGAAGAGTAATTTGAGTGTTTAAGACTAAATTATAATTTGCCATATAAAATGGCAGCAGAGATTGGTTTATTATAAACTAACTTTAATAGTCATTATGACAAATGTGACTTTCAGCTGAGGTAGTTTGATTTAGATCAGAAATAATGCAGAATAGACCTAATCTTATGAAGGATAGAATTGTATTGTGATTATGAGTAAAATATGGAAATATGTACAACAATTCCTCAATTCTTTTCAATGAGCAGAAACCATTTAGAACGTTACTTCTAGGAATACCGTATTTTATTCAATAATTGCTTTTGGTCCATGTTGTCCAATATAAAATCTGCAGTGAATTTATTTATTTATTTATTTATTTATTTTTTAAGATTTTATTTATTTATTTGAGAGAGAGAGAATGAGAGACAGAGAGCATGAGAGGGAGGAGGGTCAGAGGGAGAAGCAGACTCCACGCCGAGCAGGGAGCCCAATGTGGGACTCGATCCCGGGACTCCAGGATCATGACCTGAGCCGAAGGCAGTCGCTTTAACAACTGAGCCACCCAGGCGCCCCACTCTGCAGTGAATTTAAAGTGTAAAGATTAATTGAAACATTAAAAAATGGAGAACAAGTTAAGAGGAATGAAAAAATGCTTAAAAAAATACAAATATACATAATTAATCGATACTACTTTTTGTGAGCATAGAGAGGAGAAAAAGCAATAAACATTTGGTTAAGAAAGGGAGGTTGGCTATTAATTTCCTATTCCAGTTGCTGTGGAACACTACATAGCCCAGAACAACTGCCCAGAACCCTTACTATATAAAGAGGAAAATCCAGGTAATTTCCCCTATAGTGGATGATGCGGCTAGCCTCCATCTTTGAACATTATCCTTACCTCTTGTGACTTTCTCACCTGAGTTCTACCCTCTGAAAAATGCATGTCCTCAGATACCATTGCTGTGAGGATATAGGCAGGTGACCAGTGTTCTATAAATCGGACGTGGAATCAGAGATTAGCAACATTAGGAGGTGGCCTCGCATGAGGAAGTGGCAAACATGATGAAGGTATCACAGTTCCCTGAATGGCAGTGGCAGATGTTTTGAAGTCCAATCCCAGATGTGGTGATTGCTGACTGAGGCATGGATGTTTCAGGCAGAGGTGTTGTAAATGTGTATCGACAAAGTATGTCATGCAAGTCTGCAGCGATAATTTCAGAACTGTTCTCCAACCCTCCCAGAGAGTTCATGAGCTACATAATGTCATTTAATAAGGTTTGTTTGTTTGTTTGTTTTTGAATGGAAACTAGCCATATTGGATTTTCTTGTTGATAAATAAGAACTAGAATAGATTCACTTCCCTCAATTCTACCCGCTACCAATAGAACTTGCCCTGGAAGTTAATTAATTCCTTTCCCACCTCTCATCTCCTCAAATATTGCTTATGCTATAGCATGTCTTAGACCAGGATTCCCAGGAATGAGTCCCTGAGATGCAGATAAGCATGCAGGACAGAGACTAGCTTTTCCTTTCTGAAATGGAAATAAGGATGTAGGATGTTTGTTAGGGGGTACTTTGAAGATTAACAGCTGTGGAAAGAAAGGGAAGGAAGCAAGATTGAACAGAGAGAGCTTCTGGGCTGGGATACAGTTTTGAAAAAGATGCCAGTGAGCCCCATGTAAAGATGGGAAGCTTGAATGGTTCTCAGAATGGTCTTCCATGTCAATCAGCCCTGGCATGTGAGTGCCCCTGGGAAGGGGGCTGACCTTGGGCAAGGTGATTCCTTTCATCTAGAGCAATTATAATGAGGATGGATGCCTGAGGAATTCCAGCAGTTGGAAGCATACATCCTTCAGGATACAGCATCCACTATGTAGCTCATATGTTTTTATTATTATTTCTTTCCACAGCTGTTGCCTCATAAGACTGAGGACTCTTGTCTCATGGAAGAATTCTCATAGTGGTAAAGCTTTTAATACTTAAGCACTTGAGCTCTGATGCTGAGCGGCCTGGGTTTTAGTCATGGCTTTAATACCTACTTGGTATCATATCTCTCTTTCTTATATAATTTTTTCCATTGAATTTCCATTTATTTATTTTAATAATTATTAATTAACATATAATTATTATTTAACATATAATGTATTATTTGTTTCACAGGTACAGGTCTGTGATTCATCAGTCTTATGCAACACCCAGAGCTCACCATAACACATACCCTTCCCAATGTCCATCACCCAGTCACACCTTCCTCGCAGCCCCCTCCTCTCCAGCAACCCTCAGTTTGTTTCCTAAGATTAAGAGTCTCTTATGGTTTGTCTCCCTCTCTGGTTTTATCTTGTTTCATTTTTTTCCTCTCTTCTTCTATGATCCTCTGCCTTGTTTCTTAAATTCCACATATGAGGGAGATCATATGGTAATTGTCTTTCTCTGATAGACTTATTTCTCTTGGCATAATACCCTCTAGTTCCATCCACATCATTGCAAATGGCAAGATTTCATTTTTTGATGGCTGTGTAATATTCCATTGTATATATATACACCACATCTTCTTTTTTTTTTTTTAAAGATTTTATTTATTTATTTGAGAGAGAGAATGAGAGAGAGCACATGAGAGGGGGGAGGGTCAGAGGGAGAAGCAGACCCCCTGCTGAGCAAGGAGCCCGATACGGGACTCGATCCCAGGACTCCAGGATCATGACCTGAGCCGAAGGCAGTCGCTTAACCAACTGAGCCACCCAGGCGCCCTACCACATCTTCTTTATCCATTCATTTGTCGATGGACATCTGGGTTCTTCCCATAGTGTGGCTGTTGTGGACATTGCTGCTATAAACATGGGGATGCAGGTGCCCCTTTGGATCACTACATTTGTATTTTTTGGGTAAATACCCAGTAGTGCAATTGCTGGGTCATAGGGTAGCTCTATTTTCAACTTTTTGAGGAACCTCCATACTGTTTTCCAGAGTGGCTGCACCAGCTTGCATTCCCACCAACAGTGTAGGAGGGTTCCCCTTTCTACACATCCTCGCAAACGTCTGTCATTTCCTGAGTTGTTAATTTTAGCTATTCTGACTGGTGTGAGGTGATATCTCATTGAGGTTTTGATTCGGATTTCCCTGATGCCAAGGGATGTTGAGCACTTTTTTATGCGTCTGTTGGCCATTTGGATGTCTTCTTTGCAGAAATGTCTGTTCATGTCTTCTGCCCTTTTCTTGATTGGATTCTTTGTTCTTTGGGTGTTGAGTTTGTTAAGTTCTTTATAGATTTTGGATACTAGCCCTTTATCTGATTTGTCATTTGCAAATATCTTCTCCCATTCTGTTGGTTGTCTTTTGGTTTTGTTGACTGTTTCCTTTGCTGTGCAGAAGCTTTTTATCTTGATGAAGTCCCAATAGTTCATTTTTGCCTTTGTTTCCCTTGCCTTTGGAGATGTATCTAGCAAGAAGTTGCTGTGGCTGAGGTCACAGAGGTTGCTGCCTGTGTTCTCCTCAAGGATTCTGATGGTTTCCTGTTTCACACTGAGGTCTTTCAACCATTTTGAGTCTATTTTTGTGTGTGGTGTAAGGAAATGGTCCAGTTTCATTCTTCTGCATGTGGCTGTCCAATTTTCCCAACACCATTTGTTGAAGAGACAGTCTTTTTTTCCATTGGACATTCTTTCCTGCTTTGTTGAAGATGAGTTGACCATAGAGTCGAGGGCCCATTTCTGGGTTCTCTAGTCTGTTCCATTGATCTATGGGTCTGTTTTTGTGCCATTACCATACTGTTCTGTTGATTACAGCTTTGTAATAGAGCTTTAAGTCTGGAATTGTTATGCCACCAGCTTTGGTTTTCTTTTTCAAAAGTCCTTTGGCTATTCAGAGTCTTTCCTGGTTCCATACAAATTTTAGGATTTGTTCCAGTTCTGTGAAAAAAAAAAGTTGATGGTGAAATGGAGGTAATAGTCCCCTACTCAGAGTGATTGTGAATTAATCTATGTAAAAGGAGTAAAGTTTTGTTTGTTTGTTTTGCATGGCATAAACTCTCAATTATGTTAGCTAAAACTTACTTTTTTTTTTCAAAAAGATTTTATTTATTTATTTGACAGAGAGACAGTGAGAAAGGGAACACAAGCAGTGGGAGTGGGAGAGGGAGAAGCAGGCTCTCCGCTGAGCAGGGAGCCTGATGTGGGGCTCAATCCCAGGACCCTGGGATCATGACCTGAGCCAAAGGCAGATGCTTAACAACTGAGCCACCCAGGCGCCCCTAAAACTTACTTTTGAGTGCCTAGAATCTGAAAGAGTGTGTAGCACTTATTAGGTATTTATTTTCACTTTGTAGAATGAGTACATTATGCAACATGATTTAAAGACCCTGATAGCATTGCCTCTCCTGAAACATCTCTCCCTTTTAGAGAGGTACTTACTAAAATGAAAAAGATTTACTAGGATTGGGGTATATTTGGTCCATGTAATATCTTATCATGTAGGCCAAGAGAAATTAATCATAATATATTTTCAGGCACCTGAGCTTAATTAGGGCAGTTTTGATAAGTAAAAGGGGGAAAAAAAAAGAATGTACAAGGAAGCATGGTTCTAGGAGAAATACTCTGGCATAAAGATACAGATGCCCAGTGGGAAATCTCCAACCCAGAGGAGGTGGAGGTTTTGGTGAAGGACCTCCTGTTATATCAGATCAGGAACTCCCTGACAATAGTGGACATGGTGTCTGGCATCTGCTCGTTATTGAAGAAATAACCAGCACATGGTTTCCTGGGGCTGGACAGGAAATTTTTTTTAGGATTTACAAGGTGTGTGCTCTCTAAACACTCATTGTTATCTAATTAGAAAGTGATTTATAAATTCCTTTTGGTAGGACACTAATTGAAATCAAGAGGGTGGCCTGCCTTTCTTTTTCTTTTTTGAAGGCACAAATGACCAGTGATTTTTGTTTGGGGTACAAGGTAGTCTTCTCTGATAAGATGCTCTGTGAGATAATGTTCATAGCTCTTTTTTGTTTCCCTTTTCAAACTTGATGGAAAATGTGAAATGTTTATATTACAGAGCAAACATCCATGGCTATAATTTGTGATGCTATTATGTTTCCAACAGAGGAAAATGTTTTTCTCTGGGACTTTGGGGCACTGTATTAGGACATGAGGAAGGGTCAATATAATATGGTGACAAGAGGGAGGGGTCATTGTTCTCAAAAAACACTATGCTCATAATATTTTCCTCTCTACTTCCTGAGAATCTTCATCACCTCAAACAAAGGAAATTAAACACATGAGGACAACAGTATTTTGTTGTTGTTGTTGAGTTTCTGATCTAATAATCATTTAAACACCTGCAGGATCCCAACACAATGCAAGGTGTTTCACTCAGGCCATGTTCTTTTAGAAATATAAACAGTTATTAAGAATAAAAACATCTGAGAAAATCATGAAAACTTCCCAGAAAAAAATCCTCACAATTACCCTCTGGGGCAGATGTTATCCTGACATTACAGAGAATGACACTGAGGCTCAGTGATATGAAAGCAATTGTTTGAGCTCATTTGGCCTCCACTTCTCCTTATCGCTAAGTGTACTATCTCAACAACTTGCTCTTATTTCAGCTTGTAGGTAAAAATCCTATCCATGATTTACCACCAGGGGATTTAACAGAAGCAGCTCCAGATTTTCCCAGCTATTGGCCAGAGCACTGAGACATTTCCGATGGTGATGTTTTAGAGTCCGTCACAAGATGAACTTGAGAAGGACTTTTATATGGGCACCATCTTCCTTCTGCATTTCTTAAGAATTGTCCTTATATGTCCCATATCAGAATCATGAATCATGTAGGGGACTTGTTTAAAGTACAGATTCCTAATTATAGGTCAATTAGATCTCAATGAAACTGGGGGGAAAGAAAAGAAGAAAAAAATAGGTTTTAGAAAAAATAAAATACAGATTTTAGGGTCCCACCACAGACCTTCTGGTCGGAATTTATGGAAATGGAGGTGGAAATTTGCATCTGACATGCGCTACAAGTCTACTTTTTTTAAGTCTACTTTGTGAAACACTGTTTTAGCCCTGGATCTTAAGGAGAGGTAGGTACTTCACAGTATTTGTGGAAAAAAAAGTAATCAAAGTGAGATCTTTGATTAATGGCTCTGGGAAAGAGAATGAGAAACATATCTAAAAATACTACCTTAGAATTGGAAAGGTTGATGGGTGAGAACAATAAGTTATTAAAAACGAAGAATAATTTAAGAACTAATTTTACAGATAATTGATAATGAAATGATCTGATAATAGTGCAAGTAGAGTACATAAGGGTAAGTTTTGAAGAAGCTATAATTAACAGGATTAAGGAGACCAGCTGAAAAAGAATTAAATCAAGATAAATTATAACCGAGCAGGAACAAGAAATGTACTTCCTGGAGATAAGGCAGTTTTAAGAAAGAGGTATTAGGTATTAGATTTATCTGAAAATCTGTAATTGAGTTTGGAACAATGACACTTCGGCCTTACACAGAAACCTCCATAGATGAAATCTTTCTTGGGAGGTTTATGTGTTACCTGGATTTGAGGGGTTCTCTTTTGCTTCATACAATAACAGTAAATATACATTGTCATGCTAGACATTATTTTCTAGTGTTGAGCTAAAAAACATTGATAGCGGGGCACCTGGGTGGCTCAGTCGTTAAGCGTCTGCCTTCGGCTCAGGTCATGATCCCGGGGTCCTGGGATCGAGCCCCGTATCGGGCTCCCTGCTCCGCGGGAAGCCTGCTTCTCCCTCTCCCTCTGCCCCTGCTTGTGTTCTCTCTCTCACTGTGTCTCTCTGTCAAATAAAGAAATAAAATCTTTAAAAAAAAAACAAAAAAAAAACCATTGATAGCACTTCTACTAAATACACGTGAATTGTGATTTCTTCTGCAAAATATAATTTAAATATAATGTGCAACTTTAAATAGGGTTTACATTCTTTTGATAGAACAACAGCATTACTTACTTTTCATTATTTGAATAGTTATATTTAATATATCAAATAACTTGACTAAGTGTATATGATGATAACTTACATAGTGTTACATATTAGTTTCCAGATGTTTGAAACACTTTTTGTCTGATGTAAATAATATTTAAATTGGAAATTAATATACATGTATAGTAATAAATATATGAACATATTTCTAGATTTTATACCCTAGTCCACTATTTTTACCAATATCTATTGTTTGTATTTGCTGATTTTAGAATAAAATATGCATTCTGATAATGCACATTCCCTTCCCCATAAACTCTGCTATTCTTTCTTTAATTGAAAATTTTGAGATAATGTTCAATTCACATGTAGTTGTAAGAATATCAGGAGGTCCCTGTATACTTTTCGCAATGGTAATTATTTATAATATCATAGTGTATCATACTAGGATATTGACATTGATATAATTCATCAGTCTTATTCAGATTTCTGTAGTTTTATTTGTACTCACACGTGTGTATTTAGTTCTAAGCAATTTTATCACGTGTTGGTTTGTGTATCCACCAGCACAGTAAAGACACTGAGCAGTTCCGTCTCCACAAGGACCCCTCCTGTTGCTTTTTTTGTAAACACACCCATCTCCCTCCAGTTCTCTCTCTCTATATATATATGTATGTATAAAATATATAATTTATATATTTATATATTCTCAGGCATTTATATTTCTAGTGAAGTTGAAGATCGTTTTGAGCAAATCGCAACCCACAAAACAAAAAGTGGGAACTCTCATTGTAATTGCTTTAAACATTAAAATATTAATTTTAGAAGAATTGATAGGTCTGTGTTCTTAATCTTTCCATCCAGTGTCAATGCCCTCCAGTCAAAGACCACCAGGAACAACCTATAGTTGTGCAAGTTGTGTTTATTGTTCTTGGCAGCAAAGGAGAACACACATCATGGGGAATAACAGGGTGTCTCAGATTGTTAAAAATAATTTATTATGGGATTTAGACTTGTGTTAGTAATGTTGAAGATGATTCAAGGAAATAGGGCTTTGCTCTGGATTGGATGCTCTAAGGAAGTAAGGGCAATTCTACAACTGGGGGATAATTATAGATCTCATCTATAAGGAAGGGAGAATGAAGGGAGTCTAGAGCTAATTGGTAAAGAAGAAGCAGACACTCATATTAACCAGGATGGAGGATGTTTAATCAGTTTTGTTATTTGGACAATATTCATGTTTTGTCTGTGTTCAGACATGATTAGGTCATGATGGTAGTAATCTTATTTTTGTATTTGTTCATTGCAGTCATAGAGTAGCCTTGTTTGATGGCATTATTCTACAAAATTGTATATCTTCAATAGGAGAACATGTGATGGCCAGGTCAGCTTATCCAGGATTGCTTTTCTCTTTCTCATCAGGAACAGGGTAAGACTTTCCATTTGTTCAGATGTTGTTATACTTATTTTAGTAACATTTTATAGTTTTAAAATATTTTTCTATATTGATATATTTATTACTAAATATCTTTTGGGTTTTGTCATTATCAAAAGATTTTGCTCCTATTTTTATCGGTATTGATTGCTCAAATAAAGAAAATTATTGGGTGTTGTATATTTATGTCATGTTTTCTATCTCAGCAAAGTCTTTTATTAATTTTGTTTTTGAAAATTTCTTATCTTGGATTTTCTATCCTCTGCACAGGATAATTTTGTCTCTTTCACTGCTTATGCTAGTTATTTAATTTTCTTGGGTATTTGCTTTTGCTTTTGTTAAAACTTTCAAGGCAGTATTTAATATTAATAGTGAAAACATTCATCTCTGTCTTAACTGGAAGGATTTTAGTGTTTATTTAATATAATATGTACTGTTGGGTTGTGGTAAGATAGTCTTTATTGTATCTACATATTTTGTTTTTGTTAATATTTTATTTAGTGCTTTTACTGGAAATGACTGCTGAATTTTATCAAATATCTTGTAATCATCTATCGATATGGTTATTTATTTTTCTTCTATTAATATGCAGAAGTAATGGACTTCCTGATAGACTTCTTGATAATGCACGCTCTTGCATTCCTGGAATAAACCCTTAGTCCTATAGTTTCTTTTTTTTTTTTTTTTAATTTTATTTATTTATTTGCGAGAGAGAATGAGATAGAGAGAGAGCATGAGAGGGGGAGGGTCAGAGGGAGAAGCAGACTCCCTGCTGAGCAGGGAGCCCGATGGGGGACTCGATCCCGGGACTCCAGGATCATGACTTGAGCCAAAGGCAGTCGCTTAACCAACTGAGCCACCCAGGTGCCCAAGTCCTATACTTTCATTTTGATTTGTTTCTGGATTGTACTCACTGATATCTTGTTGTATATGTTACCACAGAGCTTTTAGGGTGACAAGACAAATATTCCGTCCCCAGAGTAATAGCAAAGATCTTGGCTAAATGGCCAAAAAAAATAAGAAAAAAATGTTTAAATGTGGTAGTCAGAAAAATGTGCGCACACACGCAAACACAGAAAACAACCTATACCATTATATTCCTAGACCTGTCAAGAAATAAAAGCACTGCTCTGTAGAAGAGCTCACTCTTGTACATGCTAGGAAAGTGAGTGTTGCACTGCAGTTTGAGAAAGTCATCTGGCCATATCTATTTAAATAGAGATACACGTACTTTTGTTCAACAGTTTAAATTTCATTGAATCTAACATACAGATAAACAAGAGCATAGTTGCTTAATAGAAGATGTGAAAATATCTTGAGTAAAGAAGGAAAGGAAAACAGTGGGAACGAAGAGAATGCCTGTCAAAAGAGGGATGGCTTTACAAATAATGGGGTGTCAGCACCGTGGAATATTATGCTATCAGTAAAAACAATGAATTAGTTCTCCACGAATTAACCTGGAGAGATTTCTAAGATGTGTTTTGGAGGGAGAAAAACAAGATGCAGAAAGGTTATGGTTGTAATCTCAATTAATAGAAAAGCAATAGCCAAATGTGTGTATGGTTATGTGCATATATTGTATCCTATATTTTAAATATCTTAATATTCAATGAAGAATAATTGGAAATATGTCTTTATTGTTTTCTTTCTTATGTCCAAATAAAATGCTTTCTTTCCATGTGGATACAAAATTCAGCTATTTTATCCGAGAATATGTGGTAGCTTTTAATGTATCTGGTATCTGCATACTTGTGTATAAATGACAATAAAAAGTAACAGCAAAGAAAACAAAAACAAGGGATGCTTGGCTGGCTCAGTCCGTTAAGCGTCTGCCTTCAGCTCAGATCATGATCCCAGGGTCCTGGGATCGAGCCCCGCATCGGGCTCCCTGCTCAGCGGGGAGTCTGCTTCTCCCTCTGCCTGCTCTGCCTGCCGCTCTTCCTGCTTGTGCTCTCTCTCCCTCTCTCTGACAAATAAATAAATAAAATCTAAAAACAAAACAAAAACAAAACCTCAAGGGCCCTGGCCTTCAGAATAATAGTTAGTACAATTACAAAACTGTTTATGACTGATGTCTCCCATTTCCCAAGATTCAAAATATGAACAATTTTAATACTTCAAGATCAAATGTAAGTTCTGTGATTCGACATTAAAAAACAAGTTTAACTTTAAATGAAGGTTTCTATAGAAACACAAAGTATATCTCAACATATCAACATGTATCTAAAATTGAGGATCAAATAAAGTAAGCGGAAGTCGTACTGTAAAACATGCCTCTTAATGATTTACTGTAGTACGTGACATGCTAGCAATGAGGAGGTGAGCTGATGGAGGCTCTTTTCCAGTCCTAGTTCTGTCACAGCTGGAGGTATGTGGTTTCCTCGTTCTTCTGAAGGAATTACTTCCGCATGGTGAGCTCCTGCAACAAGAGTTAAATATGAAATGGCTTTGCTTCTTAAGTATTAATAATTCAATCATATGTAAAAGGAACTTAGTAATGCATAGTATAATTAAAGAAGTCAGAGCTTCTAAGAACTCAAGATTTTCTTGGAGATATACTCAGATGTTATCATCTTTACATGATGACAGTCCTTAGGAACAAGTGTTTATATTGACAGTGAAATTCTGCTAAAAGTGAAAATATTTGTATCTGTAAGCTAATTAGTTTTTTAAATTTATGTGATCTAAAACAGCTAGCTGATTTTTTTTTTCCAGTAAATTGTATATTTTGATGCAGTAGGTGTTAGGCTTTCTTTTTTTCTCATTCTGCCTTCCTAACTCCCTTCCTTCCTCTTTTTTTTTTCTTTTCTTCCTTCACTTCCTCCCCCAGCCTCTCTCCCCCTTCTCTTCCTTTCTTCTATTCTTTCCCTTCCTTCCTTTCCTCTGCCCTCTTTTCTTCCTTCCTCTTCCTTCCTTTCATTCTACCACCAAAAGTTGTATAAACATTGAGGAGAGGTAGCTTTTACTTCCCTCCTAGGTTCCTATAGGAAAATAGCTTTAAAGACTTAATTTCTATTTTGCTTAGGCAAACTTACCTTGAGAAAATCAAGCAACAATTTTTGGGGGAGGGGAAGCAAGTTTCCCCTATAAACCTGTAATACCTATAAACATTTACATGGTATCTCTAAATATTTGCCCTGTGCAAATCAACTAGTATTCTATTTTACTAAGTACAGTTTAAAACTGTTTCTGTCAATTAGTTATTGAAGATTTCAGTGGGATGTGCAGCTAGGGGAAAAATAAGGAGGTGGGAGATAGGTACTTTAAAAAAAGGCATAAGAAAGAAAAAAAATATAGAGAGAAATAATCTTTTTTTCTGATTTAGTCCTTTACTTCTTTAACAAATATTTATTAAATGCCAGGGAGTCTTCCAGGTGCTGGAGATTCAGCTGCGGTAAAAGAGAAAATGTCCCTGGAGCTTATTTGTTAGTGGAGACCTCCCCAGGTAAAGAATGAAAACAGCCCTCAGAAATGATCTTGAATGTGCTTCCAGAAAGGATATTACCCCATGGGAAATAAAAACTTCCCAATAAAATAATGCAACACTGAAGTTTCATTGTCACCAATGCCTTAGATACCTAATAGCAGAAAGGAAAGTGTAATAGAACTGAGGAAGGAAATTGTATCTAGAGATCCATACTTTAATATAATCTCTCACAGATTATTCAAAGCCACCCCTGTTTTAGTAAGCATAAAGGACCTCCGGCAATGTGAATTATTTAAATATACAGAGGTGTTGATTGTATTCTTGTCTTTCTATCTCTGCAAACAAATGAACATCAAATATCCGATAGAAATAGGCTCATACACATTTTTAGTTTAAATAATGCATTAGAGTAGAAAGCACTTATGAAGAAACAGCCAAGGCAAACTGAGATTTTTATTTCTAAAAGACTGAGGAATTAACATGTCTTCTTAAGAAATTGGATTTCAGCATTGTACCAATAAAAGCAGATGGGTCAGGAATTATCAAAACATTAAAAATCAAATGATGTAGGCAGGATGAACATTAGTTTTGTATTAATATATTGAGTTTTTGTAGTAGTAAAATCTCTAGAATGGCTACATGGCAGAAAATGCAATATTTACTGGTGTATTTTATATTTACTTGATCATAAATAAATGTCTGAAATAGACTTGCATGCTCTCTCTCTTTAGGATTACATGTATATATGTAATTCATTTTTCTAAGTATTCGTTGCATTTTGTCCAGCTGTGTATTGCCTGCCTGCCATGAACTCTATTTGTGAGAAGCTTCTAATCCAGTAATACATGAGTATGTAAGACAAAGTATAAAAACAATAGAAAGTACTGCAAATAACAAGAAGTGATGGTATACATTGTTAACAGTTGCCTGACCAGAGCGATCAGATGGGAGAGTACTGGGGAAACCTTTATGGAAGAGACATGCCTAGAGTGGAGTCTTGATAGTTCCCAGATGTGGACTGAAATAAAGTACATGTAAGGCACAGTGAGCAACAGTAACAAGATTGAAGCTGGGGTGATGTGTATTGGGAGCAATGGTGAGACCAATCTCACTAGAGTGATAGATAGATCTTTTGTAGGTGGTAGTGAGAGAAAAGTCATGATGAATTCTGATTTCTCAGGAGGCTTGAATAGCAAGACAAGAAAGGCAAATTCTTTTAAGTGGCAACAAGCAGCTATTGAATATCCCTGAGGATTAGGTCAAAGCAAAAGAATCTGGCAGGGGGGTGCCTCGGTGGCTCAGTCGGTTAAGTGTCTGCCTTTGGCTCAGGTCAAGATCCTGGAGTCCTAGGATCGAGCCCCACATCAGGCTTCCTGCTCAGTGGGGAGTCTACTTCTCCCTCTCCCTCTGCCGCATCCCCGACTTGTGTTCTCTCTTTCTCAAATAAATAAAATCTTAAAAACAATCTGGCAGGATATGCCAGGAGTGATTGGATGTATAAGGTATTTAGGACAGGTCACATACCATACACACACATGCACACACACACACAATTTAAGAAGAATGCATACTGAAAAACAAGTTTTCTCAAGACACTAAACAGTTACTTGGGCTATGGAGGAGGAAAAATTTGGAGGGAAAGTAAAAAGAACTTCACTGATTTACATTGTAGAAGAGGCTCTGTGGCCATTTTCTTGAGCCAAGTTCCTTTCATGTGGTAACATACCCTAAATTGATTTCTGGAATATGAGAGTAGAAGGTGCCTGTGGCTTACTTCTTTGGAAGAGATCTTCTAGCAGGGAGGGTTCTAAAGAATAACTATGTGGTACATCTAAGAAGATAAGGGTCTTAGACAGTTTCATCGAGTTACCTGCAGCTCAGCATGGTTTGAAGTATGAGAATAAATTCCTATATACCTTAGAGAGGCAAGGAATTGACTATGGAAAGGAGTTCTGCATTGCAAAAAGCAATTAAGTAGCAGCAACAGAAATGCACTGAGGACAAGGTACCACATGAGGTGAGGTCTCCAAGGATAGATGATGATCAAGGACCAGATGGGCATTTCCTACTTTTGTCACTTTTGCTGTACTTATATTTTCTTCAGCTTGCATGCAAATGAAACAAATTGTGTGTGTGTGTGTGTGTGTGTGTGTGAGAGAGAGAGAGAGAGAGAGAGAGAGAGATGGAAGAGGTAGAGAAATGTGAGGCGAAGTTATATATCTGTTGCTATAGAATAAGAATCTATTCAAAGTAGAAGTATGACTATAGTAGAAAAACAAAGGTTAACTAATATTTTTTCCTTATACCTATAGCTCATTTGATTATGAGTTCTGGCATTATTTTTTGGTGACTGGTAGTAAGTACTCAATAAATGAATGAGGACCTGTATTTTCTGCCATCCACTTTAGGCTACCATACTTGCTAAAAAATAGTAGAAAGTTATGGAATCCCTATACTTGGTTGGGTGCATAGGTCCTTTTTATTCTAAATGGAGGAAATTACCTTATGTCTTCCCTAACCTTGCACCCTCACTCTATCTAGTCCATTATTTTTTAGTACATAACATATTTTCCCTTGAAAACCCTGCTGAGTTGAAAACCTATAGCTACTTGGAATTTTTTCAATGTATAAAAATGAATAGAAGTTTCTTTAATATACAAAATTAACAGAGATTTTTATTTAACACTTAATGACTAAGGCAGGCATATTAACCTACCTCCATAGCCATATATTGAAAATACACAAACTTTCAGAGTTAATAAAACATTTGAATGGGTATTTCAGCATTACATTTGGAAATATATGATTATTTTAAGCATTCTACAATGTTGACCAGAGATGTGAAAATTGATGTCTTCATTCTTAACAGTTGGTAGTTTTCACAGCATGATACCATGCTAATGGAACCTTGACTTGCACAGTGAAGTGGAAACCAATAACTCTGTGCTGAGGGTATAATATATGGGCGATTTATTATGTAAGTGTGCATTCAAGTGTAGACATATTTACATAAATATGAAATATTCTTTAAGTGTACTTTGGAACATGTGAAAGCAAATACAGATTTATTATTGTTTTAACATTATATTTAAAAAATATAACATTTTGATTTTTTTCTGGTTTTAGAATTAATTAGTATTTATTGGAGAATTGGAAAAGTGAAGAAATATATAAGATACAAATAACCATAATCTCATGATCCAAATGCTTTGTTTTATTTCTTATGGTCTATTTTCAATGCAGAAACATTGATCTGGCCAGAGTTGGATATAGACAAAACCCTTCAAAATTTCATTTTTCTACTTTGTTTAAGCTCTAGCCCACATAATGCAAGGAATGAGTTTGTCTTCATAGAAAACTGGTCCTTTACCAGCCTCCATTTTCCCTCATTTCTCACTCCAGATTCAAACCTTCTATGCAAATAAATCTGCTTCAGAAATTATTATAGTTGTTTAATACAGTTTTATATACAGTTAAAATATATACAGTCTTTGTTTTGTTATAACAACTCATCTGTTTTTCTTAAAAGCGAATGCAGTGGGTGCCTCGGTGGCTCAGTCGGTTAAACATCTGCCTTCAGCTCAGGTCATGATCCCAGGATGGTTCTGGAATCGAGTCCCTCATTGGGCTCCCTGCTTAGTGGGGAGTATGCTTCTCCCTCTGCCTGCTGCTCCCCCTGCTTGTTCCCTCTCCTGTGTGCTCTTTCTCTCTCAAATAAATAAAATCTTTAAAAAAATAATAAAAACGAACGCAGCATTACAAAATCTAAATCCTAGAAATGTAAAGATCCATAGCCATGTTTCTCTCTCTCCAGTTTGATGTTTTCTTCTTATAGCACATGTGACATTGGTAAGCTTTTATGATTTATAAATACCTAGAGGTTTCTCTGACTTCTGTGTTAAGAAGAGCACCTCATATATAGTGGCACTCACTAAATATGAATTGACTGCATCACCTTGTTGGGATATAGGTAGTGATTGTTGGTGTCTTTTATGAGCCATGAGTTCATTACCAATTGATGTACTACAGACTGTGTAATACCGATCAGCTGAGTATGTAATACTGTTGTAGCTATGGCTGTTTTATGAAATTCTTTATGAATTTCCCCCATTTTTATTTATGACTGTGTTCCAAGTGGTCTGTTATCCTTTTATTCCTCATCCAAAAATCAGAAAGAATATTTCTACTGAGATTTTCCACTGGTACGCATAAGCAACTATGTTGCTTAAAACTATTTCTTTCAGTTAATGCAACATTGAACTGTAGAAGTTCCTGGAGTGAAATAAAATGGCTCTCCTTAGACTGACAAAAATACCCTGAGGCACTCTGCTTATTTAAATAGAGTGTTCTTCAGCAAAGGTTGCTCCATCAACAATTAGTGTCTTCTTCATAACTCCTAAATTATTCATTAATGCAAATCTAAAATCTAATCACTTTATTCTCTAGCAAAGTTAAAGGAAGAAAATTAATGGTATTTATTTAAAAAAAAACAGTCTCTAGTTCTTTTGCTCTTAATGTGTTTGAATAATGATAAATATAATTTTGATATGCAAGGTTTCTATTGCAATTTAATTTTTTGAATAACAAAAGGAATATGAAGATAGGATTTTACTGGTTTCTTTTACTTTTGAGAGAGTCCTAACTGATAAACTGCATCTCCTGTACATGCATTTCTCTTTGCTGGCAGCAAAAAATCTGGTAATAGTTTTATATCTATTCTGCACTTGTACATTGAATAGTTTATGGCACATCTTTAACCTGCATCTCTCTTCTTTCCCGGCCACAGAGCTTCATAAACAGAATAAAAATAAGGCTGCAGGTCTCTACTTATTACTGTAGAAATATGGCTACCACCTCAGGGCACTTTCTCCAAGCTTACCTTCTGGCCAGTGCTATACCTTTTTGTGTCCTTGGTTTCCTTCAGTGAGGAAGAAAAATCAGACACTGATGATGGTTTTAACTATATAAAACAATGTGTGTGTGTGTTGAAAATGTTATAGAACGTCTGTTTAGAAAGCTGATCATGTTCACCTTGGTCTTCTTGGTCTGAAGCTTAAAAACAGTTTTACAGTGTCTCTCTGCTAATTGCATACCAATTATTGGCAGTTATTATGATTATTCTTTTTTGTCAAATCTTACTCCTGCTCTCTTACTGCTTTTGTTTTCCTTTAGCTGTGATGCCACAATTCATTTAGGTTCATCTTGTCCTGTAGCATATTTTCCTGTAAGCTATGTTGAAATCTTTTATGGAAGGATGTGGAGTATAAATGAAAACATAGAGACAGAAACTCATATGTTGTATATACTGCACACCTCTGCTCTGCTGACAGAATGATAGCTATTAGGGCCAGCTTATAAACTTTTCCCTTCAGTAGGAGGAAACTGCGAGTTGAGAGTAAGACAAAACAAAGTCCTCCACTTTTCACCTATAGAGAATATGCATTATTCAGGTGTGGGAGAGAAAATTTCATTTAAAGGTGAAATAACACAGATAATGAATAACAAGACTACTTCCTGATATTTTGTCATCTGTGTATAGATAGCCAAGACAAGGAAGTCTTTATACTTTAAACATACAGATTACAAGAGGAGGTGATGGTGTGATTTGTAACACTTATGTAAATTATTCCTGGTCATGTGACTCAGGCCTAGCCAGTTTGAGAATTAACATTTCAGCTGCCCCAGTGCTTGGCTCAGGAATAGGTACATGACCTATTCAGAACCAATGAGGATCAATTTGTGTAGGAGACCCAGTATTGACAGAAGTAAGACCCACGTCTGCACTCTTCAGTAAAATGAGTAATAATTTCCTTGTCCAGAATTTAAGCAGTAAACATTTATTGGCTCTCCGTTTAAAAAGAAAAATGCACCAGATCAGGGTCACTGTGATATTCATGATGACTCAGACAGTAATTGAGTAAAGCATTCTCTACTACCTACTTGATGCAATGCTTGGGGAAAGTAATCACGGACCTCAGGCATGTCCATGTAAATCATGGATTATATAATCTTTAAAGAGGCAATTTACATAGTCTACAAAATGAACAACAACATGCCCCAGGATTTGTGAATTTTATGACTTGCACAAAAGCCAGGTCCAAATGATTAATTTTAGAACTTAGATAAAACTTATTCTAATGATTGATTCAATTTTTTTATGTGAAAATACAACTTGGTGGGGAAAGTCAGGTCATATGAAACTGATGTTGTCCTGACATTTTAACAGAAATCAAGAATCTCCATTTTTAAAAGTAATATTTGGATTTCCATATTTTTATAAAAGAAGTTAGCCTTTTGATGTAGATACACTCAATTTGAACAACGTAGATGAATTCTCAACCTTTTCTTTTCAGAGAGTGGTGAAGTTTTTTGAGATTTGACAAGAAAGAAATTTTTAATAGTGAATTATAGCTAAAAATAGATTTGTGTTAAAACAATTTTTATTGACCATTTCAGGGTCTAAAAAATACATTAAGCTCTTAATTGCATGGCATTTGTTAGTAAGGGGTTGGAACATAATTGTTAGTGAGCTTTCAGAAGTGTTTCTTCGAGATAATGTTTGAATAATCTGTTGCCCAAATTTGAATAATTTATGCATGAACCAGTGTAGACTTATAATTGCAATCACAATGTTCAGTTCAGGAGCAACGAGTTGCATTTGAAGTTGGTTGCCGATTACAGTGTATAGCTTAGGTTCTGCTTTTCATTTCATTTTTAACAAAGGATTCTGAGTAAAGGGAGATGGCTGAGAGCTTGACAAAAGTTCCCAAGTGAAGTTTTAAAGAGTTTCTTTCTAAATATTTTTATTTCATTTTATAATTTTTAACAAAGTCTAAAATCCAATCTTGCTTGCTTCTGTGCCATAGAGATAAAGCAAGGGACTGAAGTGCCCCTGGTTGGACAGAAAAGACTTTTTTACTTTTATTCTGAAGGAGCAGCTGCTCTCATCAATAATTTCCCGAAGCGATAGTCCTGGAGTGTAAACAATATTTTATACGGATGACAGTGGAACAGACTATGTTATTGCTGAAATTTGTGTACTTCACTGTGGAGAATGGATTAACCCTGTGTAACACAGCATCAAATACATTATTTTCTGAATTTAATGAAAGGGTTAAGAGTTTTTATACGATGGAAGTTTGACTCAAAAAGAAACAATGTAATAATTTTATTTTCACAAATATACAAAAAATTCATATCACAGCATATTCTAAGCAATTAATGCTATTAATCTTAGTATTTTGCCAACCAATTCAAATTAATTTTGTAATGTGACACTGAATTTTTCTTTCTTGAAAAATTTGAAAACGCTACTGAAGTTGACAGTTTTAGAGGGCTAATTTTCTTTATTTAAAAATTTGTCAATGGGTTATGAATTACTTTTATATCTTCTGAATTCAACAAAACATTTAAAAAGTTTTAATTGGTTTGATCAAAATTGAAAGTTTTACCTATCTTTAGAGATCAAGCATGTCCACAGAAATCATTTGTTACTAGAAACTTTGAGATTTATTTTCACTCTTACAGTCTAGTATCTACAGATTTCTTCCTCCAAATTTTGTCTACTTTTGCTACAATATAAGAATATTTCTTAATTTTACCACTCACAGATATTCTCAAGTGGGGTATTGACTAGGAAACTGAGAAATAGAAAATGAGTCACAAAGGCTGAATTGTGTAATTCTTGCATCTCAGATATTGTAACATACGTTGAGTTGTAGATTCACAGACTTAAACATTAGAAAGGAACTTGAGCTCATTCAGTTCTGTCTCCTGCTTCTAAGTGGGGCAAAACAATACAGAAATATTGTAGGCACGTTTCAGTAAAAAAAAATCTTAAAATCAGGTCAAATTATATAGCCTTTTAAAATAATTTTTTTTCTCTTTACATAAGCCGTATGCTCAGGAATATAATTTATTTCTGCTATCATGTAGATCAATTCTCATTTGCTACTTTCTAATTTCTAAATTTACTTTTGAGAGCATCAAAAGAGTATTAAAGATGAGCTAATTAAGTATGAAGCCCCCTATTAAGATTATGGAGAAATTTAAAAAACCAAAGGTATAACTAAAGATCTATTTTATTCTATATCTTGTTGAGTTAAAATAAATTTTTATTTTTAGGTATCTTCCAAAGAAGGTGAATATTGTGTTTTTACTTATTTTGACTTTTCCTTTCAAATATGAATGAAAAAAGAGACAAGATTTGGTTATCACAATTATACCTTATTAAGCAAGTTTCAGAACTAATGTGTAGTTTGAAGTGTAGGTAATGATTATTCTTATGAAAATATGCACTGAAAAATTCAAATCCAGTTGATAAAATTTGTTTTCAAATTTGTTTAAAATGATCAACAGAGATGAATCTCTTTGACCATAGTAATTTATAATTGGCTAATTACAGGTGGCACAAGGTAGATTTTATAAAGAAATGATTTTGATGAAACAACATAATGTAATCAACATTACAAGATGACATGCTTTCCCTAGTTAAGAGAAAACTTGCTTTTCACATTTATTATAGAGGAGTAGTGGAGAAGGAGGAGCATGAACCCTACATTTGGACTGCTCTGCTATTTAGTATGTGTGTGGACTTGGGCAGGTCACTTGGGGAAGTCTTTGTTTCCTCATCAGGAAAAATCAGCTGCCTGAGAAAATGACCGTTTTGTTTTGTTTTTTTTAATGTAAAGAATGTAAAATAGGACCTGGCACATGGTTAGCTCTCTGTAGTAGTTGAGATTATTTATGGTTTTTATGTAAGTAGATTGCATTTATTTTAGGTGAATTTATTTTTTTAAGTAGTGTTCTCTACTTGGGAACATTTTGAGAAATAACAGTTTTGATAAAGCTTTATAAAAAATTGTAGTCTTAGGTCTTTCACGAATTTAGATGTTCTTCCCCCCCCCCCCCCAAATTACTTTGAATCAGTAAGGTTTTCCTTTGTAAAATATCATTTCATGATTGGGAGTACAAAAGGGAAGAAAGCACTTTCTATCAAGAGCTTTATATATTCCATATATTCATTTATTTTCATTCATTAATTATTATAGAGTATCCACAATGAAACAATTATATACAGTGTAAATACATGTACATATATTCTATCTAATAATTAAACATATCTAATATATCTCTATTATATAATTAGAACTCTCTCTATATATACATATATATATAGTTCGAACTATATCTATCATCTGTCTGTCATCTATATATAATTTAAATCCTCTGAAAAGGTTTGTGAGGTTTTTCATATTCTCCTTTTATTATAATAGATGAAATAGGAGCATGAACTAGATTAGGTTAACTAATATATGATAACCCAGATTCCTCTACTCTGAAACACATGCTTTTCCCAGAAATACCATATTGTTCATAGATGGCAAATTTAGGCAAGTGATGTGTGCTATAACAAAGGATGACTTAATGTGGTAAGACCAAAGTGTCAAGAATGTTAGAGTTTGTATTTATGTTAAATGACTCAAATATCTATCTAAAAAAAATAGCAAATGACCTCAACAGTTGACAGTGTTTTACTATTTATTAATAATTTTGGTGAGGTTATAAGGTTTCTGAGTCAATGTTTACTAGCTATGCTGTATTTTTTTTTTTAATTTTATTTTATCATGCTGTATTGTAAATCCAAATTACAATGCTCAAATGCAATTAGATCATTTAGGAATGCTTGAAGAGTGCTTTAACAACATCTGGTGAAGAGGAAATAGGCCATTCTACATGAAATACTCGTTACTAAGGGACAGTTTATTAATGTCTTTTTTTTTTAAGATTTTTTATTTATTTATTTGACAGAGAGACACAGTGAGAGAGGGAACACAAGCAGGGGGAGTGGGAGAGGGAGAAGCAGGCTTCCCGCTGAGCAGGGAGCCCGATGCGGGGCCCGATCCCAGGACCCTGGGATCATGACCTGAGCCGAAGGCAGATGCTTAACGACTGAGCCACCCAGGCGCCCCAGTTTATTAATGTCTTTGTAATTCTCTGGGTTAAACAAATAAAAAATTTCATCTAAATTATTTGTAAAATAGGATGTCATGCCTTAAAGGGTCTTCCCATCCTCAATTGAAGGATTTTTCAGGAGATCTAACTGGTGAATTTATAGGCTTATGTCTGTAACAGATCATTCAAGAATGATATTCTAAGGATATTTTAGGTATTTCTCTAATGCAATATTTTTTTTTCTAAGATGATCTAATTGACATTTCTGTCAGGACTGAAAAGAGACTAGAAAACACAACTTCCTGAAGCAGTGTCTTTTTGAATTTAGTTCCAGATAGAATTTAGTTCCATTAAGTTCTTTTTTTTGTATGCCTTTAAAAATCTCCTTTGAAGATGATAAACATATTAACCAAGAAATTAGTTGATTGACAAATGCTGGGCAATACATAGATGTAATTCTAAAGAATATTTATATTAATATATATTGTTTTCCTAAAAATAGAACAATATCCATTGTGATTTTAAAATGGATTATTTTGAATTATGGGCTGTTGCTTCTGAGACATGTAATTGTTTTACATAAGCCTTACATCTTAGCAGAACATTCACACATGTGCCTCTTATATAAAATAGGGTAGTGGTAATCAACTGCTGTTATCCCAGAGTGGAGGAGGTTTGCATAATGATTAAAAACATGAGATTTAGGGTCAGTCACTTTCTAGCTCCATGACCTGTACCAAGTGATGACTTGCCTTTTCTAAAGCCTCAGTTTATCTTTTGTGAAATGAGACTCCTGATAACTGTGTGCTCAATTATTCAGTAAATGTTAATGATTATTATGAAAATCAAAGGTAACATTTCCTTACCCATCATGGCAGGAGATACAAATAGCTGATTTTCTAATTCTCAATTCCTAATATCACTGTTATTGACCACATAAACCACTGAAGAGTAGTACAGTATTTAATCTTAATAGAAGAACTTTGATGTAAACTTTTATAAAAAAAACTCATAAAGCTGTTTCTTTACAACTGTGCCTAATATTTACATAGTTCTGTTCACACAGGGATCCAGAACTGCATATCCACAGAACTATTAGGGTCTCAATTGGGAATGTCTAAAAAGATTTTAGCAACAGGTGCAAAACAGCTGCAGTTCTATTTCAATAATAACAGTGGATGGATTTATTCTCTGTGGGCTTTCTTTTATTCATTCTGAACTGACATAACATTTAGGACACAAAGGAAATTAAATAATCAAAAATCACATTTTCATGGGTGAGGAAGACTTGAGCATTGAGAATTATTTGGCATATGCAGTAATAATTAACTGTCAAAGCCTAGTTTATTCTTTAAGATCACCCTGAATTGCAATATTAGCATTAGCATTGAGCAGTAGGATGAATATGTGCCAAAATGTACAAATTAGTTTCCTTAATAAAAAACAATGCTTTGTGTAAAATTTGATTTAGATACTATTTAAAACTTTTTTATTCAAAACAAGTTGACTTAGATACTATTTAAAACTTTTTTATTCCAAACAAGAGGTTGAGTGATTTCCATATTGTTACTATTGATAAGTCTTGTCATTTTTGATTTTTTAAAAAAATTGTTTCTTGGTTCTAAAAGATGCTCCAAATGTGAGATTTTATTTAATTTGCATCCATATGAGATATAATTACAGTGAATTGCAAAAGTATTTGCAGAGAGTTTATATTATAAACTTCTGGAAAGTAGAGAAGCTGCAGAAGTAAAATGAGTTGCCTAAAGAGTGTTCAGTGTTATTTAAGCCATGAAACGGCTTAAATAACTTCTAGGTGGCAAATTTTGTGGACTTAAGATGGCTACTGGACTCAGTAATAACACAAACTGGAAAGATGTTCCTTTTTGGGAGATGAAAGATAATACCAGTTTTAGACAAACTGCATTTCAGATACTAGTGGGGTATCCAGGAGGGATTTCAGTGTGGTGTGGGCTCTTCTATCTGTTTTCATTCTGCTGGCCAGCCCATCCAATGAGTCTGTATTTCATCTCATGCATCAGTCATGTCTAATATCCTCAAATACTTTTTCATTAAAACCACATGCCCTTCATGTTTATAAGATTCTCTATAGTCTCTCATAGGATAATAATTGTGCTTTAAATTCTGGAGCTTTCTGTTTCATTAGCCCTGCTTCCTTTGGTATAGTTCTGCTTTTTGCTTATATTTCATAATGCTAAATACTAGGGATGTCTCTGGTTTTGTGGATGTGAGCGTCGTTTCACTCCTCCTGAGTATGTCATCCTCCTGAGAATGTGCTTGACATGTGCATTTGGGAGAGGAAAAAATTCTGTAGCATGGGCTTAGGCTCTTTGCCCTGGGTTGGGAGAGTGAATGTGACATGTATACAGGTGTAATGTTTCTTCTTTTCCTTAGTTTGACATCATATGTTTGCCCGCTTGTTGTTTTCTAGGGTTTATTCAGTTGATCTGGCTGGCTGAGCAGATGTTACCTTTCTTGTTCAAACCCAGCTATAAGAATTTTCTAAAATTTTGAGCTTGGTTAAATTGGAATGCTTATTCAAGACAGAGGAAAACCGTTATTTCTTTTTAAAGTATGATGTGTATCTTTGAAAGGATTTCCGGTTGAGATGTATCCTTTGAGAAATAGGATATAGTGAGCTAGGTAGACACTGTAGGTTCAGATTTCATGGTCTTCTTGCTAGGGCTGGTCTCAGAAAGAATTGTAAAGGGACGTATTCATTTTGTTTGTTTCCCTACTTCTTTCAGTGTCATTATCGTCTCTCTGACACTTCACCCTATCCTAACCAGAGAAATAGCCACTGACTATTCAGTTCTTCATTAAGGACTTAGCCAAGCCCAAATCCTTTGAGATCCCACTGCAGAGGGAGTATTTTAATCCACAGGAGCCACCAATCGCAGTGCAATGAAAGTTCTTCTCCCCTATATCAATAGTTTATTAGAAACTATATTTCCTTTAATAGGGAATAGAAAAGGTAAGATTTAAAAGACAGGTTTGGTAAATCTGGACTAAATAGTATGCAGTAATGCTTCACATTTTCTTGGATCTGATGCGGTCATCATTGAAAAACATCTTATATATTAGTGTATATATATATATATATATATATATAGTTTTTCAAAGATAAATGATATGGCCAAAATTTTCAATAATAAGGATGAAATTATCAAAATTATCTATATTTTTCCATGCTTGATCTAATTCACTTGTTATTTCTTTTTGTTGTTACTATGTATTCGTCTTAGTTACCCTAATGAATCATTTATGTCTATGTGTATCTATCTTGTATTTATCGTGACACCTGTGATTGATACCAATAACAAAATAAACATAAAAATACTATCAGTCTATTATATCATGGAATATTAATTTACTGATATGATATGGAACTTTGATCACAATTAAAAATAGTGAAATATTTTAAAAGACAAATCAAACCATAAATGACAAGAACATTTGTAAGTGTCGTAAAGTCAATCGTATTTTGATTTCATTTCTGAGAAATTGCTTCATGGTGAGTTGTGTGATCCTAGGACATGTGCTTATATCTGTAAACCCACATGATTTTTGATAAATATAAATTAGCTCTCTAGTTCTAATCTGTGCTTATGGAACACAAAATATTGTCTTTGAATTTAGTAATATATTTTGTAAATAACTCTCGCAAACTGAAATGTTTTTCAATTTTGGATAATTTGCTTTTTGACAATTTATAGGAGATCCACTTACTGAAGTGTTAGGAAAAAATGGCAACATAAGACTATGGAATACAGACTGGATTCCTGACTTGTAATTGACTCCATTTCATAGATATCAATAAAACCATCTATGTGATAGACATTTATTGATAACACTGTCAGGGTCCCCTAGGGAAACAAAGATCAATTAAAACACTGTCTTCCTAGCTTTATGTAGTGAAAACATATATACAATAAACTGATAGACTTGTTATCTATGATTTGGGGTATTGTTTAACCATGATCTAGAACTCTTATATTTAACTGTCCAATTCCAAATTATGATGGTCCTCTGTACTCTTAAGATGCCTTCTACTTTTAGATGTAATAGCTTCTTTAAAAAATACTGGAAATATTACCATTTAATTTATTTAGTATTAAGCCCTTTTTAAGACTTGAGACAAATGATACTTTTAGAATTATACATGTATGCCTGAGGCTTCAGGTTCTGAAATCTAATAAAATATGTTTAATGCTAAATAATTTAAAAACAAAAATCATTCACAGATTAATTAGAGGCTCAAGCTAATTATTCTGTACATTTTATTACTCCTGGCAGACAAATTGCTACCAAGTCAGCCTGTTCTAGCTGAACAGCTATTGTAAACCCTCACAATCTGGCTTTATATAATGGAGACTGTCACATTCACTGGTAATAGTATTTCTGCTTTGTTGGTTAATGAAGCTGTGACACTTCGAAGCCAGCAAGTTGTTTTTGGTCATAAATATGCCTTTGACCTCCCTATATATGGAAACAACAAAGATCTTGAAAGAATAAAAAGATGGTTTAGATACTTAAAACATTTGATTTGGTACATCTCTGTGTTTGATGTGTTTGAGTTTGAGAAAAAAGAATATATTAACATAATTTTTTAAAAAGAAATTTTTTTGGTGGAGAAAATAGGGAAATAGCTTTGGCATTTAATCAAGGTGAGCTCCTTGAGATTCATTAAATCTGATGCATTGGTTAATTGAGAGGTTAGTTGTATTAATAGTTTGACTGTCGTTCCAAATGATGGCAGAGATGAGAGTTGAGATAAAGTGGCTAAATCTGCAAGGTAAAGATGGAACTACGGGGAAGCCCAAAGAGAGCTCAGGTAGGGGAAATCCAACAGAAAAATGGAAGGGAAAAGAAAGTAGGGAGGGCAAGGCTCTTGTTTTTTCCTTTTTCTGAAATGCCTCTTATCTCCTTACCTCCCTGGTAAACACCTATTTATCCATTAAGACTCAGCTGAAATCACTTAGTCTCATTTTCTGCCCCTCCCCCCGACTCTCATTTCTCTTCTGTATTCCCACTGCACTTGGCACAAACCACTATTTCTAACCTTACCAGAATGTTTTAGAGTTATTAGTTTATTTAGCAATCTCTGTCTTGAGATCACAGGAAAGGTGCCTTTTTTAATGCATTTTCAGCACCCAGAAAAATGCCCAATGTGATACACAGTAGTTGTCAAATAAATAACTTGTTTGTATTTCTCTAGGATAGATGGTGGCTGGACTTTGAAAAATCCCAAAAGGTCCTCTGGATGTTTTTAATTCTTGCCAGTTAACTGGCATTAGAATTATTAGACAAGTTGTAGTGCTTTTTGCTGATAAAAGGATAATATAGGGAGAGACCTGAAGCCTTTGAAAGAGTGTGGGATTAGAATTGCTTACAAGTGTGGTGCTTATGGCCAGCAGTAAGGCACAGTTAATAGGCACACTTGTGTTCCTATAGGTGTTTGCAGAAAGGACTAATAAAGGGAAGTTGTACAGCAAAGGCAAAAGACGTTACTCTTAAACCTTAATCCTAAATCTCACATACAAGGTGGAATGAAACTTGTGGAAACTGTTCCAGGAATTTGTAGAAACTAAGGGCTAATTGTGCAAATGTAAGATTGTTTAGAGGCTCTAGCCGGGGAGTGCAGCTACTCATATACCTTTGATGGGAGGACGTTCCTCTCTATCAGGGAAGGCCATCTTCTTCCACCCAGCGTACAGTTTATGCACATGTGAAGTTCAAGTATCGCAGGATCTTGTGGAGGAAGAAGAAAATGAAAAGTAAAGTACCATGTTAGAGAACAAAAAGAGAAGAGAGGAAAAACATTAGGCCAAAGAATCTGCATAACAAGCATGTGTCTCTCCCCACAGAATTCGGAGCTGGGCTTTATGGAGAGATCATTATAGCATGTCTATAGATCAAAAGAAGTCAGAAGGCTGGAAGGACTAAGGAAACATTCTTTTTTTTTTTTTTTTTTTAAAGATTTTATTTATTTATTTGACAGAGAGAATGAGAGAGAGAGCACATGAGAGGGGGGAGGGTCAGAGGGAGAAGCAGACTTCCTGCCGAGCAGGGAGCCCGATGCGGGACTCGATCCAGGGACTCCAGGATCATGACCTGAGCCGAAGGCAGTCGCTTAACCAACTGAGCCACCCAGGCGTCCAGGAAACATTCTTTATGTAACAAAACAGCAGCTGGGGCTTGGCGGCTCCTATGAAGTAGCTGAAGCATGTCTGACCTGGCCAGTTAGTGACTGTGTTGTGGGTATTATCATGTCCATTTTGCAGATGAGGAAAGGGAGGCCGAGAAATGTGAAGTAATTTACTATGTATAAGTTTGTTCCTAGGCAGTATGGCTTCAGAGTTGGTGTTGTTAATCACTGTGCTAAGTCAGAAATCAAGGTAGTTTTCATAATAAGGAAGCAGAGTTAGAAAACCTAGCTTAATCACTCATCAAAATTAGCTTCCTAGTACATATCTCATAAATTGAACTTACCCACTCTGACACTGGCTGAGTTGAACAGACACAGCCTTTTTCCTAGAGGCTTAACCTATCCACCAAATCATTCCACACAGGTAAATAGACAATACAAGCATGTGGAGGGCAGGGTGGTCTGAATGAGAGACTGAGGCTGAGCAGGTCTGCTCAGCTTTTTCTCACAAGTTTGCCAATTAGGTGAGTAATTATCCAATTGAGAAGTATAATTGGATGGAGGCCGTACTTTTGGAAGGAGTGGCAATTCCCACTGCTTCATGGACATACTCCTAGGAAGCATTTAGATATGGTGGGTTGTAACACGCAATCAAAACATGGAAATGCAAAAATATATTTTATTGAATTCTGAAATAGGAGACTGAATAATGGGAGATTCGTCACATTGGACCTTAAAGGCCGCAGACCTGTTTTGAATTCCAGATCTACCGCTTATTAGCTGTGTAGTCTTACGGAATTTATTTTCTTTCTCCCCAAGCCTTAGTTTCTTTATCCCCCAGATGGAGAATCTTATCAACCTTATTATATAAAAAATGATATTTTATATAAAATAATTCATCTTATGAAACTACATAGTCCATACCTAAACCTTTCAGATGAAGAACTGAGAAGTGGTTTTCTCATTGGGGTACCAGTTGTTCCTCAGTAACATTTCTCTGGATTCAGGAGCAAGGCCTGAATGCTTCTTGTCAATGTGTGATGTTGACGAAGTGGATTCTTCTAATTAACTCACGGCAATCTCCCAAAGCTGTCTGTTTTCAAGATTGTAGGTATTTCATTTTCATTCTGCTGTGATAAAGAGGAATGTGATGAAGATGATCGGAATTACCCCCCATTATGAGCTTGTTAATTTGTCTGCTGTAATTTTCTAAGCGTTTTCTTGGAACACATCCAGAAATTTATAAAAGAGATCATCTTCTGTTTCATACTGCTACAGACTGTGAAACAATAAGTAATTTGAGATAATAAGTATTGTAGCTTATGTAAACATACATAAATACAACACATGCTGGAAAATGCACAATGCAAGTGCACCAAGACTAGATGAAATATATTTTTTTGCAGAGGTTATTCTTGTATGAGATGAGATTAATATGGAAATATGCTAAGATGTTAGTATACTCCATAAATCATTTGTTCAATTAATATTTATTAAGCACCTACTGTGTATCAGGTACTGCTCTAAGCAGTAAGCTAGAGGGACAAAACCCCTGTTCTGGAGTTGTTTATAAGATCACAAATTTGTTGAACCTTGACAAGTCTTTTCCCCCTAGGTTATTTTCCCTCCAAGTTTATTCACTTAAACATATCTATTTAAAAAATTAGTCATAGTCACTGTTTCCATAGTGATAGTAAAAGCTGGTTTGCTTAAATTCTATCCATTACTAATTTTTAGTATATGACACCAACTTGATTCACCAAAAGGAAAGTTTATGACTATTCCTGTCATGGGATGACTAGTACATGGGATCTGTACTCAGGATGTGATACTTTATTACTAAAGTAGCTTAAAATTTACTTCAGTAAGTTTCAAGTATTAAATATATATCATTGTCTTTCTTTGAAAACTGGTAAGCATGTAATGTTTACATGATAATGCTTCATAAGTCAAAATATGTGATATACTCAAAAGTTTCATTTTTCAGTCATCTGAATTAACCCTACACCTATTGAGCTCTTATTCGGTATAAGGTCTTTTTTTCTTTATCTTCATTATTCTTTAATACTTACTCTCCTTTATTTTTCTATTCTTCTGCTTTTCTAACTCATTATTCAGGAAAACTTCTTCTGGCTCAGCTTTTGTTCCAAACTCCTTTCCAACACTTTATAAGTCTTACATGAAATATGATTACTTTGAGTAAGCCCCACTGGAGTTGCTCCTTATAAAAGCAATTTATATGGTCATAAATACATCATTTAAGTTTAAGCACCCAGCCTGAGCAACTCCTGCGGCTCCCCTGGGATTTAGAGCTCACTCAGAGCCCTGTATGTCAGAAGCCTGGAATCAAACATTATAGTGTATAAAAGTGTCTACCCACACAGACCTTTATTTATCCCTCACATTGTTTTAATACTAGTTGAGTACATGGGTGCCAGAAACTTTATTTTTTTTTTTTTTAATTTTTTCGGCTTTGTCTTGTTATCTTTTTCTTTTTTTTTAAAATTTTTTTGTTATGTTAATCCCCATACATTACATCATTAGTTTTAGATGTAGTGTTCCATGATTCATTGTTTGTGTATAACACCCAGTGCTCCATGCAGAACGTGCCCTCCTCAATACCCATCACCAGGCTAACCCATCCTCCCACCCCCCTCCCCTCTAGAACCCTCAGTTTGTTTTTCAGAGTCCATTGTCTCTCATGGTTCGTCTCCCCCTCCGATGTCCCCCCCTTCATCCTTCCCCTCCTGCAATCTTCTTTTTTTTTTCCTTAACATATATTGCATTATTTGTTTCAGAGGTACAGATCTGAGATTCAACAGTCTTGCACAATTCACAGCTCTTACCAGAGCACATACCCTCCCCAGTGTCTATCACCCAGTCACCCCATCCCTCCCACCCCACCCCCCACTCCAGCAACCCTCAGTTTGTTTCCTGAGATTAAGAATTCCTCATATCAGTGAGGTCATATGATACATGTCTTTCTCTGTTTGACTTATTTCGCTCAGCATAATACCCTCCAGTTCCATCCACCTCGTTGCAAATGGCAAGATCTCATTCCTTTTGATGGCTGCATAATATTCCATTGTATATATATATACCACCTCTTCTTTATCCATTCATCTGTCAATGGACATCTTGGCTCTTTCCAGAGTTTGGCTGTTGTGGACATTGCTGCTATAAACATTGGGGTGCACGTACCCTTTCGGATCCCTACTTTTGTATGTTTGGGGTAAATACCCAGTAGTGCAATGGCTGGATCATATGGTAGCTCTATTTTCAACTTTTTGAGGAACCTCCATACTGTTTTCCAGAGTGGCTGCACCAGCTTGCATTCCCGCCAACAGTGTAAGAGGATTCCCCTTTCTCCACATCCTTGCCAACATGTGTCATTTCCTGACTTGTTAATTTTAGCCATTCTGACTGGTGTGAGGTGGTATCTCATTGAGGTTTTGATTTGGATTTCCCTGATGCCGAGCGATATTGAGCACTTTTTCATGTGTCTGTTGGCCCTTTGGATGTCTTCTTTGGAAAAATGTCTGTTCATGTCTTCTGCCCAAGAAACTTTATTTTTTACTGAAACATTTATTTCAGTCATCTACATATTCACAGCATTAACATCAAAATATGAGTTGTGCTATTGTTTTCAGGAGAAACAATTCCAAACTTATGATGCAAAGAGGAATAATGCTGAGTTCACACATTATTACACTGTAAAAAACAACACTATCCTGTACAGCAAGAACATAGATTATCTTAAAGTTCGCTGGTTGCCTTTCATAATTGTTTTTCCATCTCTGAAGAAATATGAAATAGAGATTTTAAGCAAGAACCATAAAATAAGACTAAAGATATTATAAAAATAACTTAAAGTCACCTTGGCTATTTTTGTATAAATGCATAAATTTCAACTGAGGAAAGACTCATAAAATATTCTGAAATCAAGTAACGGAGCTTTTTATAGTACCAATGATTATGTTGATTTCTGGCAGCTATCAATTATAACTGATGTCCACTATAATCTTGATTGATGTTTAATGTCAATCATTTCCAATTATTTTGGTTTAACAAAGGAAAAGTTCTTATGGAAATGTGTATACCTAGTTGACAACCCCTTTTGCAGTTTCCCTAATTGAGGATCTGCTTTTTGACATGTCTCTTTTAGTATTTTCTTTATATCCTGCTCTCTATTCTACCCCCCTCTGTTCAAGCCCCATTTCAACTTCTTCATATAAAGTATACACAGGGAGAACTTGACATTTCAGGCCTAAGAAAATTATCTAACTGCTATCGACAAGTACATGACACTTTATATAGATATATTATATGTATAATATATCTATATATGTATTTGACCTAGAAAACTGGATTTTTAAGTTTTGAATACTCATACTTTTCTATATGTACATATATACCTATGTATGATATGTAAATATATGTACATATATATGTATGTGTATATATGTGTGTGTATTTATGGGAGAGTAGAGAGATTGCAGGGGTTATGGGGGAACTAATTTCTGTCTTTAAAAAAATTTGATGAGGTATCATTCACATTTTTCTACATGATTATTCAATGATTATGGCCATAACATGTTTTTATTGCCTTGGAAACACAGGTGGCAATTTTAAGTGTCTATCATCTGTGACAACTCACAGTATGTTTTATATTGCCAACACATTTATTTGTATGTTGATTTGAAATAAATATTATTGGAAACCCTGATGAAGAAACATTAAAAAATTCTGAAAGAGAGAGAGAAAGAAAGAAGAGAGAGAAAGAAAAGGAAAGAAGGAAGGAAGGAAAGAAGAAAAGACAAGAAAGAAATCTAATTACCTTAACTAACCATGGCTTTGATACATTTGAAGTCTGCAGTGTTAATTTGGATGCAGTTGGGACTGGTTGGAATTTTCATTGTGACGCAAGTAAAGAATTAAATCTTTTTCTTCTATGTGGTGTGGCATATTTGGATTTTATTTATCTATTTATTTGTTTATTTATTTTTAATTTAAGTTTGATCCTTTATCTCTTAGATCTCTAATCACCAGATAAGCTTTACTGTAGCAACAAACTACTCCAAAGCCTCAGGGGCTTATGACACAAATGTGTATTTTTGTTTGCACTACATGATCCTTGAGGGAAGGCTCTGACTTTGTTCCACACTGCCTACACTCTGCTCCATTAAAGATCAGCCACTATCTTGAACATTTATAGTTCCTATGGTAGAGAGGAAAAAGAATATAGTGCATTGGTTCTTACAGCTTCTGCTCAGAAATGTTACCCATCACTTTTAGTCATGTTTCATTGTCCTAAGGAACTCATGTGGCCAGGCTTGATTTAACTGATGTGGAGAATTGTAATAATCCCCCAGGGAGGGCGGTGAAGAATATCTGTGATCAAAATATAATCTACAGTGTTTTTTTTTTATTTTTTTCTTCCATCCAGAGGCAAAAATAAAATAGAGGGCTTGGGAATTTTCCCATTGACCAAGGTATCTATTTTAGGATGGTAAGGAGAAAAAAAAAAAAAAAGATGTGCCCCAAGGATCATCAGAGCTCTTTAGCTGTCTAACTAACTCACAGTCAACCCATTTTCAGACAGCAGGAGAAATTTATGCAGTAATACAAATGCATTGTTGCTGCCCATTGTGTACTCTTCATAACTTTCATAAACTTTCCGCAGTAGTGGGTGGGGATTTGGAAATTCTCTCTCTTTTGACCTTGGAAATATAACTAATCTGAATGACAATGTCATTCAGCTTTGCTAGAGGAGCAAATAAACTCTAAAATCTCAAGGCTTAATACTGTAAAGGTTTGTTTCTTGCTCAGACAAAATGTGATGCATTCAGAATGTCTGTCTTAGGCTGGTTAACCCAGTAAGCAAACTGAGAGGATTTGTGTCCAGTGCTGTTTTAGTGGAGGGAACCCTTGGAATCATCACATGAGGGTGAAGTAAGAAAGTAGGATTAGGCAGAAGGAAGAGTTGAACTATAATGCAGTCTTTTTTTTTTTTTTTAAGTTTTTATTTAAATTCCAGTTAGTTAACATACAGTGTTATATTAGTTTCAGGTGTACGATATAGTGATTCCGTACTTCCATACATCACCCTGTGCTCATCACAACAAGTGCACTCCATAATCCCCATCTTCTATTTAACCCATCACCCTGTGCTCATCACAACAAGTGCACTCCTTAATCCCCATCCACCTCCCCTCTGGTAACCATCAATTTATTCTCTGTAGTTAAGAGGCTATTTCTTGGTTTGCCTCTCTTTTTTTCCCCCTTTGCTCATTTGTTTCTTAAATTCCACATATGAGTGACATCATATGGTATTTGTCTTTCTCTGTCTGACTTATTTCACTTAGCATAATACTCTCTAGCTCCATCCACATTGTTGCAAATGGCAAGATTTCATTCTTTTTTATGGTTGAGTAATATTCCATTGTATGTATATGTATGTGTGTGTGTGTATGTATATGTATATAATATATATATATACGTACACCACATCTTCTTTATCCATTCATCAGGTGATAGACATTTGGGCTCTTTCCATAATTGGCTATTGTTGATAATGCTGCTATAAAAGTTGGGCTGCATGTGCCCCTTTGAGTCGGTATTTTTGTATCCTTTGGGTAAATACCTAGTAGTGTAGTTGCTAGATCATAGGGTAGCTCTATTTTAACTTTTTTGAGGAAACTCCATACTGTTTTCCCGGGTGGATACACCGGTTTGCATTCCCTCCAACAGTGTTAAGAGGGTTCCCCTTTTTCTGCATCCTTAGCAGCACCTGCTGTTTCTTGTTGATTTTAGCCATTCTGAGAAGTGTGAGGGGATATCTCATTGTAATTTTGATGTCTCATTGTATCAAAAGATGCTCAAAAGATCAGTGATGTTGAGCATCTTTTCATGTGTCTGTTGGCTATCTGTATGTCTTCTTTGGAAAAATGTCAATTCATGTCTTCTGCCCATTTTTAATTAGATTATTCATTTTTTGAGTGTTGAGTTTTATAAGTTTTTTAAAAAGATTTATTTACTTTAGAGAGAGAGAGAGAAAGCATGAGGCAAGGAGGGCAAAAGGAGAGAATCTTTAAGCAGACTCCCCGCTGAGCAGAGCCTGATGCAGGGCTTGATCTCATGACACATGAAATCATGACCTGAGTGAAACCAAGTTGGGAGCTTAATCAACTGAGCCAACCAGGTGCCCGTACAAGTTTTTTTTTTTTTAAATAAGTTTTGGGGGGCGCCTGGGTGGCTCAGTCGTTAAGCGTCTGCCTTAGGCTCAGGTCATGATCCCAGGGTCCTGAGATCGAGCCCCACATCGGGCTCCCTGCTCAGCGGGGAAGCCTGCTTCTCCCTCTCCCTCTCCCACTCCTCCTGCTTGTGTTCCCTCTCTCACTGTGTCTCTCTCTGTCAAATAAATAAATAAAATCTTTAAAAAAAAAAAAAGTTTTGGATACTAACCCCTTATCAGATATGCTGTTTGTAAATATCTTCTTCCATTCCATAGGTTGCCTTTTAGTTTTGTTGTTTCCTTTGCTGTGCAGAAACTTTTTATTTTGATAAAAACGCAATAGTTCATTTTTGTAATGCAGTCTTACCAGAGATCTCAGTCAATCTTACTAGAGTATCTGGTGCTGGGCTATTTTTTTTTTTTTTAGTGTTGTCTTACATGGGGAAGCGAGCCAAGCTGTTATACTTCTATACTGACCAGTTATTACACAAGCAGGGGGGAGGGGTAGAGGAAGAGGGAGAAGCAGACTCCCTGCTGAGCAGGGATCCAGATGCGGAACTTTGATCCCAGGACCCTGGGATCATGACTTGAGCCGAAGGCAGGTGCTTAACTGACTGAACCACCCAGGTGCCCCTACTTCTTCATTTCCAAAGAGTGGGAGAAGGGCATTTACTTCTATCTTTTTGAGGTAGGGGTACAATGAATCTACTTATTAGGGATGCAGTAAGATCACTCTCCAAACAGCAGGATGTAAAATTGTGCTCATTAGAGCATAAAATAAGCTTTTTGTATTTTTGTTTCATGTTAAAAAGAGAGGGTTAATTCAAATGGATTTAGAATGTTAATTATTTTTCATCAGTATTTTTTAGGCTTTTAAAATAGTGAATAAATATGTGTTGTTCTTAATTTAAATTGACATTCACTATGTGACTTCTAGAATAGTGTGTAGATGATCTTTGTGTCCCTCCAGGGAGCTAGAGAGTCTGTTAAAACATTTCTGATGAAGCATATTGGTTTTATTTGGTGATATGAGTTAAATTCCTTTCACAAAAAGGGCTAAACATATCATATATGTATTTCATTTAATATACCAAGAATGGTGATATTAGTTTAAGGTTATGGGTCATTTAATGGAATTTAATGGAATTTAAAGGTCATTTAATGGAATATTAATAGCATTTTTACTCTTTCAGTACAGATATTTATAATTTACCGACCTTGGCTTTATTCAACTTTCTTTTTTCTTGAGCCAACTTCCATAGCTCTCCTTCCTCTAAAACCCTTTCTTTTTGCCTCTTGAAATCCTCATTCTGCAGGTCGAAATTTTATATTCTTCCCTAAATCTTCCTATCTTAATTGAATCTTACATAGCTCCAATAGTCTGCATTTTTTTAAAGTCTTTTAATTGATGTTACTCATTATCATGCAAGCCAAATACCTCAATATTGGGGGTGGGGTAGTGTCCTCACCACCCTCATCACCCAGCTTCTGTGATTTCTTTCTTTCTGAACCTCTTGTTATACAATGGCAGCAACAACCACATTTCTTTGAAGCTGAATCAACGTCAGTTAGCAATACATCTCACTCCCTTTTCTCATTTTAACACCTTTTGACCTCCAGACCACTCCCTGTCACTGAGGACTTTGGTGTCCCCTCTGCAGTGTTTCTCTCTGAGTGGTATCTGTCATTGTCCAGTATGAGGACAATCCCATATTTGGACTTCTCCAGAGGATTACAGTACTGTAGCCATATCTGTTGACTATCTTTTTTCTTTTTAATTTTTTAAAAAGATTTTTATTTATTTGAGAAGAATGAGCATGAGTTGGGGGGAGGAGAAGAGGGAGAGAGACAAGCAGACTTCCCACTGAGCACGGAACCTGATGAGGGGCTGGACGCGGGGCTGGACATGGGGCTGGACACAGGCTGGATATGGGCTGGACATGGGGCTCGACAGGGGGCTCTATCCCAGGACCCTGGCGTCATGACCTGAGCTGAAGTCAGACGCTTAACCGACTGAGCCACCCAGGAACCCTTGTTGACTATCTTTTACTCCCCTTAAGCTATATACTCCCAAGATCCACATCGGGCATTTTCCTTACCCATCATTATATCAATTCTAAGTTCTTATCTTAAAATATTCCTCTTTATATGTATAAGCAGCTATGTTATCAACTCTTTCACATCGAAGGAGGATGTGTCGTATTGGAAGAATGTAAACTTTCAAATTGGTCAGACTTGAGTTTGGATTTCAGTTTTTTTTTTTTTTTTTTTTAAGATTTTATTTATTTATTTGACAGAGAGCACAAGCAGGCGGAGTGGCAGGCAGAGGGAGAGGGAGAAGCAGGCTCCCCACGGAGCAGGGAGCCCGATGCGGGGCTCGATGCCAGGACCCTGGGATCATGACCTGAGCCGAAGGCAGACGCTTAACGACTGAGCCACCCAGGCGCCCCAAGTTTTGTGTTTTTTAACAGTGTGATTCTTGGTAGCTTATTTAATCAAATTTGGTTTAGTTAAGATATGCCAATCAAGTTTTAAACCTAGCTAAACACTCGCTTCATATTCCTTACTTCCTTATTGCATCTAATATAAAGGAACACATGTTCCTACCTTTTAAACATTAAAGCTCACTTTCTTGTTCCTTCCATCATTCCTTGGATTCAGAAGAAAAAGACAGGAGGCTCTTAGCTGGAGTGCATGCCATACAATTCCACATGGTAAGAAATTAAAGTATAGGTACTGACTTCTCCTCCTTTGGTCAGTATAGAATCCTCCTGTATCAACCAATTATCTACATTTTTCTGGCTTTCTAATGACTGCTGGAAAAGTGACATAATAATGCAAATTTCCACCGTGATAAATCTATCATCTCTGGTGTTAGCTGTGTATTAACCTTGGGCTACTTAAAATGTTATTTTCTATTTTGCTAGGCATTCTGTTTATCCATTTCTGCAGCAATTTTTAAAAACTATCCCTACTGTTGTGTTACACTATTCCATCCCCCTTTCAGAATATGACTTAGCTTAGAGAGCTTTCCTCTTCCTGCCATCCCACCTTAAAATGACACAAATTCATATCCGTATATTTCCCCTCTCATTCTGTCTGTACTCAAATAATCCTTTTTCCTACTATTTAAGGCAGGAGTGAATTCGTGTATTAAATGGACTCTGCTTCATCAGTAATCATTTTTTTTTTCTCCAGTGTCTTCAAGTTTTCTTCTCTAGTAGCCTCTTCCCATTTGAAATATAAAGTCCCTTTTGCCAACAAACCCCTTTCTTTACCTCATGCCTGACTGTGTGTCCACTGTATCTCCTTCCTTCAGTGTGCATTCTTTCCCTTTTCTCCACTTCTTCACTTTCCATTCATACCTAAACTTTTGAAATTTTACTTCTGCCCCATCCACTTCAATGAATCCATGTCTACTAATGGTGTATGTTGTTAAATACAGTAGACACATCTGTGTCTGCGTCATCTTTGCCTTATGTTTGCATTTGTTAATATTTATCACTCCTCCTTCTAAAAAAAATTTTTCTTTTGGATTCCATAATCCCTGGTTCTCTTGACTTTCTTCAGTGTCTCTCAGTGTCCTATGCTGTGTCCTTTCTCCTAATACTGGCATCATTTTCTTCTCTTATATCCTTTGTACAAATAAAACCCAAACTCCCCTAAGCATTTACAAGCTCTACCCTCTCTCTCTCTCTCTCTCTTCCTGCCTCTCTTTGTCCCTGTCAAGTCTTCAACTCCTTCATGCTTTAATCATGCTAACCACACTGTTCTCTTTTCCCGCTTGTTCTTTGCCCATCCTTTCCCTCTGTTTGCAGTACTTCTCCTCTCCTCTTTGTCTTCGTTATGTCATACTGGTCTTTCATTCTGACTTTCCTGACATCTCCAGCATGGATCTGGCTCTTTGCTTTGTGTCTAAAAGCTGCTGTGCTTCCTCATGACTGGACTCACCACATTGCACTGTAATTGTCCATCTACTTGCCAATCCCCACACCTCCATCTGTGTGAGTACGGATGATCTTATTCCTCGTTGCGACCCAAGTTCCCAGAAAAGTGACTGAAAGGTGTTCAGTACATCATTCAGAATGAATTGGTTAGTCATAATTCTTAGTCATATCTGACTAAACCAAATTAAGTGCCTGTTTTTTTATGTGTGAAATATAAAGCTTCTTATTACTGTGGACAATGGGGTTCTACCTTCTAATATAGAATATACCTTTGAAAAATTTTTATTTATCATCCTGGCTATCATAGGCAATCTTTCCTTGTCAATGAAATAAAATATATATTCTCTATCCTCCTTCTCCAAACTTCACTGTCTAGGGGGCACTAATACCATTTTAGCAGCCCATAAGGAAAGCATCTTTTACTCAGTCCCATCTCTTCTAAAATCTTGCTATTATTTTTTTCTACAAAATCTTCAAATGTTGGTTCTTTTCTACTTTGAATTTCTGCTCGTGCCATCTCTCATCTGAAATATTGCAAGTTTCTCCTCTAATTGCATGTCTCTAATGTCTCTAGATCTGCACCACTGCTGTCAATCTTCAGTATCAGCATATGAGTTTTCCCATTGACCCAGACCCTCTCTCCACACGCAGATTTTTTTTTTTTTTAATCAGGTTTTGTTAATGGCCTGGCATTTTGAGAACTTGCTTACTACACTCTCAGGAAGAACTGGATCATATGTAAATTGACTTTTTTTATGAGGTCATTTGCTGTAGATAAAGTAGATAGTAAAACCTCAAAAAATCCAGGATTCTCATTTAACTGGAAAATGAAAGGCAGGTTTCCCAATTTGTCTTGGCCCATAATTTATCATAATAAATGCTTTAGAGATGAATGCTTTTAACATTCCCTGAGATTTTCTGGAACTTTTAAATATGTATCCACTTGGGTGCCTGGGTGGCTCAGTTGGTTAAGCGACTGCCTTCAGCTCAGGTCATGATCCTGGAGTCCCAGGATCGAGTCCCGCATCAGGCTCCCTGCTCGGCAGGGAGTCTGCTTCTCTCTCTGAACCTCCTTCCTCTCATGCTCTCTATCTCATTCTCTCTCTCAAAAAAAAAAAAAAAAAATCTTAAAAAAAAAAAATAAATAAATATGCATCCACTTTACCATTCTCAAATTTATGTACTGTGAATATTTATTAAGGATAATTCACAAAACACTGCTGAAGAGTGATAAATTTAATAATATATCTTGTTGTAAGATACCCTTTTGAAATTTACAGAACTTCAGTCCCCAATTTTTTTTTTTTATTTAGTATTTAGCAAGAGAATAATTGAGATCCCCTCTACACCCACATTAATAGATCTTGTGACTGTTGGGTGAATTTGATTGTACATTATATATTTTGCTATCAGGAGGTTAGTTGTAACTGTGAAAGCTAATGTGAGGGATTATGTAGATTCATACTAAAAAAGGAGAAAAAATGTCCCAGAAGAATGTTCTCTATTGAAGGAAAACTATGAATCACTCTTTACCAGAATTGTGTTGTCTATTTGTGGCCATCATTACACCGATGGAATTCTCCTTCAATACCATTTCTTTTGCCAGTTAAGAAAAAATTCTCAAGAAAATGACACAAGGTGTCCCTTGTAATGTAGATAGAGTATTTAGAGAGAAAAACCTCCCATATAACTGAGTCCCATCTGTTCAGGCTAAAATTGAATGCTGTGGCTTAATAATCTCTTCTCATAAAGAAGTAAACATGTGTGAACTTTACCATCAGACTTTGTCTCATTAGCTGCAATTGAATAAATCTTACCATTGTTGACATACTAAGTTGGAGGACAGCTATAATGAAAATTTCAATTCTGTATGCTAGCAATTTTACAGTGAGTTTTAACATGAATCTTAGAATTGCTGCTTAGAATTTCATTGAATGATATATTGGTTAAATCTCAAAAAGATAACATATTTACAGTAGAAAACTTGAAAGAAATGAAAAGCTCAAAGAGAAAAAAATTACCTATAATATAACCTATAATCTCACCACCTAGGGGTAACTAGTTATTTTTAAAAAATTTCCTTCTAGGATTTTTCATATGTATTTATTACATAATAAGAATAGATTATCAGGGCACCTGGGTAGCTCAGTTGGCTGAGTGACAGACTCTTGGTTTCAGCTCAGATCATGATCTTAGGGTTGTGAGCCCCTCTTCTCCCTGTCCCTCTGCTCTTCCACCCAGCCTCGAGTGATGATGTGTGTGCATGTGTATGCTGTCTCTCAGGATAAATAAATAAATAAATAAATAAATAAATAAATAAATAAATAAAATCTTTAAAAAAAAGAATAGTTTTTCATTATACTTACGGTCAGGAAGAAGAGCCACATATCTCATTTTCCCAAATTAAATTTCTCTTTCTCCTATCTAGAATTGATAGGAAATCTAATATCCTTCATTTGTCCAAAGTTTTTTTATTTAACATTTTTTTCATGACCACTTAACTTTTCTCATACTGGTTATGTTTGCTATATCTAGGACTTTTCGGCTGCTATCCATCTTTTCTCTATGTTCTTTGATATTCCTAGTAATACCAAGCCACCCTATTTCTAGGGTTATTTTTTTTTAATTTTATTTTTTTATTAAAGATTTTATTTATTTATTTGACAGAGAGAGACAGAGAGAGAGGGAACACAAGCAGGGTGAGTGGGAGAGGGTGAAGCAGGCTTCCCGCTGAGCAGAGAGCCTGACGTGGGGCTCAATCCCAGGACCCTGGGATCATGACCTGAGCCGAAGGCAGACGCTTAACGACTGAGCCACCCAGGCACCCCTATTTTAAAATCTGTAACATTTGGCTTAAAATAATGTTTAAAAAGGGCGCCTGGGTGGCTCAGATGGTTGAGCGTCTGCCTTCGGCTCAGGTCATGATCTCAGGGTCCTGGGATCGAGTCCCGCATCGGGCTCCCTGCTCCTTGGGAGCCTGCTTCTCCCTCTGCCTCTCATGAATAAAAAAAAAAAAAAATAATAATAATGTTTAAAAAAAGCAACCCCAGTGCTTTTGGGTCATGAGTTGTGATAACAGATTTCAATTTAAAAGGTTAAGAAAACAACTTGAATTCAAATTATGACAATATTTACTATCCTTGTTAAGAAAGCTAATTATAAACTGTGAAGCTCAAATCTTTCTCGTGACGTTTTATGTTCATGTGTGTTACCACACACATACCTCCCTTTATCAGAACATGGTCTTCCCATTTCTAATTCTTGGCCATGAATACAGATCAATTTTAGGTAGTTTTGGGTGGAAGGGGGAAGAAGACACCTTAAATGTAAACAAGTATAACAATTTTTATTTCATTTGCTGAATTCTTCAGTAGAGTTTAATTTTCATCTAGATTTTGTCCTTTATTTTTTTTAGGGAGAGTACACTTGCATACATGTGAGCAGTGTGGGGCAGAGGGGCAGCGGGGGAGAAATCCCAAGCAGGCCCCATGTTCGTCATGGAGCCTTAGGCAGGGCTTCATCTCACCACCCCAAGATCATGACCTAAGCTGAAATCAAGAGTCAGACGCTTAACCAACTGAGTCTTCTAGATGCCCCTAATGCATATTTTGTGGGGTGGTACTTTTTTTAAAGTAGGCTCCATGCAGGGCTTGAACTCATGACCCTGAGATCAAGATCTGAGCTGAAATCAAGAGTTAGACACTTAACTAACTGAGCCATTCAGGCACCCCCCCCCCCTTTATCCATTTTTAATTTACTCCTAAGTATCTCCTTTTTGTTGTTTTGTACATGGTATCTTTTCTTTCATCACACTGCTTTTTGTAATCAGCCACAGTAATTTGTTTTTATTCTAATACTTTTTAAGATTTGATTCTCTTGTTATTCTAGACATATGTCATATGCCACTAAGGTCTGTTTTTTCCTCAGTTTTTGATCTTTCTATTGTCTAATTGCATTGGGTAGTTTAGGGCAGTGTTAAGTATTAATGGTGTAAGCAGTTACTATCAATTATATTAGGACATATTCTAATGTTAAACTATCCATATACAGGTCTTCCTTGATTCACGATGTGGTTACCTCCTGATTAATTCATTGTAAGTTGGAAATATTGTTAAGTCAAAAATGCATTTACTACACCTAACTTGATATCATAGCTTAGCCTAGCTTACTGTAAATGTGCTCAGAACATTTACATTGGCCTAAAGTTAGGCAAAATCATCTAACACAAAGCCTATTTTATAATAAAGTGTGGATATCTCTTATAATTTATTGAATACTCTACCGAAAGTGAAAAACAGAGTGGTTGTGTGAATATAAAAGGTTATATATAGGTGTATCGGTTGTTTACCATCAAGACTGCTGACCGAGAGCTGCATCTTCTTGCTGCTGTCCAGCATCACGAGAGAGTACCTTATTGCTAGCCCAGGAAAAGATCCAATTCAAAATTCAAAGTACAGTTTCTACTAAATGGGTATCACTTTTGCACCATCATAAAGTTGAAAAACTATAAGTTGAACCATTGTAAGTTGGGGATTATTTGTATTTTGGAGTTAACTCCACTTGTGGCCATGTGTTGTTCTTCTGATGGATTTTTGCAACATATTTAAAATAATGGCCTTGTTTTTATAGTGACATTTTGGTCAGATTTTGGTATCAGTGTCATACTGACTTTGTAAAAAAAGCATTTGGTAAATGTGATTTTTAATTGTATATGTCAACTTAGGTAGGCTATGATGCCTAGTTGTGTGGTCAAACACTAGCTAGATGTTGCTGTGAAAGTATTTTGCAGATGTAATTAACATTTACAGTTAGTTGACTTAAGTAAAGGAGAGTGCTAGCAATGATATGGATGGGCCTCATCCAATCAATTGAAGGCCTTAAGAACAAAATCTGAGGTTTCTAGGAAAAGAAGGAATTCTGCTTCAAAACTGTAACAACAACTCTTGCCTAAGCTTCCAGCCTTCTGGCCTGCCCTATGTATTCAAACTTGCTGCCCCCGCCCCCCCCCAATTTTTTTAAGCCGTGGGTTTCAGTTGGTTTTGTTTATCTGAGGAACTCCAAATGATACAGTGGCTTTTTTCCCTTCCCCCCCATAAGAGGGAAAGAAAAAAAAGTAAGATGATAGACACTGAAGATAGAATCTATTACATTTTCTGTATGCATAATCATATCAATCATATCACTTGTGAATAGGGCCAGTTGTGTCTCTTCTTTTCCATTCATCGTGTCTCTTTGCTGCTATTGCTGTTCTTGTATTATTATACTAATTAAATTGCTAATAAAATGTTGAAAAAGATTGGACATAGGTGTCTTCATTTTGTTTCCTATCTCAAAGGGAAATAATGTTTTGCTTTAGGGCTTTTTGTTATTGTTGTTAATATGGGATATATATTAGACAATTAAAAAACTATTGCATGATTTGTGGATGGAATTAAAAAATGTCAAGATTTAGTAAGTTCAGCACATGAAGAGCTCCTTTCATTTGATTTTATGTATATTTATAAGAATATATTGTTCATCTATGGAAGTTATTAAATCAAATATTGAAATAACATGAGCATAGGAACAGTCATTCATACTGTTATTAAATATTAAAACAAAATTTTCAAAAAATAATTAAGCAGAGTCAATAGCCTTACTTCAGTGAAAATTATCAATAACATTCTATTGAGAGCAAAATTCTTACTGTATTGTTAGAAAATTTTAAAAACACATAATAAAATTATTTTAAAATGCTGTTATTTAATCTAACTCATTGAAAAATGTGTATTTTTGTGCTTTTAATCTATAATACAATATGTTAGTACATGGATATAATTAACCAAGAAGTAAGTACAAATATATAAATATTGAAGGAATACGGTCAGAAACAAACTTTTACGGATAGTTATGGAGATTATACCATGGCATTCTTTGCAATTGTAGTATATCTGACAGAACTTTTAATGCCACCATTATGCTTGAGCTCAAACGTTTTGGCAAAACTTTTTAGTGAACAGTGCAGTGAGGTTAGGCACTTTTTTTCTTAAGGGCAGGATGGAAGGGAAAGCCAGAGTAGTTCTAAAGAGTGAGAATGGTAGATAGGAGGCATGTGTAATATAGATCAAAATAGCATTCAGTTTTTAAACTCAGTATCTACACTGGCCATATACATAAGACTGAAAGAAAAGATCAAGAAAGTGAACCAAGACTCTTCATCTTGTGGTTTAGAGAAAATAAAGGTTGGTGGTTGAGCCCTTGAGGAGGAAAAAAGGTTCCCTGAAGGGGTTCACTCTTTGACACTTCCTCAGGCTCAGAGGGGCAGGGGGTTGTTGGCATATACTACTATAGACAGTCTACCTCTGAGGAAGGTTTGGGAGATACAGGCCAACACCATTCACCCACTAAAAATCTGCTGAGACTTTGAGATATCCAAACAAAGATGTCCAGTTGAATATATGGGCCAGGATTTCAGAGGACATTCAGAGTAGGAGATATTTATTGGTTGGTTATGGCATTTTAGAGGACAATAGAAGTTTAAGGAAAGGGTGTAGATGAGGTCTTCTAGGGAAATCGTGTAGAATGAGAAAAGAGTCTCAAATTCAATTTCGGATTTAGAGTTCAGCTGGCAGATGAAGATGTGATAATGGGGACTAAGGCGAAGTTGCCAGAAAGGAGAGAAAACAGGAGTGAAGTGACATGTATGCAGACAAAACAATGATTAAGAAGGAAGAAGGGGTGACAAATGCTAATGAAGAGCCCAATAAGATGAGGACTAAAATATGCCTGGTGGAGGGAGTGGTGTGGAGGTCAGTGGTGGAATAATGGAGGCAGAGAGCAGATTGGTGTGGGCTGAGCAGTGAGTGGATGCTTAGGAAAAAGAAACAGCCAGTACTCTTTTAGAGGAAAGCATTCAGAGGGAAAAAGTAAGAAATGGGTGGTAGCCTAAAATGGAAAGGATTTGTTAGAGAATCTATGTTGTCCATAAGGTACCACATCAACTATTAACAGTTTAGTTACAGAGTTGTGAAAGCTGATTATAAAAAGTGTCGGCCCAGTTTATGCTTTGGGCACTACTGACATATAATTGGTTAGTGTGTGTGTGTGTGTGTGTGTGTGTGTGTGGTCTGATTTTTCTGAAGGAAATCATTCTATATTCCTTATAAATATCTGGTAATACTCAGGTCAATGTATACTACATAACAAGTGACCCATAATACAATGCAATTATTCTTCCTAAAAGGCTAAAAATTCCTGTCTATATATACGTCATTTTGGAAAAAGAATCAAGACTATACAGGGATTGAATGCTTTCTTAATTCGTGTACATAGGGAGGGTATTTATTGTTATTTTCTAGCATCTAGGAAGATCCTCATTTTCCTACCTGTTCTCTTGGCATCTGGAGAGATAGTAGACCAAGAGAAACTATGTGCCTCCCATTCTGTACCTGGCCTAAGGATTTAACCTGCTGTTCATGGCTGCTACTTGGCACCCAGTTTCCTCTTCAGGGTGGAAGAGATCTTTGGGTTGAGTAACCCTCAGTGGCTACAGTTGTAATTGTTTGGTAGCATCGGCAATAGTGAACAAGTTGCTGAAATGCTGTAAGAATTCTTTGGGAGAGATGTGGGCAGTCAGCCAACCAGAAACATTCCTGTCATACAGCAACAAGATGAAGTCGGTAGTGGGAGAAAATTCAGGTTATTTTCTTTCCATTTTGATTCTGGGGAAGCTGGAAGGCTTATTTCAAAGAATTAATGCAGTTTTTCCTTCTTCGCACCATCTGTTCATACCCTCAGGTTGGTAATCTGGAGAAATAACTGTTGAATTATTAAGTCCCCCTAAGAGAGATAGACTTCATTTAACAATTGCTGTGAGATCATGCATAACTAGTTCCAACCCACACAGGCCCTTATTTTATCTGGGTTGTAGAAGGAAAAAAGAGCAAGAATTGGAACCAAGTTTATCTATTAGAAATTAGAAAGTTGGGCTGAAGTTGAGAAAGAGGCAAAAAAAAGGATGAAGTTATACTGGGAAGAGCAAAATGTTAAATATTGTAAAGTATTTCAAATGACTCGAAATGGGTTGTAAAATTAATTCAGTGGTCTTTATTACTTTAATAAAAGTAGGATTTTCTTCATAATAATGTCATTAGTTTGAAAGTATTGTTTTTAAATCCCCTGAAAACTGTATTAAAATTCAATCCAGTTGTATTCAGGATCTTTTCAGTGTCTGACGAGATCTCATTTCTTCATTTGCAGATTGCATGATTGTCCCAAATAAAATGGATGAATGACAAAAAGACACCAATAATCAGAGTAAAAGATTGTGAGGTTTTTTCACTGAAGAGAGAATAGAACCTAAGTTGTGCAATAAAGTAAGAAGTGAGAGAGAGAAGATGGCATAGAGCTGAGTTCTCAGGTGTCCCCAGGTTACACGCGGCAGCAATTGGTGGCATGATACCAATGCACGGAGTGGGGATTCTACCAGGGAAGTTCTCAGCACTTTCAAGAGGGTATATGCCATTCTCTAGAGCCCCACCGTGCAACTGGGCCACTTGACTGTTGCAGGGATCTGGTTCTGTGCCTACTACCTTGTAAAAAATTATTGACACAATTCCAATATCTACTGCAGGATAGGGTCAAGATGTTGTGTCCCAGAAGCATCTCTCTCTAGCTTCAGACTTAAGGTAAATCCGAGCAAAAAAAAAAAAAAAAAAAAAAAAAGACCAGGAAGTAATATCACGTAATTAAAAATAAAAATATTACTGCATGCCTATGTCTACCATTAGTACACTGGAGAAAATGAATAAATATTTCTTATATTTTTGTGTGTATTCTCTAGTTTTCAGATATTTGAAAATTCATATTGGTAGAACATCTCATTTTTTATTTAGGTAATTGACACCATGTATATAAGGTTAAAGGAGCAAAGGAAAACTAATTGTTTTCTTTAAATGTTAATAGTAGCACCAAAACATTGGAGGCAGCAGAGCTTGGGCTCTAGAGCCACATCGATTGGCTTCCTCTTCAACATGAAGAGATTGGAAAGCCTCCAATGAAGGCTGACTCCCTTGTAGCTAGGACTCTGGATTTAAATTATTTTCTGGAAAATGGATATGGCTATGAGGGATGGTGAGGGCAGAAGGGAGGTGGAAGCCAACTTCTGATGCTGTTGCAACCAGCAAGCAAAATCTATAAACACTAATGTTTATAAGCAGTTGGCAAGAGTTATATTTTATATCTTTTTCAAAAATAATCCATTTATACCAGGTTTTAAAATGTATTTGCATAGAATTAATTCCTTGAGTCTTCTGTCTCTCTTTTTTAAATTCCAATTTTCAAAGTTCATAATAAAAAAGGTTGTGCTCTTTTCTTTTTTTTTTTAAGATTTTATTTATTTACGAGAGAGAGAATGAGAGACAGAGAGCATGAGAGGGAGGAGGGTCAGAGGGAGAAGCAGACTCCCTGCCGAGCAAGGAGCCCGATGCGGGACTCGATCCAGGCACTCCAGGATCATGACCCGAGCCGAAGGCAGTCGCCCAACCGAGCCACCCAGGCGCCCAGGTTGTGCTCTTTTCTTAATGGGAGTGTTGAGGGTTCTTAGTTTGCTTTACTGTTTTATTGCTGTTGGTTAGTTTTGGTCCCTTTAAGTTTTTGAGAAGACATTGTAATCTCATTATTGTCATCCTGCTATGCTATCCTATCCCCTTGGGTGCAAACTTTTTGGGTGGCATGAGTGTCAGGGAAAATAATCCACACAGTAGGCAATCTCATTCCTTAGCTCCTTGGTCAGTTCGCCAGAACCATCAAACCTGGAGAATGGACTGTGCAATTTCACAGTCCTTTTTATTCCCCCCAATTAGTAATAGACAACAGGTGAAGCAACATTTGTAGGTAAAGATTTATCTACTTTGATAACATAGATAACCAGAGATCTGAGATACTCAAGAATTCACTAATTTAATCAGGGTTGATAAAATCCTCTGGTATTCACACAGCTGTCCCATTTAGATGGCATCTTTGTCAGGGTACAAACCCCTCTCAAGCCACTCTCCAGACTTCCCTCCAAGCCAGTTAGAGCATGGATTTCACAACTACTTACTAATTACTATTTACTTCCTTTGCTTGTTGCTTTTCACATATGATTATTAGAAAGTTGGAGTGAGCATGGGATTGGGGGAATGAATTGTAGCTAGGAATGGTGCCATTTAAGTTCGTCTCAGCCAAGACCTCTTCTCTATTTGACTGAAAGTCGCCTGTGTTCTTGGCTTCCACCACCCACATAGCAACGATAATTTACAGACTCTGTAGTCTCTGTCTCTTTATCTAATTTGATTTTCTTTTTTTTTAAATTATATTTATTTGAGAGAGAGCACATGAATGTGAGGGAGGAGCAGAGGGAGAGGGGGAAGCAGACTCCCCTACTGACTGGGGAGCCTGACATGGGGCTCAATCCCAGGACCCTGGGATCATGACCTGAGCTGAAGGCAGACACTTAACTGAGCCTATCAGGTGCCCCCTAATTTGATTTTCTTAATGTCTCCCCCAATTTATTAATTTAACATCCAGAATATTTTCAATCCTTAGTCCCAATACATACATTTATTGTGTAGTGCATTTCTGGCTGATAGGTCTTCCATATTTTTCTTATGGCAAACACTAGACAATATAAACTATCCTTATCATTATTTAAGAGTATGAAAAAAATGAATGTATATGGAAATAAAAATGATTTTTATTTCTTAATAAGCATGAATTAACATTTTCCTTACTGAATTCTTCTTTTATTACCTGTTTGAATCAGCCTATGTTGTAACATATGATGTACTTAGTATGTAAAATTAGAATAGGTCAATAATAATGATTCGCAGAATTGAAAAGGTTAAAAAAATCACATAGCATTTTATAATTCAAAAGTGCATCACCAAGCAATCTGATAAAGTTACTTTTTTCCTATAAGAAGGACTACTGCAGAGGGAATTTTTGAATTAATAGAGGAAGCCTCATGAATAATGGCAAACAGGTGCTTTGTGATACAGAGCAAAACCATGAAGCATGGTGGCCTTGAATATGAAATCCCCTTTCTGAAAGTCCTATTTTTTTCAGTCAGCCCTGAGAGTGGAATAGCATTTAGACTTTTGTATGGAGAAATCAGATATTTCATGAACTCAAGGGCCTGACTAATCACTTGTGAATACTAAGAATCCTATAAGAATAATAGAAGTAAATTCTTGTGGAGGAGCAAAGAACATAGATCTAGGAGTGGGTTTTTAAGAACAAAGACTGAAATATTTCATTATATTTAGAAAGAATTGTTGCTTGAAATCTCATATTAAGATGTGTTCATTCAGGTGCCAAGAGCAATACATTGATGGATTGCAGTACAAAGGAGAAAAAAGGAGAGGAAGGTACAGTACTACATATGTTACTAAACTCATTTCACCTGTAAAAGGAAGAATATTGATTTCATTTATCTCACTTAGTTGGGAGTCTGACTTAAGAAAAATTCAAGTTCATTGACATCAACTCTAAAGATGACAGGATTATATTGAGAACAGAAAGGAAAGGGAGCAGAGAATGATAAATGTAACTTGATTAAGAAAATTTAAAAACACTATTTTTCTTCATGAGAAGGCAGCAAAGGAGCCAGAGATTCTGGCTGCATCTTTAATCTATGGTGACCTCAATGGCATTTGTGATCTATGGGCTTTAACTTATGAGTGTGTGTGTGTGTCTGCATGTGGGTGTGTGCCTGCATTTTTTTTCAAGAACAGTCAGGACACAAAAGTCAATAGAACTACTGCTTAAAACTTCTTTTACATGAATGCTCTTTTTTTTTGTATGTGTGTTTGGGTTTTGAAAATAACAAGGAACTAAAACTAATGCAATGAATATATTTTTCTTTCACATTTTTTCAATTAAAATAATAAGTTTTTTCACTTACTGAATTGTGCTCTTTTACTGTTTTTATGATGTGTTTTTTTTGTTTGGTTTGGTTTTAATCATGGAAGGTATCATCATTGTTGCCTCTAAGTACTAAAAAGTTTACTGTGATTCTTCAGTTATCCAATCTATGTATTTAGCATGTATTTGCTGAGTGTCTTTTACATGTCAATTATTACATTAGATACTATGGGAGTCATAAAGATGAATCAAACCTAGAAGGTATCTTCAAGGAGATTATGGGATATGATCTTCATCTAATACTTGAGAGACTATGTTTTCAGGCAAGAGTTTTTCCTAATTCTGGATGGTGGGCACTCTCTTTGGAAGGTGACGACTACTGTCTTTGGTCTAATGGGAGCTAGCCCATGCAGAGTATGGGAGGAGGATCTGCTACTCAGGTGAAAGCAGGGACCACCCTTGATAAAAGAAAAGGTCATCTAGACCTTTTGGGTTCTTCTTGGACTATCTGAATGCTGTGTAATTTACTGGGAAGAGGTAGAATTCCCAAACAGAAAGCATTGTCTTGCCTCATCTGTCATTCAACATGCACACTAGCATATGGTACCGGAGTGAGCCCTACCTTGGGAATGAGAGTTGTGGAGTCGGAAGAGTTGGTGCCTACAGGACAGAAGATTAATAGCACTTGGAGAAGCAGGGCGGGTGGAGATACTTGAAAAACTGAATTTCAAGCGGCCAATTAAAAAATAAATGCATTACTTATTACCTATTCTGTATAAATAATGAAAATATATGAAAAGACAAATTATTTTTAAGTAGTTTAAATGCTGTCAGTAGATTTTTAATTTGACAAATTGGGCAAGGGTAACATTTTATATTTTTATTTAAATTCTTCTGAACTATTCAGATATTTGTAAGAAGATAAAGGCAAAGCTCCTTTAAGTGGTTAAGAATGGCTGGGTTCATTAAGTTATTATCTTCAGCAATTTTGTACAAAGTAATTAGTGAAGGCTGTGAGCAATAAGCTCCAAATGAGGGGGGTGTGAATGTCTAGAAGATGGCGAAGGGCATAAATCTCATCCTAGACTAAATGCAGCCTGTAAGGTCTCTGACCTTTTTGTGTTTTGTGGGAGTAGGAACTGAGTAAAGGAAAGAAAGAAGCAACTACCCTTCATCAAAAGGATAAAAAGGCCTGAAGCACTTCATAGCTAAATGGAAACAATAAGACCACAGATAAATGCCTTACTTTAGATAAACCTCCATCAGCAGATTAATCAGGGAGAATAAATAAAATGGACTACTGAGGTGTCAGACTTTTCCACTTAGACACTTAGAGGTGAAGTGCAGGCAGAAAGAATAGAGCTTAGAAATGTTGGAGTCCAATGAAGGATTTGGGGTGAATTTTCATTTTATACCTGATTAAGGGATTATCTGATCTAAATTAAGTAGTGATAGATAATAATTGAAGTATATGAAAAGGAGAATATTTAATTTTACTATTTATTTATGGTTTCCCCTTTTGGTCATTTTTTTTTTTGAAATTACTATTTAGCCAGTGTGAATTATACATGATTTGATGATTTTTGATATTTTATATTTTTAGTAATAACCAATACCAGATAAACCCCATGGTAAACCATATGAAACACAGCACCTTGAGGCGACTGAATAGCAGAAAACATTCCAGCCTAATTTTACAAAAATATGGGGAAGATAAAGTGAGTAACTTCTAGGAAAACTTCTAAGAGGAGAAACAAAATATGCATTAGCCTCTTAACTGCAAAATTCAAAAGGCAACTATGTGTACAAAATTTGTGGTGGTTTTCCCATAAGGGACACAATGTCCGAGAACATCCTATGGAATAGGAACTCCCTTAATGCTGGTTAAACAAGATACTACCTGCTTTACTTGAATGATAATCCATTTAATTGGACACATTGAGTTACCAAATGGTGACTAAGTGTTTAATTATCTCTTGTTTTAGCTGAGTTTATTTGTTCTCCTACTCAAGCCAAGAGAAATACGCCAAATGTATTTAGTTAGCACAGTTAGGTTCTTACTGCTTTCTTCAAGCACATTAATCCAGAAAATCCAGAAGATGTTGTATTAAAACGTAATATAGTATGAGAATTTAAATTCCCAAAGAATAGTAGATATTCTAAGGTGATAAATGAAAAACAAAGGTATATAAAGCTCCTTTTTCAATTGAACTTCAGCTCAGTTTCTGTTCTCTCTCCTCTCATCCCTTATTCTGTACTTGAATGAGGCTTTATGACATTTTCTTTGAGAATCAAAAATTTCTCACTATTTGGTGTTAGTGTCAAAATAGAAAATCTATTTTTTGAATACTCCAAGACTGTTTGTTACCATTTGTATTTTCCTGCAACTGTGTCTTTTTCCCTTTTCCCTGAACCTTTCTATTCCCTGTGGTTCTAATATAAAGAACTTCTGCATTTCAGTTTTTACAATTTCCACATGTTTTTTCAAATTGTGCTTGCTAAAAGCCTTATTGTAGGTTACAAAACTAACACCAAAGAGTTGACAGAGATTGCACACATAAAGTGACTGAGAGCTTAACAATTTTATTCCAGGAAAAAATAGCTCCGTTAGGTGGTGGTTTGATTATTTGCAATTTAAGAGAAATCTCTTCGTCTCATTTTCAAACTAACTTTGAGAAAGGACCTTTCTTTGGAAGCCATTCTAGGGACTTCGTGAAAATACTTTTGAGTTTATATAATTTTTTTCCTTCATATTTTTTTCTCTGCATACTTTTTTTCCTATGTATACTTTTCCTATTTGAGAAACACTACTCTCAGATTGTAGCAAATGAGATTTTTTTTGGAGGGGGGATGGTGAGCCTTATTTTATTTAGCACAGCGTTTTTAAGATGCACTCAGTTTTTTTTTTCATAAATCAGTAGTTTGTTCCTTTTAAGTGCTGGATAGTATTCTGATATAGAGATAGGCCATAATTTGTTTTCTATGCTCCCATTGATAATCACCGGGGCTATTTACATTTGGGGCTATTCTGGGTAAAGCTACTATAAACATTGATTTACAAATCTTTTTATTTCTCTTATGTAAGCACCCAGGAGTGGAATTGCTAGGTAAAATAGTAAATGTACCTTTAGTTTTATAAAAATTGCCAGATGTTTATTCAAATTGATTTCCATTTTATACCCCCACCAACAATATATGAGAATTCTGTTCCACATCCTCACCAACATTTGGGGTTATCAGTCTTTTTAATTTCAGCATTTTAGTGGATGTGTCTTTTGTTCTTCTTTTTAATGATGTTATTAGATCCTGGGGCCAAAAATAAGGAAATAAAAATAACTTTACAGCTTATACCAGAACTTCATTTACAATAGCGAGCAGATAGATGAAGAATGAAACTGGATGATGGGTTGTAGCAAGCCTTCATGGTATATTTTTAAATTAAGTTTTGCTCTACAAAACTCCATGGATACCCATTACAATTGTATTTCTTTTATTTTCTTTTATGTTCAGTTAGCCAGCATATAGTACATCATTAGTTTTTCATGTAGCAAAGAAGATTTGACTATACACTGACCTCTTGAGTAAAGAGTAGCAAGTAAGATTTAGAGGGAGATAAAACTGCAAAAAAGATTTCTAAGACATTTACTCCTCAAAAGAAACTAAAGTGATATATAGACAACTTCCTGAAACTTTGTGTTCTTTTTCTCCATTTTATAGTAGAGGGCTATAGAGCATATGTAACCTTATGGGGGAAAAGGTAGGAGAAAAGATACGGGGATTTTTAAAATATATAAAATTATGTACATATGAAATTACATACACCCTGCATGTGATCCCTGTACATAGGCTTTCTTTCATTGTCTGTCAGCCTCATGTAATAACTTTTGAAGGTGACACTATTTGAATCACATAGAATTTGCTACCAGTAGGTTATGATTTTATGCTTGCATTAAATAAAATTTTAGTTAAAATTCTGTGGTGATTTTGCAGGTGATGGGTGTTGTGAGTAATACAAGTAGGGAAGAAGATGGTGGTTCTTTTAAAAGAATAAAAGACACCAATTCTCTTATGTTTTCTGCAGGAAGTCAGTGAGATAGGAAAAGAGGGTGGTGAAAGCAAACGACTAGCAATAAATGGAAATGTACCAAAATTAGAAAATAAGAGTTTGGGCAACTCACATGTTTCATTAATGTTTTATAGATACACATATACTATGGGTACCACCTGAGTTTGTATAAATTACCCTACAAAATATTTGGTATATAATTCCATAGGCACATAGATGCTGATTTTTGATTAAGTATTTGGCCGGTACAAAAACCTTGGAAAACAGAAAAAAGTTTGAATTAAAAATATTCACTGTTCTTTTTTTTTTTCTTTTATGGCAATAAAAGCCTAAACTTTTCCTTGTTTCCATCTTGTGATTGAACCATATTAATTGGACTCTTTAAAAGATGGGCTATTAGTCCAGTGAGGAAAGCTACTGTATTATGGGAAACTGAATAGAACCATAAGATCATATACAATATGTTAAATAGCCAGCCCCAAAGCACCTAGTTGATGTAACTTACCCGTGAAACCCCATATAGCATTTTGCCCGGTGTATAGCATTACTCAAAAAAAAAAAAAAAAAAAAAAAAAAATTAAGTTGGTGATATGCAATTTTCTCCAGATAATAATTGATCTGGAATTTTACCAGTTGACTAAACATTTTCTATGCTGAAACATGTCTTGGTAACGTTACTGTGTTAAAGATAGAGGAAAAATACCATATACATTTGGGGAAAATGTATGGTAGCTAATTAGCTACCATTGCTAGTAAAATAAATGAAGCTGGCTGTGTACTTTATATATCCCATCTATAGAGCATGGCTATAAAATCCTTAGCAAAAGAAAGTGCTCTAAGAACTTTTTCATCTTTGAAGTAGCAAACATTTTCAAAATGTAAGAATTCAGAAACTGTAACAACACAAGTCCTTCTTTAAAAAAAAACAAAACAAGGGGCACCTGGGTGGCTCAGTTGGTTGAGCATCCAACGCTTGATTTCAACTCAAGTCATGATCTCAGGGTCGTGAAATCCAGCCAGAGCCTGCTTAAGATTCTTGCTCTCCCTCTGCCTGCCCCCCACTCTCTGGCATGCATGCACTCACACTCTTTCTTTTTTTCAAAAAAAAAAAAAAAAAAAATTAGAAGAGAAAGAAAACGAAATCTAGCGTATCAGGATATGAATTTAAACATGTAAAGAAAGACAATGGTAGTAAGAATTACATCATTTAAATACATTAAACTGGGGAAATTATGACCTTAACAAAAAGTATAAAATTCTAAATTTTGACAATATAGAAATTGTAATATGTTTAACAAAATAGGAGGTAGAAGTGGGAGACATATATCTGTATTTTTCATGGAAGCATATTTAATAGATATTATTTCATGCTAATCAAATATGGCTTCCCCTGGTCTTTATTCAGCCTTAGTTTCCTTTACAATATAGCAAAATGGAAAATTTACTTTTTTTTAAACCTGAGTATGTCTTTCATTCAAATTTGACTGCCAAAGACATGATTTGTTTGTAAGCAAAATGAATATTCTATTACAGAGGCTACATTTTTTTTTTAAATCTCATCTCTAGTAACTTTTATCTATTTTTTAAAATTTGGTTTTTGTTTTTGTTTTTTCTACAAGCTTCCTAAGTGAATGATAATCCTCAAGGGATTTATGTAACTTGTTCAGGGTTTGTTTGGCCTTGTCTTCTGCCTCTTCAACAGAAGTTATCTCTTCCTTAGCACAGAATCTCTGTCTGATGTTAATGGGGAGAAAAGAGAAAAAACTATTGAAACCATAATATGTCTTTCTGTCTTCTTCTAATACTGAAGTACTTAAATGGAAGGGTACAAGATTTTTATGTATAGAATTCAGGACTGATGCCAAAAATATCAACTCCTTCTTCTTCCACCAAATAATCTAAAGAGATTTTGCACATGCTTTGAAAAATAAAACATTAAGTGTCAACTTTTAAAATGTTATTTAAAAACTTGCATGAGATTTTATTATGTAAAACTACCATCTAGAAATGTACTAATTGTGTCTAAATGTTTTTTAAAAAATATTTTATTTATTTATTTTTGGGGGGGAGAGAGAGGAGAGAGACTGAGAGAGAAAGAGAGTATGGGAGTGAGTGGGGGAGGGGGAGAGGGAGAGGATCACAAGCAGACTCGTGCTGAGTACAGAGCTCAATGCAGGGCTTGATTTTACAACCTGGAGATCATGACATGAGCCAAAACCAAGAGTTGAACGCTGAACTGACTGAGCCACCCAAGCACCCCTGTATGAATTGCTTCTAGAGCATAGATCTCTTGCCCTGGTTATAATATTAGAATCTTGGCTCTGCAATATTTTATAGAAGTCAGAAAAATTCCTCTAGAGAAGTGATCAGTGTAATGTTACAGTGTATAGTATGGACTTTTGTCTCCTAGTTTATTTTATTTATTTTATTTTTTTAAAGATTTTATTTATTTATTTATTTGACAGAGAGAGAGCACACAAGTAGGCAGAGCGGCAGGCAGAGAGAGAGGGAGAAGCAGGCTCCCCGCTGAGCAGGGAGCCCCATGCGGGGCTCGATCCCAGAACCCTGGGATCATGACCTGAGCCGAAGGCAGATGCCCAACCAACTGAGCCACCCAGGCGCCCCATATGTCTCCTAGTTTATAATGCAGCCTGCCCTGGGTGCATTTTATATATTGCAGTAGGACAAGTAGATGGTAATTGAGAAATTCAAAATTAAAGGACTATATGCTCACATTATTTGATAGGACTAACATACATAAAATTTCACCCTAAAGTGTTGATATATTTCAAAACCTAAAAGAAAAATCCATATTGTGGGGCGCCTGGGTGGCTTAGTCATTAAGCATCTGCCTTTGGCTCAGGTCATGATCCTGGGGTCCTGGGACTGAGCCCAGAATCACGGTCCTGCTTTGCAGGAAGCCTGCTTCTCCCTCCTCCACTCCCCCTGCTTGTGTTCCCTCTCTCGCTGTGTCTCTCTCTGTCAAACAAATAAATAAAATCTTTAGAAAAAAAAGAAAAATGCATATTGTTTTTGTTACATTAATATAATTCAGTTTTTCCATGTGTTCTTTCTGTTGTTGATACTTTGTAATTTAAATTTATTTTAGAGAATTTTACTATTTCAAAGGGTAGATAGACATCCTTGGATAATAACTCTCTGTCAGCTTATAGGTTAAAATTTAAAATTTAATTTTTCTTGTTTATCAGACTTGTTTAAGGGTCATTTTCACAGTTTTGAGTTTGTGATGTGCTCAATAAATGGCCCTTGATCTGTGAAATACATTGAAATGATAAAGCCATAAGCTCACAGTGTATTCAGATTTTTGTTTAAGTAATGTACATCACTACTAGATGAATAAATAAAGTAATAGTGTTGTTTCAAAAAGTTACCCAATAGGATAGTTATAATTTTTTTTAAAGATTTTATTTATTGTCAGAGAGAGAGCAAGTGAGGGAGAGAGCACAAGCAGGGGGAGGAGGAGAGGCAGAGGTAGAAGCAGACTCCCCACTGAGCCGGGAGTCCGATGTGGGACTTGATCCTAGGACCCTGAGATCATGACCTGAGCTGAAGGCAGATGCTTAACTGCCTGAGCCACCCAGGCATTCCTAGTTATAATTTTATAATGGTCTCTTTATCTTTGAATATAGGTCAGGGAAGACGGTTTCACATAAATTATTTAATATTTCAGATAATAATACATGAACTCACATACCAATTTTGAATGAGAGAACTACCAAAAAGAATACAATCATAATTTCTGTGTTTTTTCCATGTTTGATGTAGTACTGTACTACTTCAATCAAATGATTTCCTCATTCATTAATTTAAAAAAAAGTTTGAAGCTGGGATTTAACAAAATTACTAAAAACCATTATGTCATATACATTTTTTATAGCTCATTTAAACTCATCTGTTATGTCATTAAGTACTTTATTTATATGGAGACTGCTTATTAAATAGTTAAGAGCTTAAATACTTACAATACCTAAAGAAGTAGTTTGCCCTTTTAAAGATTCATAGGTAGTGATATTATATAGGTATAAGTACACTGAGATAAACGTAAGGTGAGATACAGGGAAACTCTTTTGCAATGCATAATATTTTCTTGAACATTTTAAAAACTGGAAGCTATTGAAATTTATATTTTAGGATAAGAGACTAAAAAAATTGATATTCACTTACTTCGCTTTGGACTTCCCTCCCCCAAAGATAATTTATACAGAATGTATTTGAGAAACATTTGTTTCCTTTTGTGGTCAAATAGTTAACATTTCTGTAAATTGGCAGTAAATAATACATTGAAATGTAGAACATAAAGCCAGAGATATCACCTTTTACAAATAGTCATTTTGATGGAAGCAGGAAAAACAATTGAGCAACAAATTAAATATATTATTGATTATTCACCTCCAATTTATTGAGTTACCACTCTGATAATTTGAAATGATTTGTAGAAAAGTAGCAAGATCTATTATAGCTTTGAGATTCTTTGGGAAATGAAGGTCACATTTGTAAAAGCTAAGTACATATTTATTATTATTATTATTTCCATAGTACAGAGCAATGCTTCTGAAACTTTAGCATGTATAAGAATCACATGAAGGACTTATTAAAACAAGCTGGTTCAGGACCACACCTTGACAATCAATGATATAGAATGATGGTAGTATTTGTAATCATTACACACAGAGTTTTTAAAACATAGGTTCCTGGAGCTTCCCCCAGAGATTCTGATTTACATGTCTAGGTACCAGATGTCCCACCTGATCATGCCACTGGTTCTGGACTACACACTCAGAAACACAATTGCAGAGATTCAATGAAAAAAAGTACTGTACTGTTTGGTCAAAAGATGTAGAACGGAGAGATGTTGGATCAAGTTCAACACATTTTGGAAGTCACAATCTCATTTTGTGATGTTAATTTCTTTTTTTTCCCTCTTTTTAAAAATTTTATTCATTTATTTGTCAGAGAGAGAGAGGGCACAAGTAGGGGGAGCAGCAGGCTCTCTGCTGAGCAGAGAACCCTATGCAGGACTTGATCCCAGGCCCCTGGGATCATGACCTGAGCCAAAGGCAGATGCTTAACCGACTGAGCCATCCAGGATCCCGTGATGTTAATTTCTATAGGTTTTCAAGTATTTTATTGGTAGGAAGATACTGCATACAGATCTAATTAGCCAAGCAGGTTAAGGACAAAAAAATCTACTCTTAGGCAGATCATATTCAAATTGCAGAAAATCAGAGACAAAGAGAAAACTTTAAAAGCAGCCAGAGGAAAAAAACACCTTACCTATAGAGGAAAAAAGAAAAGAATTACAACAGACTTACATCAGAAGCCATGCAAGCAAGTAGAGAGTGGAATGAACTAAAATGTTGAAAGAAAAAAAAAAATCAGCTTAGGATTCTATATTTTCTTATCCTTCAAAAGTGAAAGAGAAACTTTTTTTAGAAAACCCCAAACTGAAGGAATTCATCACCAGCAGACTTACCCTATAAGAACTTCAAAATAAGTTATTTTGGGAAAAGGAAAATGATATAGGTCAGAAACTCATATCTACATAATGAAAGGAAGAATTTTGAGAAGGAATAAAGAAAGGCAGAATAAATCCTGTACTTTTGTTATTCTTAATTGACCTAAAAGATAACTGTTTAATAATAGTAACAATGCACTGGGAGATTATAGCATATGGATAAGTGAAGTGAATGACAGAAATGTCATAAGGGATGGGGGAGGGGTGGATAATTGGAAATACTCTGGTATAAAGTACTTGCATTACACGTGAAGCAGTATAGTGTCATTTGAAGGTGGACTTAGATTAGTTAAAAATGTGTATTTCACACTTTAGAGTAAACAATAAAAAAATTTAAAAGAAGTAACATTTATAGATCATAATATAATCCAGAACAGTTTATATGTTCTTACCCATACCCTTTTTTAACAAAACCAAGCCCAATCAGCCATTGATATAATTCATCTCATTCATTCTCCTAACATACAGAAACTGGTTTATTATGGTTGAGCTAATTCCAGCACCAACAAAGATATTTGGAGGAGAAATCAGTGATTATGCTCAGTATTCCTAAATGATATCAGTGCCGAGTTTTTCCACATCTCAAAGGGTTTGTCTTCTTGAAATTCACCTAACAGTCTTGATGATGAGTGCCTCTGATCCTGAGTTTTGTCCACGGGAACCCATCTCAAATCTGTTTTCCTGTAAGTCCAATAAAAAGCAGAAACAATGTAAGTTAGCAAATGTTATACAAATCTCACCTTGTAATAGGTTGGATTAGAGTTTCTCAGGCTCTTACTCCATCTCTTCATAGAATTATATCTATCCTTTCTCCTGTAGCAATGCAATGCTTTCATCTTTGTACAGAATATACTCTCCTTGCCCTCTTGGCCCTGTGGTTTGCTTGGCTAATGGAATGTGGGTAGAAGTTATACTGTGCTGAGTTTTAGTAGAGATAGCAAGAGGCATCACTTTTTTCCCATTCACCCTTTTCTCTCCTATAATTGCCATGAAGATTCCATGCTCCAGATAGTTGCTGTATCATCAGCCTGGTCCTCAGGGTGTGAAACATGTTGAGCAGATTTCACCCCCCAAAAAAGCCTGGAGTCCAGCCTGTCCCACCTGAGACCAGTCTAGCTCACTGGAACTTTTGATGATCTGAAGAATGTATGAGCATGAAAATAGACATCCATGTATGCCACTGGGAGGCTGAAGTTTTTTACATAGAAACAACTGACACACACTTTTTTGTTCTTAAATTTAAGCCAGTAAAAGACATTAATAAAAATGTTTTATATAGGCACATTTTAAATTCCACCACTAAATTTGCTTATTTTTTTGTTCAAAGAGGGTCAAGTGGTTTATGTTTTATAATTCTTTATTCTGATTCTGTACTAATATAGTCACTATTAAAAGAAGTCTCTGTTATACTAAGATGATATAGTTTTTGATATGGCTGATTTAATATGCCTAATCCATTAACTATAAAAAACAATCACTGAAACTAGTAAAATCAGTTCTTTAACTTAGCTAGCTGTTGGATTGAATACATTCAGTCAAAATGTGAAGTTGTCTTAAATGGGTAAGAAGGTCATATTCCCAGATTATTATTTATTAATCTTTTCCAGGCCAGATCTTAGGCTAAAAGTTGACATGCTTAGTTGGATAATTGAGTATTTCTATACATGCAAATGATTATATTGCTCAGGGATTTTATTTCTCCTTTCTACAGTTTTTTCTCTTTTTGTAAGAATTTTTGTTTCTGATACTTTCCTATCCAGATACATTTGCTCTTTTTTTCCCCTCCTGCAGTCCTCTTGTTTAAATTTCCTTATTCTCTGTTCTTTGATATCTTCTTCTTTAATTTGTATTTTGTGTCATTGTAGTGTATCAGATGTATATTTTGCCTTCTATCTTGATTATTTTATTTATAACTCTCTGGGAATTCAGGAATACTTTCTTCACATTTCTCTCAGTTCCTGGTATGCAGTATGTGGTGAATACATGCCGAATGAATGAATATGATGATCTAACCAAGAAACAGTTCTCCTGGCAAAGCTTTATTTTCTCAAAATTGCTTATGACTGAAAACAAGAGTCAACAGCAGAAGCTGCTTCCTAAAGTTTACATGTGATTCAGCAGTCTTGAGTTTCATTTGGGTTTATCCTAGGACATCTAAGATGATACTTTCTAAATAGCTATCGACTCAGATCCAGTCAGAAGGTTCTGTCTGCCAGTGACCATTAGTAATTTTTCTCTAGGGCTAACCTCCCCAAATTGTCGAAGCCCTAATGAGTGACAGTTTTGCTTGAAAACTCCAGTACTGTCATTTCATCTGATTATGTTACCATTGACATCCACTTTTAACTAGTATTTATCATTTCCAATAAGCAGAGGACCTTTTTCCTTCTGAGAATTCTGAACTCAGTAACCCTTTATACCTATTAGATCAGGTGGTTAAAATAAAATCAAATCTCTCAGAAACTATTTACTAATAAAGCTGCTGTAAAAAAGCTAGGCTGTTATAAAAAATACATCTATAAACAGTCCCTCATACTTAGTATTCCCAACATATGCTCAAAATATAATAGTGATAATATGAACTTAGACAAAAATATTTAAAGTACATCAAAACAATTGTGTCTTATGTGAATTCAGGTATTTAAAATAAGAGCCTGCTGTTACCACAGAACTCTAAAATAACTCAGTCTGGGCAGATTGTTGCAGCATTATCTTGTTTTGTTCTTAAGAGTTTGTAATCAACTTAAAAAAATTTTTTTTTAGGCTAAACCATCTATGGTAAATAGTCCTTTTAATCATCACATATCTGTTAAATGTTTACGACTTGACCTTTGAAGAATCATAGCGATCCAAAAGCTCTTCGGTATATTCATTGAATGACTCCTGAGGAGAGCCTAAGGAGCTTAAATGCCAGTTGATCTTGTGAAATATCAGACTTGAAAGTGGGGCTCGCACACCTGCCACGCGGCATTAGCGGGAGCAACCGAACCAGCAGCCCAGAGTAATGTAAAAACAGAGGCTCTTTCAAACCCTCTATTCCACCTAAAATGGTATTGAATTTCATCTCTCCCTGATGCTTTCAGGGCTTTATTCTTTATTCAGGGCTTACCTCTCCTGCAGGCTGAGCCAGAGAATCTTTCTATCTACATCTACGTCTTAATTCTTTGCCTTCTTCATTAAATCAATGGAAAGTTCTTTGCATTTTTCATAGTTATTCTTCAGATTTTTAAGCTGAGATAGCCCATGTGAGGGCACAAAGAATAAAAACTTGGAAAGGATTAGGCAATAAAAAGTTAGAACTTCTAGAAAGAGAATACGTCTACTCATTCATATGTTCATCTATTCAACAAATAATTTTTGAGTGCTTAGTATGTACAGATATTCACTCTTCTAGGCTCCAAAGATAGGGCAATAAACAAAAAGTATATTGAAAACTAATGAAAAAGTGAGGGAGAAAGTGAGATATAAGAAGAACAGAGTTTGGAGTAGTGGCAAAATAATAAACTTTTCATATCTTAATTTCTGTTGAATAACTCAGTTTTCTCTTCCATTGATTGCTTGTCATTGCCACATATTGTTTCCTTCTTTTTTAAATCTTGAGGTTTGTATGTTCCCAGGAAATACCATTGTGCAGAACAATTGATTACCTTATATTTCAGAAGGCAAGTGCTTTGAAATTAATTCAAGTCTGGGTGGGATTCTTTTAAATATATTTAACATTTGAAATTGAACTGTTTTCATAATTTAATTAACTGAATCAGACATTAAAAAATAATTTATTGTTGGATTACTTTCCAAACACTGAATAGACACTGTTAGGAGCCCTTTAGTTAATGGTCTTATTGGTATATTTAATTATCTGTGATATCACATGCAGAAGCATTTATTCATACTCTATCTTATAAAATAAGTACCTGTTAAAGAAAAATTTATAGAATCTCCAAAGGCGAGAATCAAAAAGACCAGGAAAAATACTTACTCATATAATTTATGCTAATTTAACAACCCAGAAGTCTCTGATTAACACAGCAGGGGTATGCTGATTTTAATACTTATTATTCTAAAAACTAGTCATCATTTGATACATACTCAGCTATAATGAAATTTTCTAAAGGACTTCCTAAAGCTTTTCAAGAGAGAAATTAATTTTTAGAAATCTTCAAAGTGAAATTTTCTGGGCTTGGAGAGATGCTACATAAAGAATAGTCTTTTTTAAAAAAGAAAAACAAAACAAAAAAAAACCCCAGCAGTCATTGATACTCTGTGTAGTGGACAGACTCTAGAGTGACCTCCAAGAATTCCTCCCTCTTTATTATATTCTCTTCTCCCTGAGTACAGGCAGAAACTGTGATTTGTTTCTAACCAATAGAATATGAAAAATTTGATGGGATGTCATTCCCTTGATTTGGTCACATTATATAAGATGTAGTCTCAGAAGAAGAGACCCTCCTGTTGGCCTTGAAGAAGCAAACTCTGGTACTATGAGCCCGCCTATGGAGAGAGCCACATAGCAGGGCCCTGAGGGTGGCCTCTAGGAGCTAAGAACATTAGTCATTCAGTCAGAAGGAAATAAATACTATCAACAACCTCTTGAGTTTGGAAGAGGATTCTGAGCTCCGGAAAAGAATCCATCTTAGCTGATACCTTGATGACAGCCCTGGTAGACCCCTGAGCAGAGGACTCAGCTAAGCTGTGTCCAGACTTCTGATCCACAGGAACTGTGAGATGAAAGTATATGTTATTTTAAGCTCCTAATTTGTGGTAATTTATTACATAGCAATAGAAATTGAACACACTTTGTTCCATGTAGTATTGTTGGTTTTTGAAGAGGGTGGTAAAGCATGCTTGTTTATTGATATAAAACATACGTACATCAAAGGACACTAATCACAATTAGTATAGCTTCTTGAAGCTTTGTAAATTACAACCGAATGTAACCAGCATTTAGAACAAGAAATGGAACATTACCAGCATCCCAGATGTTTTCCTCATGCCCTCTTCCCATCACTGTTTTCCCTGCCCCTGTAAGGATAACGATTACTGTAATTTTTAATACTATAGATTGGTTTCACCTATTTTTGAACTTGTGGAAATGGAATCATATTGTATGTATATTCTCTCATAATACAGCAGTTGACTTTTACAAAGCTAGCAGAGAGACTCTCTTCAGTCTACCGTGAGTCTTACATAATGTAACAACCAGGGGCATCACTAGCCCATCACCTTTCTCATATAATGTAACCTAATCAAGAGTGACCATGCCTCTATATTCACTGGTCCTGCCCACACTCAGGGGGAGGGGACTCTAATGGGCATTACACCGGGGGACAGGAATCTTGGGGCTGCTCAAGAATTTGGCCTGCCACAAGGAGAGCAACATTGTTTTGCAGTTTTACAAATTTATTTAATGGCTGGTGAAAAATAAGACATGTGGAGTCTCATTAATCTGTTGCAATATGTTGTTACCATTGAAATATATGAACAAAGTCTGTACAGAGTTGAAAAAGTTGGGATTATTTTCAACACCTTTTCTTAGTGCTGCAACCACGACTTGGGACTGCTTGTTTCTTGAAGGTTGGTTGCAATATGCAATCAGACACTATATCACAGCCATCAAAAAACCCCGAAATCTTGCCATTTGCAATGATGCGGATGGAGCTAGAGGGTATTATGCTAAGCTAAATAAGTCAATCAGAGAAAGACAAGTATCATATGATCTCACTGGTATGAGGAATATGGTTAGTGCTGTGAATTGTGTTAAGACTGATGAATCACAGACCTGTACCTTTGAAACAAATAATACATTATATGTTTAAAAAAAAAAAAAAGAAGATAGTAGGAAGGGAAAAATGAAAGGGGGGAAATCGCAGGGGGAGACGAACCATAAGAGACTATGGACTCTGAGAAACAAACTGAGGGTTCTAGAGGGGAGAGGGGTGGGGGGATGGGTTAGCCTGGTGATGGGTATTAAAGAGGGCACGTACTGCATGGAGCGCTGGGTGTTATACGCAAACAATGAATCATGGAACACTACATCAAAAACTAATGATGTAATGTATGGTGACTAACATAACATAATAAAATAAAATTTTTAAAAAAAGCATATCAAAGAACTTTATATACCCTGAGACATTAAAATCGATCGGCTCTTCTTGCTTTTGAATAGATCTTTTACCCATGCACGTTAGCATGCATGGTGCTTAAATTTTTACACTAAGTATCAGCTGTTTTCCTTGAAATGGCAAGCTCACTTCATTTACTTTCAAGAAAATGTCTGCCAAAGACCTCAGATGCACAGAAAATATAGAAATAGACATGTTTTTGTTATTCTTATTTGGCAATATTTCTTTTTAAAATCAGTTAAAGGGATCAAATTAATGGTTAATTTGCAGTTCCGAATTAACTGTTTATTATATATTATCCTGCTCTGCCTTCTACAAATATGAGAAATACAGTTTATAAAATAACATAGAGATATTCATTTATTGATAGGATTTCTTTTTCATATGTGACATTTATTCTTTGATCTATATAGTCCTTTTGCTAAGAAAAGTGTATTTCTTTCTCCTTTAGAAAAACAAACAGTCAAAGTTATTGGCTAAAAGTAACATTTCATTACTTTAAGAAGATTTACTTAAAGTGTATTTTTAACCTTTCCTATTATGCTAGAAATATTTGAAATGAGTTATTTCTATAAAATTCTGTAAATAGTGAGTCTGAAATTCCAGTTCATGTCTTGAGCTATATAAGCCTAATGAGCCATGTGTGGACCACCATTCTCTGTGCTTATGTGGTAATTTCCTGATTAATACTAATTAATGACATGTCATTGTTCATTTAAAATGAATGATGAAAATGATTATTCAACGCTGATATTGAAATCACTCAGCAACTTGGCACCAGATCTCTGTGTCAGTAGGCAGTGCCAGGCTCACGATGACTCTCTGTTATTTCCACTTTCTGCTACACTAAACTGAAATTCAATGATGTTTGTTTTTAGGTAGAGTAGGCCTCTAAAGGAGTGGTGGATGATTTAGCTTCCTTTTGTAGCTTGTGTTTGATCTGTTTATAAATGGCTTTGCGTGGTAAATTAGGTAAACTGTGTAGTCTCAGAACAGCAGAGCAGGGCTTGCCTAACAAAGGAGTCAGATATCCAGACCTTTCTTGAACGTCACTTTCTCCCCGTCTTTATCGTCTTACGGCATTTTCATGCCTTCATGGATTCAGTTTACTCACGGTTGGGTTCTCCGAAGAGAGTTTTCACTACTGAGTTCTAATGTCTCTTTTCCCTATGGTTACTATTTTGGTAACAATTGAGTTAACTATGCAGAAGAATGATTTGCCAATATGGAAAATACTGTGTGTGTGTGCGTGTGTGTGTGTGTGGGGGGGTGGGTGGTAGATTTCTAGAGGACGTGGTGATGGATATACTTCAGGCCAAAGGACAACCAACTTCAGCAAATGTAACTTTTTATCTTCTAAAAATTAGAAAATAAAACTATTCTGTTTTTAAACTGCCAATAATAGGCACACACCAGCTAGATAAACTAAAAGGAAATCAAAAGAATAATTTATCTAAATTCTCATAAAGTTCACCAGCAAAGCCTATGTCAATAAATAAGCTGGGTTTATTCACAGTCTCTCCAGGATGGTAGAGAATGCTATTAAGAACAGAATTTCAGTAATGCCTAAGAAAGTTACAGAAACATTTGTATACACAATTCATTTCTGTTCCTCACCAAGTTCTCATTTTGGGAATGTTTAGTTAAAAAGTTAAGTTCCTATATAACACCTCAGGTTTGTTTTGATGGAGATTGAAACTGACAATGCTAGGTATAATGTAATAGGTGGCTTTAGACTCTAGGCTGTCTGATTTAGTGTTCTGTTTGCCATCTAGTGGTTGAAAACAAATATACATGAAACCAGTTGATGGTTCAGATGGGGCTAGTACTGAAGGATGCTGGACGGTACCCAGAGAAAATTTGGAATAATTTGACTTTTGATTCGATTGTATCCTTTAGCCAAATCATGAGTAAATCATAGCCAGATATTGGATGAAGGATAATAAAAACAGTAATAATAATAGGGACATTGAGGAAGCAATAGTGAAGGAGCTACAGCTTATCAGAACCATCAACTGCTGGACCACATGGTAGTTCCATTTTAATTTTTTGAGGAAACTCCCTCCATACTGTTTTCCATGCTGACTGCATCAACTTACTTTCCTACAACAGTGTACAAGAGCTCCCTTTTCTCCACAGCCTTGCCAACACTTGGGATCGCTTATCTTTTTGATGACAACAATTCTAACAAGCATGAGGTAGTATCTCTTTGTGGCTTTTATTTGCATTTTCCTGATTAGTGATGTTGAACACCCTTCATTGTACTTGTTGGCCATTCGTATACCTTTCTTGGAAAAGGTCTATTCATTTACTCTGCCCATTTTTAAATTGTTTTGTTGTTGTTGTTATTGAGTTGTATGAGTTCCACTGCTGTATCGAAAGGAAATGAAATCACTCTTGAAGAGGTATCTGTATCCCTGTGTTTATTGTAGCATATGTACAATAGCTAAGACATGGAAACAACCTAAATGTCCATTGACAAATGAATGAAAAAAGAAAATGTGATTATGTATACATGACGTAATATACAACTATAACAAAGAAGGAAATCCTGCCATTTGCAACAACATGGATGGACCTGGAGGACATTTTTTGCCAAATAAAATAAGCCAGACACAGGGAGACAAATGCTTCATGATCTCACTTATTTGTAGAATCTAAAAAAAATGTCAAACTCATAGAAACAGAGTAGAAAAGTGGTTGCCATGGGCTAGGAGGTGGGAGAAATAAGAAGTTGGTAAAAGGGTACAAACTCTATTATAAGATGCATAAGGTCTAAGGATCTAATGTATAACATGGTGACTACAGTTGATAACACTGTATTATATAATTGAAATTTACTGAGAGAAGAACTTAAATGTTCTCGTAAAAAAATTAAGTATATATGTTGAGGCAATGGTGATAGGGCTAATGAACTTTCACAAGGTGTACATATAGCAAACCATTATGTTGTATACTTTAAATATCTTATAATTGTCCATTAAACTGGAAAAAAAGAAGAGCACAAATAAACAACCTAACTTTACACTTCAAAGAATTAGAAAAAGAAAAGAAACTGAGCCCAAATCTAGCAGAAATAAGGAAATAATAAAGATCAAAGCAGAAGTAAATGAAATGGAGGCTAGAAAAACAGTAGAAAAGATCAGTGGAGCTAAGAGCAGGCTTTTTGAAAAAAACAAACAAAATTGACAAATATTTAGCTAGACTAAGAGACAAAAATAAAGAAAAATCAGAAATGAAAAAGAAGATATTACAACAGATACCACAAAATATAAAGAATCATCAGGGAAATAGCAAATCAAAACCACAATGAGCTAGCATTTCATACCTGTTAGAATGTCTGGTATCAAAATGACAGCAGATTAGAAGTGTTGACATAGATGTGGGGAAAATAGGACACTTATACACTGTTAGTGGGAATGTAAACTGGTACAGCCATTATGGAAAACACTGTGGAGGTTCCTCAGAAATTAAAAATAGAACTACACTGTGGTTCGGAAATCCCTCTTCTGGAGTATATCCAAAGTAAATGAAATCAGTATCTCTAAGAAATATCTACATTTTGCTGTTCACTGCAGGATTATTCACAATAAGTAAGATACAGAATCAAACTCAGTTTTCATTGACAGATAAATGGACAAAGAAAATGTGGTATATATTCTACAATGGGATATTATTCATTCTTAAAAGAGAACAAAATTCTGTCATTTGCCACAACATGGATGAACCTGGGGATATTGTGCTAAATGAAATAAGCTAGGCACAGAAAGACAAATGCACATAATCTCACTTACAGATGGAATCTAAAAAAGTCAAACTCATATAAGCAAGGTAGAGTAGTAGTTGCCAGGGTTTAAGAGGTAGGAAGATGACTTCTTTGATGTTGGTCAAAGGATACAAAGTTTCAGTTACACAAGATGAATAAGTTCTGGTGATCTAATGTACAGTATGATGAATATAGTTAGTAATACCATACCGCATACTTGAAACTTGCTAAGAGAGATCTTCCATGTTCTCACCACCAAAAATGAAGATAATTATGTGAGGTGAAGGATATGTTAATTAGCTTGATAGTGGTAATCATTTCACAATGTATGTATAAATCAAAACATCATGTTCGGGGTGCCTGTGTGGCTATCAGTTAAGTGTCTGCCTTTGGCTCAGGTCATGATCTCAGGGTCCTGGGATCTAGTCGGGCTCCCTGCTCAGTGGTGAGTCTGCTTTTCCCTCTCCCAAATCTTAAAAGAAAGCCATCATGTTCACTGTAAACATATACAATTTTTGGGCGCCTGGGTGGCTCAGTTGGTTAAGCGACTGCCTTCGGCTCAGGTCATGATCCTGGAGTCCCAGGATCGAGTCCCGCATCGGGCTCCCTGCTCAGCAGGGGGCCTCCTTCTCCCTCTGACCCTCCTCCCTCTCATGCTCTCTCTCTATCATTCTCTCTCTCTCAATAATAAATAAATAAAAATATTTAAAAAAAAAACCATACAATTTTTATTAGTGAATTATACCTCAGTATAGCTGGAAAAAAAGAAAATGCAAAATAATGGGATGTTACTCAATTCATAAAATTGCTGTGATAGCTATATTTCAGCAAACATCACAATTTATATTTGCACAGCTCACTACAGTTTATTAAACTCATTTGATCTTCATATTTATGTATGATGGCATTTCTATTATTTACACATAGTGCAATTTAGGCTCGGGAAGATGAAATGACTTTCTTAGTCACATGGCTAGTAGGCACTGGTTTTGGGATAAGAACTTAGGTCTTTTGCTTGTAAATATAATTCTTTTCATACTGTACTGTAGCAAATGACATAGGCATAATTTTCCCTGAGTCATCACATATTTAAGATTCATTTTCCACTGAAGGATTATCTTGAATTTGTATTAGGAACATTTCCCCTAAGAATTTTCATGTATTTCCTTTTTTTTTTTTTTAAAGATTTTATTTTTATTTATTTGACAGAGAGAGAGCGAGAGAAGGAACACAAGCAGGGGGAGTGAGAGAGGGAGAAGCAGACTCCCAGCTGAGCAGGGAGCCCCATGCGGGTCTCGATCACAGGACCCTGGGATCACGACCTGAGCCTGAGATTTATTATAAGGAATTGGCTTATGCAATTATGGAGTCTAAGAAGTCCCACTATCTGCCCTCTGCAAGCTGGAGGCCCAGGAAACCCGGTGGTATAATTCAGTCTGAGTCCAAATGCCCAAGAACCAGGGGGACTAATGATGTAGATTCTAGTTTGGGTCAGAAGGCTTTGAGAACAAGGAACATCTGAGGGCAGCTGAAGGTTGATGTCTCAGCTCAAGCTATCAGGTAAGAAGGGTTGAGTTCTTCCTTTCTCTGCCATTCAAGCCCTCAATGGACTGGGTGATGCCCATCCATACTGGGGAGGGCAAACTGATTTACTGAGTCCTCTGATTCAAATGCTGATTTCATCTGAAAAATGCCCTCACAGACACACCTGGAAATAATATTTAGCCAAACATTTGGACACCCTAAGATCTAATAAAATCGACAGATAAAGTTGACCATCACAGGAACTTTCTTGGAGATGGAAATTACCTATATTTTGATAAGGGTGTGGGTTACAAGGGTGTAATTATATGTAACAACTAATTGTGTTGTACACTGAAGATTTGTGTATTTGTAATTGTTTTGTTGTTGTTAAGTAGGCTCCACAACCAGCATGGAGCCCAATGTGGGGCTTACACTTAGGACCCTGAGATCAAGACCTGAGCTGAGATCAAGAGTCCGAGGCTTAGCTGACTGAGCCACTCAGGTGCCCTGCATATTTGTAAATTTTTAAACTAGAAAAATACTTGCTTAACTTAAAAAAAAAAAAGTTTTGCTTAACCTAGTGGTATGAGTCAGCAATTTTGAAAAGCACTTTTCAACTTTTTACAACTCTAAGTCTAAGCAAATTGATGAATATATCAAGAACAATGGAAATTGGAAGTATCAATAAAAACTCATTGGGCGCCTGGGTGGCTCAGTTGGTTGGGTGACTGCCTTCGGCTCAGGTCATGATCCTGGAGTCCCTGGATCGAGTCCCGCATCGGGCTCCCTGCTCAGCAGGGAGTCTGCTTCTCCCTCTGACCCTCCCCCTCTCATGTGCTCTCTCTCATTCTCTCTCTCTCAAATAAATAAATAAAATCTTAAAAAAAAAAAAACAACTCATGAATACTGTTACTTATTTGTACTTAATGCCTGTGTTACTTAATTGTACTTAATGCCTGTATCTTAGTTTCTAAATGTGAATCTCCACTAAAAGGAATCAGGCCTCTTTGGAGTAAATGCTGATTCCAGAGCTGGTGCAGAGAAGTATAAAATAATCCCAGAATACATTGTTGTATCAGAAATCCATGAAGTGTTCAAGGGGTGATGGGAAAATATAATAATTTAACAGAAGCCGATTTGATGGGGCTCTTACTCGTCAAGTATGGGGGCAGTGTTAGCATAAAAATGATAATGAATTATAAGTCATTGAATAATGAAAAATTCTGTGAGTTCATACTTATATAAATCAATAAATTAATTAATGGTGGAGAAAGAAAGGCTCATTCTTGTAGTAGAATGCTAGCTAACAGATGTTAGAAGGAGTGCTGGAGTTAGAAAATCAAAATGACTTAAAATTCGTGAGTCAAAGTTTGATTAGGAATGGAATATTTTTAGAGTCTCAAAGTATTTCCACTAAAATTACTTATTAATTACAAAGTGAAAGATAGTGACTTTCCAATAGAGAAACCAGGCACTGATCAAAGTTGACATTAACAATTTGGGATAATCAACATCACGTGTTGCTGATATGGTACACTGAAAAGGATGTAAATAACATCTCGCCCAAATTATATAACCTGAATCTCATTGTAAGGAGACAACCTAAATTGAGGGCTATTCTACCAAATAACTGTCTCAACTTTTAAAAAATATCGAGGTTAAGAAAGACAATGAAAAGTTGAGCAACTGTCCAGGACTAAAGGACCCTTAAGAGGCATGCCAGCTAGATAGAAGATGAGATCTGGAGGAATCCTGTGGAGGTGAAAAACAATAGCTATAAAGGACATTATTGGGTCAATTAGTGAAATTTGATTATGGACTATGAATTAAATAATGGTATTGAACCAATGTTGTATTTGACTGTTTTGCTTATTGAACTGTGGATTAAGAAAATGGTCTTGTTCTTAGGAAATATAAATAGGAATTTAGAAGTAAAGGGGCATGATGTCTCCAAAATACTTTCAAAAGCTCGGAAGCAATCATACGTGTATATGTGTATTTGTGCATCCATGTGGGGAAGAGAGAGGTGAGGGGGAGAAAGAGATGGAGAGGATAGAGTGATAAGGCAAACTGAGCAAAATGTTTAAAATTGTTCAATATTGACAAAAGGTATAAGGGGTTCCTTGTACTATTCTTGCAACTTTTCTCCTCTATGCATTAAATTATATCAATATTCAACAATACACACAGAAAAATAAAAAAGTCATCAAAAATGGATTCAGAAGTAAAATCTGATTTCTCAATTGCCAGATGGTTATTCTCATTTTCTTTCTATCCGCCTTTTATTCTTGGTTCCATACCGTATTTTCTTTTGTAAGTCTACCCCAAATGCCTTGCATTCTTTGTGAAGTTGAAATTGTGCAATGTAGCTTTCCATAATTAAATGCTGCCATAACATAACTCTGAAGGCAAGAAACGAGGATGAAGAGATGTGAATAAATGCATTTTCATGTAAACCATTTAATTCAGGTTAGTATGCATTTCATTATGCTTTCAAAACTAGAAGGATAACTGTAAATAATAGACATTAATACACGTTTCCTTAAAGAAGGGATGTAGAAGTTTAATAACACTTTGTTTTCAGAAATATAGTTGAATAAATTAGGCAAACATTTTCAGCTGAAAGAAGAGACGTTTCTAAATATACTTTATCTTATACTTTTAATGAATAATTTCAGTAATCCTTTTATAGTAAATTATGTTCTTCATTTTAAATGCCCAGCTTCCGACACAAGTGCAAAGAAAGATTTTCAGGCTTCCATTTTCTCTGGGGAGTTAATCACGCAGAAAAATCTGTTGCCTCAGGCCTTTTGCATTCATGAACAAAAATAAGTCTAAAGGATAGATACAAGTCTATCTATTTTGTGATCTGATAACATTTGTTAATTTTCTTAGCTTTGGCCATAAAAATAATGAGTAACTGTAACCAAGGATATTGGCTCCAATATTCAAAAAGTTTAAGCACTGCAACAACCACAAATTTAAAAAAAAAATAGAATTGAAGATATGTCGCTATACCTGTGGTCTGAATTTAGTAATAGTAAATTGAAGCTGAGGATTCTCTACCTAAAAGAGGTGGGTCTATTAGATGATGGATCTGTCTCAAGTGGACTCTTCTGTTAACTCCATCTTACATCCTGCATCTCACATATTTTATGATGAAAATCAGCTTGCTTTCCATTGTCCTCCCCTCCCCTACACCTTGTAGGCAGTTACAGTTCAGCTTCCATTCAACTTTGACAATATGTTCTCTAGAACCAGCCACTTTGACCAGATTTTGCAGTATATTATGTTATATATAGCATATATATATATACATTTGCAGTATATGTTATGTTATATATAGCCTTCTCTTTCAACTCTCTCTTATAGTGTATGACCAATATGTCTAATTTATGATAAGATATAAGGGAAAGGTAGCCCTAAATCTATAATGAATCTGTAGGTGTTTTTATGAGGTCTCGTACTAATGTGTATATATTATTTTTCTTCTTTGTTGTCTTTATCTTCTTTCATTGTAAGATGACTTTTTTGTAGGCAAAATTGTTAGTTATTACTTACCTGTTTCCTCCTAGATACCTGATTCTTAAGATTGAAACTCTTAATATTTTGAAAATTAAAAATATCCTGTGGCAGCCCACATCTTGGCATGTTTAAAGTCATTAAACTTGAATGCCACTGAGCTTCTCTATGGGGATGGTGGCGCAGAGATATTTACCAATACAAGAAAGGTCATTGTGATGATGATGAGGGAGGGAAGATTTGCTTTTTAGTGTGGACCACAATCAGGTTCATACCTGCCATCCTGGGTAGATACAATTATTTCAGCAGTGAAATATCTGAAGAGGATTATGATTGTGACAGAGAAGCCGTGCAGAATCATGTGCTCAGAATTATAGGGGTCTGAAGGGTCCAATGCTTCATTAAGAAAATCAGGCTTCTCACATATTGTAAAATACATTGGAGATAAGCAAAGCCTTTATGCAATCCATTGAAGAAGTCTGTATGCAAAATGAGCTTTAGCAAATAGAATGACGAAAGACTTCTGCAAATAGAAATGAGTCCTAAAATAAGGAAACAAGTAGTCTTAGAGTAAATGGTGTGTTATAGGAACAGCAGTGAATCTAAAAGTGTGGTTCTGCAGTTTGGAAGAAGAAGACTCCAGGGTGAATAAAAATACTTGCTAACAGGCCCCATTAGTTTCTTATTGAGGAGGAACTAGAAGTATGTCTGTACACACACATAAACATACCTGCATATGACACATGTCGATGGAGACCCATCATGGTTGCATATAATGCTATGTCTTATTTTGCAGTCATTTACAATTCTTAGCTAGACTGTGACTTAGTCATTCTCAGCAAATCCTTTGCTGTCCTCCTAAATTCTAAGTTAAAACTATCTCCTGTAAGCATTGTTATTTTTGAGTAATCTATGTTGCTATCACTGCACAGATATTTTTCTGAATGAAATACACATTATAATGGCACGAAAGATAGATCTCTGATAAAAGTCATAAGTGCCAGGTTCACTTCTAGTCCCGAAATCCTTATCTCTGCCAGGTCTTCAAAATTGGGTCATTTAGTTCATACCTGTCAGTTCACATAGGACTAGCTCCATCTAAAAGAAATCCATTTCTCTCTGAGCAAATTGAAACTTTACCCAAGAAAGCTGAGGAGCATGAGTTTTACAATAGATCTAAGAACGGTTTTGTTGTTTTCAGCTAAGGTCCGGTATCTTTTACCAATGCAGTGCAGAAGTCTAATGAAACTGATGTTTGTTAATTTGCTCTCCTAATGCAGGCAGTGCATTAGTAACATGGGTTACTTCTGAAAGTCATAGGATGATTATAATTTCTAATCAATGAAACTTCATTCTGTGGTTGCCTGATGCTTTAGCACATTGAAGAACATACAATCAATCCCTTTTCTGCTGAAACCTTAGTTGATAGCATGGAAGTTTGAAAGCATTGACAAAACAATTTCGTCAACACTGTAAAATCATTCAGGTAATAAATAGTATCCAGAAATGGCTTCTCTGGGGGATGGATCGGCAGCAGGGGCGGGGGGAATAATCGCAGCTACATGGTTTGCTGATTGCTTTTTAACTGGATAGCTCAAGAGATCTAATGCCGTGCGTCATTTTGAAATACTATAGCAATCATTCAGAAAAGAAATACACATGGTTCAGAAACCTGCACCAGCTCTTGAAAAGCCTTTGCATTTTCAATAAAAGCTGATGAGAGACAAAGCTATTTTCTGATTTTTTCATAGAAAACTACTTGTTAAAAGTACATTTCAAGGGCTTATCTTCATTCACATGTATTTTATCAAGTTTATGTCTGGTTACTCTCTGGTGGAATCTTCTGGTTTGCATGATGGTATGTTTCTGTCTCCCGGACTTTTCTGGCAGTTGCCTTTCCAACTTCAAACATGCGTTTTGTTTTTTTGTTTTGTTTTGTTTTTCCAGGAGGCTTTTTAAATTGGTCTCATCTGATCATTTCTGTGGCCAAATTTAGTCAGATACATCATTAATACTCTGTTCATTTGTGTTCTTAGCTATGTCACTTTGTAATGATTCCCCAATTATTTATTATTTATAGGAGTAACTCTATTTATTTCAATATTCTTCTATTGCACCTTCAACTCAATGATAATAAGTTGTGGGAAGAACTCTAGTGCCTGAGCTAAAGTTAAATGGAGTAGGTAAGATAAGTTAAATTAAGAATACCTAAAACTCCATGGTGACATTTAGCATTCAGATTTATGCATGAGTTCTGAGACTCATTGCTTTAATATTTGGGATTTGAAATTTGAGACTCCTGCATTGATCTAAACTCAGATGACGTAGGTGTTTTTTTTCCAAACAATATAGCTGTTTTTTCCCCAAACAAGAGTATCTCAGCTATTCATTTCCTAGCAGATAGACAATAGATTATAAATCAGAATGGAATCCTTTTATAATTTGAGAACAATGAAAAATACAAAACATTAATTTCAAAGGCTTAGGCTGTGCAACATAAATTCAACAGGCATGAGAACGTGCACTGCCCGTTTAGTAATCACGACCTTACGGAGAGACATTATTTCATATCCCACTTCCACCATAAGGTCCTTTGAGAAAAAGCTCATTGTAGATGACCATCACTTACAGCCTAAAGGAAACAAATTCTGCAGATGAATCCTTAGGAGAAAAATGGATTTCTTTTTTTAGCCAAGGAATGGAGAAAGTGTAAAGCAGGATATCCAGTATAAATAAAACATTTTTTTACCTGCTGTACTTAGAGTTCTCCAAGAAAATATAACACATTTGCTCTCAGCTTAATAACATTACTCTAAATATGTAGTCAAAAGACTATAAAAATTAGTAATACCAGCAGTTTACAATTGTTGAGCATTTATATGTGACTTATACTTTAGTATTTTTATATACATCATTTGCTTTCATCCACACACTAGTTCTTTTAAATTAGATTTTAATTACCCCATTTTACAGATGATTAAATAAATTGCCCAAATCACCAAACTAAGAAGTACTAGAAGCTAGGAATCTTATCCTTTCCATCTGATCTAAACCAAATGTTTTTCACCATTGTGCAATATTGCCTTGCAATTTTATAAACATTTTAGGAAATTACATTAGCTCATAAATTACAAGAAATTTTCAGGAAGGCTTGAAGGACAAGATTCACAGAATGAGTTTAAATTCCTTTCCAGTGAAATTTCTCTACTAGCTTAACAGGTAGGTAGATTTCACCTGAGAAATTGCATAAAGAGAATTATTCTAGATGGGAGTATTGATCCATAAGTTTTGGACTTTACTGACTCTGTGGGTAGCTAAAATGGACTACATTCTTGTAAACATATTATTTATAAATATATGAGTTTGTCAGTAAGTATATGCATAGGTAAGTATGTGTGCTTGGGTTAGAATCGCATTTAGCATTGTAATCACTAAGCACTTTAGTGTCCTCTCCTGAGATTTTTAATGCTAGAATAAAATAAAAAAATAAATGTAATGTCAACATGACTCTTGCTGTGATTGAGAAATAATTATATTCTTTAGTGAACAACACAGCTTAAAAATAACTGGATTACTGCATATCACTGCACATTACTGCCTCTTTCTTGGATTATGCCTGCATTATAACAAGTTAATATAACACGGTGGGGCAAACTGCTTAAAAAGTACCTAGTGACTCAGCTGCATAATTGTCACCCATGTCAGTGGGAGTTGTATGGTTAAATCCTCAGCGATAACTCTGTAATAAATGTTTCATATGTTGGAATATTGGACATAGGTTTGCATATATTTATACTTGTTCTTGCAGCAAACACATTCCCATATCCTATTGTCAGTATAAACTACTTACGATTAAATTTGAAAGCAGAAAGGAGCCTGGGTTCTGGAAACAGCCTACCTGGGGTGGTCTCCAGTTTCTAACACATCAGCTGTGTGACATTGACTAAATTAGTGCATGTCTCTGTGGCCCAGTTTCTTTAGTTAAATGGAGAATATGACAGGATCTACCTCAAAAGGTAGTTGTTACAGTTTCTATTTTAAACTGTTAAAATACCTGGAATAGTGCTTGCCATAGAGCTGATACCAATAAGCACTAGCTGTTATCCTTATATACTGATCGTTGCTGCTCTTGTTACTATGTCCTCAGGAGTTATAACAGAAACATGTAACAGATATATTTATAAAATAAAATTTATAGTGACCTTTGATATAAGCCAGTGTATCAATGATTGATTACACAACAATTATTGTCTCAGTTATCCTTTTTCAAATTATTTGCTTATCACAATAATAGAAATAAGTACACACATATACTAAATACTCTGCAACACATTTTACATAAGCATGTTCATAACAACTTGCGTTAGCCTGGTTGCTATCACAGAATACCATAGACTGGGGAGATTATAGACCACAGGTTTTATCTCTCACAGTTCTGGAGGCTGGGAAGTCCAAGATCAAGGAGCCAGCAGATTTGGTGTCGGGTGAGAGCCCACTTTCTGGTTCATAGATGAGTTTTCTCATTGTGTCCCCACTTGCAGGAAGGGCGAGAGAACTCTCTGGGATTTCTTATAAAGGCACTAATCTCATTCATCAGGGCTCCACCCTCATGACCTAATCCTCTCCCAAAGGCCCCATCTCTTTCTGCCATCACACTGGGGATTAGGTTTTCAACACGTGAATGCTGGGGAGATACAAACATCAGTCCATAAAACAACTCTAAAAGGAAAGTGCTATTTAAGAAAAAAGAATCATGAAGAAGCAGAAACTCCAATTCACAAAACTTTGGTAACTTTCCCCAAGTCATACAGCTCTGAATGTAGGAAGCTATATTTGAATCAAGGGCCTCTGGTATCAGCGCCCAAGCTTGTAACAAGAATTTTGAGTAGGAAGTTGTCATCTCTCTCCTTCTGAGGATATGCTTCATAACAAATATCATTTTCACCTCCTTTTCCCCTAAAGAAGAGAGTTTATATAAAGCCCAGATTGAATTTTTCCAATAAATTTTTTATTTAACATTTGGAGCAAGAAGAGAGAATGTGGTAGAGTTACATCATTTCTATAAAATGCATATACATTTTCCCTAATAATCTCTAGGGTTTGAGTTTCCTCAAGAATGTGATCCCCAGGCGTTTACTACAGAGGCCAGGGAATGCAAAACAGGTGGCTGGCTGTCTCTCTGGCATCACAGCTCCTTCTTATATATTGCCATTCGGCATCTTAATGGGACCTGACATGTGAAAAGCATTTAAATGTTGTATTTCTAGAAGTTTCAGGGAGTTTGTCTTCTTTTCCTTGTTGATAACTTGACACTGAGTTGACCAAATTCGCTGGTGGAAGACTCATTTCTTAAAATGAGCTTTTTATTTATTTAATTATAAATAATCTCTTCCCTTGTTTTTTTCTGTCTTCATTTTTAGTAGTAATGCTCAGTTCACTTATTACGGGTACTAAATCTTCAGTTTCATCTGCTGTGACCAAAAAAGATGAGAATGATTTTTTTTTCCTAGTAATTTTCATGTAAAGGTAAATTAGGAAATCAGTAATATTACGGATTTCCTTGGTTCCGGAACTTCCCTTGCTAATAAGTAAGGACAACTAACTGAACTCACCATACCTTGCAGCATTAGCAAATGTGGTATGGGCAAACCAGAGGAGACAAATAAACATGTACTAATTCTGCTCTGCTGGTTATTTTAATTTTCACTGTAATCAAAGAAGGGAGTTCCTTTCTAAAAGTATGACTTTTTTTCCTTTTCTTTCTCTCGCTTTCTTCTCAATAAAGAGGCAGCCTGGTGGACTTTTGTTGGCTTCAAACAAAGGCAGAAATGACAACAAAAAACTCTGATAACTTCAGAGTTTCGGTCTCTTTTATCTGAAATTCATTGCTTCAAAAACAGTAAATGCTTCAATAACCTGACTGCAGAAAATACTTAATGGAAATTGTGATTTTCGTCTTCCGATCTAATTCATTTCACAGTAAGGTGTGGGCTTAATATAGGAACTTTTCCTTCTGTTTATGACATTTTCACACCTACAGATATTTGTAGGCACATGAAGGGACTGCAAACAGCTGATTGTTTCTGAAATTAGCTCAGTACAGACACAAAGCAATGCCTGAGAATAACTTCTGTTGAAAAAGTGAAAATTTTAAAGAGTAAGGCTGCTTTATAAATAAAATCTCTATAATCTGTTTTAATGCATTTTAACTTTTGTATTTATTAATTTATTTGCAAAATCCAGATGACAGTTTAGGGTTTAAAGTTTAAAATCTATAATTTTAGGAAAGTCATATTAGTCTTGGCTGAAAATGAGCCATGGGCTTAATAGGTTTGAGAAAAGGTTTCTAATTTTGAAACTTACATACACATATGCACTTGGTAAAAAGGAAGTATTATCCTTTAAGACAAATAGAATTATATCAACATGTATTTGTTTTGCATTTAATTTGTGTGAAACTAGGTTCTGGGTTCTCAACAAGAACAGGGCACATTTTAGAATGTGAAAAGTTTTATAGTCCTGTGAGGTGTTTCTAATTTACTTTGAAAAAAAATGTCTAGAAGTCTTGAGTAGCTTACATTCCTGGACATATCCAATAAGAAGTATATTTCTCTTCCATAATACTTATTCCCCTTGTATTTCACATTTCTATGTTGTTTTAAATATTACCATTTAACTTGAAATTTATAATTTTAACACGATGACTTGTATTGCCCTAGGGGGAAAATATAGAATAGCAAAGTACTTCTGTAGCAGAAATTACTTCAGGTCCCATAAAATAAGCTTATTTTCTTTTCCATTATGTTCTATTCACTGAAAAAAGAGCTGATTGCATACTGCGGATTATCATGTGCTTTAAATATGAGTGTCCTTGTAAGGTGTACATTAGTTGTAATCCTTTGTACATAAATCATTTGATTAAAATGAGAATAATTTTACATATAGAAAGCACATCACTTAATGTTCTGCTGATCAATTTTTACACCCACCAAGAGATTCCATTTGTGAAAATAATTCTTTAAAATTTGTTGCTGAGTCTTCTAAATAGATTAGCTCATGCTCCTTTCAAGCTCAGAGGATCTCATTCCTTAGGTCAGACCAACTGTTTAAAGCTGGCACTATATTTAAGAACTATTTACCCTCTGGAAGGAGAGACATTTGAGAAAATTGACCTGCCCATTTGAGTCCTAACTGACAATCATTGGGAACAGCTAATTTTCTACAAAATTCCTTTTTTTTTTTTTAAAGATTTTATTTATTATTTGACAGAGAGAGAGATAGCGAGAGCAGGAACACAAGCAGGGGGAGTGGGAGAGCGAGAAGCAGGCTTCCGGCAGAGCAGGGAGCCCGATGCGGGGCTCGATACCAGGACCCTCGGGATCATGACCTGAGCCGAAGGCAGACGCTTAATGACTGAGCCACCCAGGCGCCCCACTACAAAATGCTTTTTAACATGGTTTTAATCATGCAGCAATTAAGAGTAACATTTAGAAATAAATCTGGAGATAGTTCCTTATCCTTCTGTCAACTGAAGTTGAATTTATGCCTTCAACAACTTCTTTGTCTCACCTTTATTTTTGGTTTGTTAGCTTCCTGAAAGTATGGAATTCAATCTGTAAATGGTCACTGTGACAGAAGTTTCCTTGAAGAATTCAAGAAACCCTGTAGTAATGCAAGCAGTCTTGGTACTTGGCTCTTGTATCACGTATTATGATTTCCCTTGACCGGAGGTGCACTCCTATGTACAGTCTCAGTGTGGCTTCTTTGTTTTATGCATCTGATGTGATCTTGCAGTGCAGCGAGAGGAGAGAAAAGCAAGCAAACTCATGAAACTAAATTCAATCCACCGGATAGATTCAGACTCATAAATTCAGTTTCTTCAGGTATTTGTCTCTTTTGAATACATGGTCTTACAGACTTTCTCCTCTTCCCTGCTTCTCTCTGAGGTGATGTGTGTCTCACAGGGAGCTATGTGATCTGGCAGCAAGGTAAGGAGCACACATCTCAATATTTATATCTACAAGACCTTGCTTGGTTTTCTGGTTCCTCTGATCTCTGCAGTGATGGCCATAGCTGGTGGCTGAGTGCCCTGCTGGCATCCTCAGACTGTAGCCCGGAGCTCCTGCCTGTGTAGTTCTTTCTCAGGTTGGTCAGGAGTCCTTCCTGCAGACTTGGCTCCACAGATCCCTCTGAGGTTGGGTTATAACTCCTTTTTGCTCTCTCATCTTGGGTATACGCTGCAGATTGTAGATAAATGGTTATCTGTCATTGCCACAATCTTCCCCCAAATGAGCCTGCCAATCTTTTTGGTGCCAAATGGGACTCTAGGAAGACCAAGGCAGGTTGGTCAGGATTTTTATCTCCCTCACCTTGTAGCTACCCTGGATTGTTTTGTTATGCTCTGTGCAACTGGCTTTCCCCATAGTTCCTAGTGGAAAACAGGACAAAAACCCGTCTATCTGATGGTTTTCTTGTCAATCTATCTCACGCAGTCCTCTCTCCACAACCTCATTGCAGGGTGGGGGGTGATCAGGATCTACATGACTTCTTATCTATTTCTTACCAACTCTCTTGTCTTCATTCCACAGTTACCAAAGAAAGAAGAATTGGGCTTTCTCCTCCCTCTTGCTGTCTGTTCAGAAAAATCACTTATGTCATACACTTCTTGAGGTGAAATCTCCTCTTTCTTTTTAAAAATGGCAGATGGGACATACATATTTCAAAAAGATTTTACCTGTTAAACTTGAGTTAGCCTCTGGATACAAAATGTGGTACATCTGCTCTCCTAGTGACTCATTTGAGATCACCTTCCTTTGCTGGTTCTTGCTAACAAAATGGAAATGATGTGTTAGTTTTTTCCTAAGCTCTCCTTAGAAAATCTGGAAACTACAAAAAACAACAAAAAAAATGAGTTTGTTATTTCTGAGTGACCCACACCATGTGGCTATTAGAGTCTTATTTTAGCTTTTCATTTAGGCTGTTACATGCTTTTCTGCATGGGGCTGGCATTCAGCATAGACCTAAATGTGACTAAACCATTTTAGTTTCAGAGTCTGCATCTTTACTCCCCTTCCCTCCTGGTGTTCATCATGAACAAAAGGCCTGTAGCCTAACTATAGCCACAGCTAAGTGTGAAGAACACTTGGACACTTGGTTATAACTCTTAGTCCTTAGAAGTTCATCTGGTCTCAGCTGAAGAAGATTAGAGTCCCCAGTGGCGAAATTCCATTAGTAAACCAGGGTCTTGAGCTATTGAGATCTTCTGCCCCAATCTGTTGGCTCTCTTCCCTCAGAGTCTGCTTATGTTAGCTGTGCTCCTGACTTCCTATGGGTCTCTGGGAAGCAGGGATTGGGGCTCTTCCCTCACATTTTGTGGGATCACACATGGGGAATCGTAGACTCTGTGGGGAGATTCACTGAAAATCTTCCTTAAACTCTTCACACAGGTAGCGAGGATGACTACCTCTGTTTCCCTGTGCCAAAATGATACTTGGTAAAAACAAACTTTGGGTTCTCCTCCCATGAAAAAATCTTTCCATAGGTGATCTGACTACCTCCTTGTGGGATAGCAGCCCCTCATAATCAGAGGAAAGAGAAGCAGCTTGCTGAAATGAAAGATTTCCCAATTCCTGTCCTCATTGTAGCTGGAGAATTGGACACCATAGCTGAGTTACTGGAGTGGAGGAAGAGCTAGTATAGACTGTGCAAATGAAGTGTACCTAAGGGCAAGACCATCCCAACCTGTGGAGAGTGAAGGCTTGCCTACTGACACACCAGGGCTGAGGAACAGTCTCTGTTCTTGAGAACAGAGAAAACCTCTAATCTCTAATGAATAGCCAACTAAAGGACCTGGACAAGTTTCAAGGTGATGAGGTGGCTGTGCCTGCCCGCTTTAGGGGACAGAGCTGGGAGTTTGGCATGTCCAGCCAGCGCTGCAGTAACTACTTCAACTCAGTGGTGACAGTGGGTGAATATATGAGAGGTAAACCCCAGACCACGTTGTTCAGGCAGACCGTGCAAGTGCAGCTCTGGGCTTCCTTGGACTGAGGCCAGTGCTGTCTTCTCAGCACTGTCTTGTCTGGGAAGAAGAGGAAACCTGAAAGGTGCTTATCTTATGTAAAATCAGAGGTCCTCTGTATTGGTTTCCTAGGGCTGCTGTAACAAAGTATAACAGACTGGGTAGCTTAAAATAACAGAAATTTATTTTCTCAGATTCCAAGGGACTAGAAGTCTGCAATTATGATGTCAGCAGGGTCATGCTCCCTTTGGAGTGGTTAGGGAACTATCCTTCCTTTCTTCTTCCTAGTTTCTGGTGGTTGCCAGCAATCCTTGGCATTCCTTGGCTTGTAGATGCATTACTCTAATCTTTCTCTGTGTGGTCACATGGCCTTCTTCCCTGTGTTTCTCTGTTTTCACATGTCCTTCCTATAGGGACACCATTCATTGGATTTAAGGCTCACCCTAATCCAGTATGTCCCCATGTTAATTAATTATGTCTACAAAGAACTTATTTCCAAATAAGATCACATTCTTAGGTTCTGGTTAGACATGAATTTTGGAAGGGGCACTATTTGAACCAGTACAACTTCCATCCCCTAATATAGACAAGTATTTGGTTATTATTGTTATTATCTTTCAGAAAAGTCTCCTATTCTTTCTCTTCTAAAATTAGATTTTAACCTTGTGACCAAAGAATAAATATACAACCCATGTAGTGCACAATAGTGTATGGCCTTCTTGTCCTCTGCAAACTGTCAACCATGCTCTCTCTGTAAACTCCTTCTACTTTCATTTCTCGATGGTTCTTTTTATAGTCACACTGTTCCTTCTCTTAACTCCTTCAAATCTGTTCAAATTTCTCCTTTCTTTAATTTTTTTTTTTTTTTTAAGAGAGAGAGACAGCATGCATGTGGGCAGGGGAGGGGCACAGGGAAAGGGAGAGAGAGAATCTCGAGTAGACTCCCTGCTGAGCTTGGAGTCCTACCTGGGGCTTGATCTCACCACCCTGAGATCTTGACCTGAGCAGAAATCAGGAGTCAGACACCCAGGTGTCCCACAAATTTTCCTTTCTATGAGACTCCTTCATCTTCCAAAATGAAATAGCACCCACCCCTTATAATCCATCCCTTTCCCTCCTGATTTCCCTATAGTTCTCATTACCATCTGACATATTGTGTCTTCATTTTTAAACTGTTTTCCTCCTCAGTTTCAGAGTGGTGCTTAACTGGAATCATTTTCTCCTAGAGTTTGTTTGCTGCCCTAGGGGATGATTTCACCTATATTGGAGCCAAGAAGGAAGTATACATATAGTTAGTTATTAGGGACATGGAAAGCAAATATGGGCCGCTATGTAATGCCATCTTTAGTGTTTGGGGAAGAATGTGGAAAGTCCATTATCGTTTCTTCAAAAGTAATTTTAAAATGCAAATACAGGTGCTAACAGATTCTTGTCTCTATAAGATTGTCAATTTTCCTGCCCCACACTCATTTACTTTTCATGAAGAATGAAATATGGGACAGAGATTTATTTGTTGACAGTTACCATGACTAACTCATTCTCAACTCTGACCTAAATTCTTCCAGCTTAGAAGCAGCGAAGTAGAAAATAATGAGGGCTGGGTTATTTCTGAAATGTAAAACCTGAAATTGCCAGAATTTACTCAAGTTCCTTGAAGGTAGAGTGTTCAGAGTTTTTCGTTGTTGTCGTTGAACTATTCCCAGCAATAATAATGCTTGGTCCTTTAGTTTATTCTGCTTTAACATTAAGCCCAAACCTGTTCCCACTGACCCCTAAATTAAATTGCATGTTCAAAACTTAGTTTAGTTTTTACTGTCAGTCTATTTTCAAGAAACTGACTGCACAATGTGCATTTTTTTCTGTCTGGAGTTAACTTGGAAATGCTAAAACTTAGAATGCTGTGAGGATGGTTTTATTTTATTTTTTTTTAAAGATTTTATTTATTCATTTGAGACACAGAGATAGAGAGAGAGAGAAAGAGAGAAAGAGAGAGAGCATGAGCAGGGAGAGAGGCAGAGGGAGAGGGAGAAGCAGGCTCCCCGCTGAGCAGGGAGCCTGATGTGGGGCTTGATCCCAGGACGCTGGGATCATGACCTGAGCCGAAGGCAGACGCTTAACTATCTGAGCCACCCAGGCGCCCTGAGGATGGTTTTAGTAGCACTCAAGTGTCTAACCTAATTCCTCTGACCTGCTTATTTTGAAAATGTTCACTTTGAAAGGCATATTTATTGATGTAAGTGATATTGGCATGAATAAGCAAAGTTTTCAAAATGAGCAGGACCGATAAATTTGATAGATGGTTCACACAATGAATTTGTATTTACATTTAACTATTCATGGCTAATTCTTATAAAAACTGCTATGATCTTATAGACTATAAGAATATTTTAGAACTATAGTGTTGGTGTCCATGCTTAATGTATCCATTTTTTTGATAGTGTCAGAAGATTGCTATCTAACTAAGGAAGAAAGGTCAATATTTGACTTTTACTTATATATATAATATTCATGTATTCTAAATAATATTTTATCAGTATTTACTACATTTCAGATTAATCTTCTAAGGAAGGGGGTATACAAGAAGTGGATGAAATTTGAATTTAGGTGCCTAAGTCCTCTTTCTGTTTTCAAAGATACAGAGTCAGGTACCCCACCTACTTCTCAACCTACTGTACCCCTCCCCCCATCCAACACACATGCACCTCAGGATGTCAGGTTTCTTTCTGTGTTTTCTGCTTTCTCACTTTCATTTATTCCCCCTCATCAAACCTTATTTTCTGAGAAATCATTTGAATCTTAATGTGAATACAGTGTATACTAGTGTTTGCCCAAACTCTGTCATGAGTTCGAGAGATGTTAAGCAAGTATGTCCTAGAAGCATACTATTCCATACCCCAAAATGCTTGGGGAGTATGCATTCTAAATCGTCCCCTTAGCCAACTGATTTGCTAAAGGGAAGACCAATCTGACTGTATCTATTACTGTCCCTAAATAAATACATCTCTTAACAATAGCCTAAGATGGGCTAACTCTTGTCAAGAAGAAAATATAAGTTGTATCCCCGAAATCTCAGCATATAGATTAGTTTCTAATTCTCTGTCTGTAAAGCTTGCCTAGACTCATGCTTAGGTCAGAAATTCTTTCTCCGGCATGAGGGTGTGTACATTTGATACTGGCAAGTATGTTTTTGGAGATGTGATTGGGGCCAGATCATAAAAACTTAAAAGGAGTTTAAGTGGCCACACTGGGGAGCCATCAAAAGCTTTTAAAGGAGAAGGTACATGAAAAGATCTGTGTTGTCAAAGATAACTGAGGCGTCAGGGTGGAGGTGGGGAGGTAAGGGGCATGTGACTCAGACATCCAGTTCCAGGTTGTTCAGGAAGATTTAGCCTAAGAAAGTAGGAGAATGTGCCACGATGACTCAGTTTCCTGGCTTGTGTTGGCAAGGCTCATGTGATTAACTGAAATGGAGAATAAAGAATTGGTTGGGACTGTGGAGGGGCAGGGGTAATGAATTTGATTTTGTTTATAGATAGATAATGAGAACAATCCATTTTAAATGAAACCACAGTTGTTGGAGTTGCCTAGGGGTGAAAGGGACAGTGAGATAGTCTCTCTAGGCATCTTACAGGGCCCACTTATTGCCAATGGGCCCTATGCCTCTATCTCTTTTCTTGTTGACTGACTAGTGAGTACTCTTTGACGTTTTCCATGGTTTTGCCTCACAGGGTTTTATCTACCTGTCAAAATTTTCTTTCAGTCACTGTGAGTGAAAGGCAAGGGAAAAATGACTTAAGGGGGAAAAAAAACTTGTAAAAATATTACCATGGCTTAAGTCCATAAGTAAAAATAATAAGGCCATTGATTGGTACAGTCAAAAGTTATACTATGTCTTTGCAAATGGGTTTGATTTTTAAGATTAAAACTGTCAAAGAGCAAATGTATAATTCTTCCTAAATGAGATGTTGTTAACAAGACATTTATGTGTCAAATTATGTGCCTGCCATTCCAAGACAGAAGTAGTGAACCTACAGAGATAGGTAGAGTAGCTAGAGTAGGAGGTTGCCTATTTGGTATCAGGTAAAGAAGTAACCAGTGGACTCTCAAATGTACATATCTTTAGCTTGCCCTAGTGGCAGCATCACTGATCCTGTCTTTAGGTAAAAGGTGGCAGGGGTAAAATGTTCCCACTAAGACATAAATAAAATGAGCTTTAGTATTGATTGTACCAAGGGCTCTGTGACTTTGAATAAGTTGAAGTTCATTATCTTCATCTTAAAAAATAGTGTAATAATAGCTACCTTGCTTTTATCACAATGCTCTAAGTATCAACTGAGATTATATGTGGAAGTATTTTAGTCCAAAGGGATAAACTCATGGTAGGATTAATATTTTTGAGCTGAAACACAGAAATTGTCCATTAGAAATGAAATATGCCATTTTAAAGAGATAATACCAACGTTAAAATTATTTCAAGAGATTAGCTGATTAGGCCAATGAATAGCTTAGGTGAGGATGTGGGTTAAAAATATTTAGGCAGGGGGTTGACATGAAAACACTTGGCTTCTGGGAAGAAGGAAAGCAGTTTTAGAGTAAAAACGGATGCATGTTACAAAATGGAGGCCATCAAATCAGGCCTTTTCTATAATTGTGCATAAGGCTAATCCTCTTGAAAGTAATATGCATTTCAAATCTGATATTTTGAGCTCTGAACAGTAACTGGATTAATGTATTTACTAGTAGGTAAGATGCAGTACTTAGGATTGTACATTTAGGTAGTATCTTGAGAAAATTGAGGGCTCTTTTCCAAGTAATTCTTAGAATATCCCCCCTCCATTGTTCCTTCTGTCATCCTTAAGGCACACACACACACACACACACACACATCATTTCCATATACTGTGCCATTGCTCCTAACCTGGGATGTATTTGCCTCTTCTAACATTCATTTGGATAATATATACTGATGCTTCAGGACTCAGTTCAGGCATCATCTCCACCTTCCCAGACCCCCAGATTAGGCCAAGTAATCCTCTTTTTTGGTCCTCATGTACCCTGTGCATAATTTTATTGTGATACTGACTCTATTACAGAGTTCCAGGTAACATTACCATAGAATGCGTGCACGCACACAAATGGGAGGTTTACATGTTTGCCTCCCCCTAGAGAATGTGAGCTCTCTGAATACAGGGTTGAATGGAATTCATCTTTATTTCTTTTGGATCTTGCACAGTGTCTCATATATAAAAAATGCCCAATGAACGTTCAGAGTCAATGCATCTGAGGTTTTTAGAGTGCTGAATGATGTGAAGAAGACGGCTTGGTGAGATTTTGGAAGATGTGGTAATGTTGCAGGAGCAGTGCTGTTAGAGGAGAAGCTTTCGAGACAGAAACGGGAACCTCAAATTGTAAGCTGGTGGGTCCTTTTCGAGGC
>NW_023270377.1:38948434-39014960 GCF_011800145.1 Mirounga leonina
GGGAACCTCAAATTGTAAGCTAGTGGGTCCTTTATTCATTTGTTTTAAGATTCATGAATCTATTCATGTTCTTATTCCACAAAACTATCCAACACTTACTGTATTCCACACACTGTGGGGAAAAAATGAGTCTGCCATAGGGCTACAAGAGGGAAATAGAAGGTAGAAAACTAAAAGCAAGGCCCAGAAGGGAAAATGTGCCAAAGAGCATGGCAGAATCATACAGAGTATAGATAGGCTTTCAGTTCAGATCTCCCATTTTCTAACCTCTGCTCTGCCACTTACCACCATGCAACCTTAAGAAAGTTGCTTAGCCTTTCCATGTCTCAGTTTGCTCATCTGAAAAATGAAGATATTAGCACTACATACATCATTTCTTCATTGTTAACATTCTGTGACTTAGTCTCCAGCAAAATTATTTCTTGTAATTGCCATTTGGGGATTTCTAAATTATTTCCACGTAGCAGTAGGACACTTGTGCTGATGAACATCAACACAATTTCAGGCTTATATGTATTATTATTATTATTTTTTAAGATTTTATTTATTTATTTGACAGAGAGAGAGAGTTAGCGAGAGAAGGAACACAAGCGGGGGAGTGGGAGAGGGAGAAGCAGGTTCCCCACCAAGCAGGGAGCCCGATGCGGGACTCGATCCCAGGACCCTGAGATCATGACCTGAGCTGAAGGCAGTCGCTTAACCAACTGAGCCACCCAAGCGCCCCAGGCTTATATGTATTATTAAACTGCCTTTTAAAATTATTGTACTGATTAATTTTAACGACAACTGTTAATGAATTTATTAGTTTTCTTGCAACCTTTCCAACATTTGCCTTTTGCTAATACAGATGCAAAAAAGCGTTTCATAGTTTTTTTAAAAACACCGTATAGATATAGTTGGTGTGCTTAAGCATTCTTTCTTACACTCTGATTCGATTTGTATTCCTCTTATGTGAACTGTGTGTGTGTGTGTTTCCTTTTTACTCCTTTGGCAGAATGTGGATTGAATATAAAGAGATAATCCCAGTAGCCTATTTGGTATTCCATACTAGATGTTGAGCATTTCCCTCTTCCCAATTTCTTCCCTTGGTTTGCAATGCTATAAATACTCTTCTGTATTTCCTCTAGCCTCTGTTGGCTGCTCCTACTGAGCTTGCTTTGCTGTCTTATCTTGTGACTGGCTTTTAAATATTGGTGCTTTATATTCTCCCCACAGATGAACAAACAGGTTCATATACCGTCTACATGCTGATGACTCTCACATTTATATTTCTAGCCCAAATTCCTTCCATAACTCCAGCTCTGTTTACTCTGAATCCTGGAGGTCACAGAAGCAACCAGTTTCAACATGTCCTCATATAAACTCTAGATTCCAATCCTTGTTCTTTAATAATATTTAAAATCTCCAATGAATAGTACTGCCACTATTCATGCTACACAAACATGTAAATTTAGGGTCATTCTCATATCTCCCCCATCCAAAATGATTACTTTTTAAAAATTTTGCCTATTCTGCATCAAATCATCCCATTCTCTTCTTCCCTGATATCAACCAAACTCAAGAAACTACTCTCTTGCCTAAATTACTGCACTAGATTCTTGAGAGATCTCCTTGCACCCCACATTGTAACCACAGTGAGGCTTTTAACATTCAAGTTTAACATGCAAATGTTACCACTTAAAACTGTTCTTGACATCCTCCTGGCATTAGAATTAAGATCACAGTACTCAAGGGGCCCCTGGGTGCCTCAGTTGGTTAAGCATCTGCCTTCGGCTTCGGTCATGGTCCCAGGGTCCTGGGATCCAGTCCTGCATCGCGCTCCCTGCTCAGCAGGAAGCCTGCTTCTCCCTCTGCCCCTCCCCCTGCTTGTGCTCTCTCTCTCTCTTTCTGTCAAATGAATAAATAAAATCTTTTTTTTTTTTTTTTAAAGATCACAGTCCTCAAGATAGTCTACAAAGCCCTGTTTTATCTGTCCTGCCTTCTCACCACTCTGATGTTGGCGCTGTTATTCCAACTGCTCTCTGTTCTATCACATTGTCAGATCCTGCTCCTTCCCATCTCAGGGTGTTAGCACAAACTGTTTCCTCCACACCGGTTCCCTTCATCCAGATAATTCCTGCCTTTTATTAGCTAGCTCAGAAGTCATTTACATAAGAAGCCTTCCTCCAGGTCCTGACTAGAGTCCTGCCACCATCACCCCCGCTCTGGTTGTACTTACTGCTGCCTGAACTTCCTCTTCAGAAGCACAGTGAACTATTCGATTAAGTAATTAGCTAAGTGATTGACTCCTCCCGTAGAACATAAGCTCAACAAGAGCAGGGCTAGTACAGAGAAGAAACAAATATTGATGATTAAAAAAATATATATATATATGTATATATATATATGTCTACTTGGTTAACTTTTTTGGATTTCATCTTTTTAGTTTTAAAATGAAAATTCCTGTTCTGAGTACCTCACGAGGTTATTGTGATTATATGTGATATATATATATATAATCACTTGTGAACTCAACAGTAAGATATACATATTTCTCCAACTTTGTTCAAATAGATTATTTCCATTTGAAGTCTGTGGGATTTGAAACATATTTGAAGAATTTTGGGGGCTTAAGTTAGACTTGAAGTAAGCTCTGTGGGCGCCCAACTTGTAAAATATACTGCTTGTTAAATTGTGCTCTCTGTCGTTTTCTGGCAGGCATCTGGCAGTGTGTCATCATTAAAGGTCAACTAACCTTGATTGATTCTGGATTGCACAATAAATTTCTTCTGCATTAAATTAAAAAAAAATGTGACAGTCAAAGAGAAGGTCTACTTGCCTGCTGTCTTGAGATAGGTTATAACCACCATGATTTCGAGAATTTATATGATAAAGAATGTATGTTTTCCTGTTTGATATATGACATTTATATAATTCAGAACTCCCCATATATGATGCTGTAAGAGGCTCATGGCCTGATCATAGAAAGTGTCGAAGAACCTTCTCAAAGGCAAACATCAGAGTCTTCTCCCACCTTTTTTGTTCTGCTTCATATGGGGAGTAGATGAATATGGTATTTTGGAAGAGGAGGACATGGGAAGGCTATGGTAAGTTTGCTTTATTGGGTTAATTGGCTCTCACAAAGTAAGTTAAGTTAGTTGTGAATTAGTAAGCCCATTGACTTATGCATACACCAGGAAATTCTGGGACCCTAAGAGATCACGCCCAGAATGGGATGGATTGATGTTATAAACTAACATCAGTATTGCATGGAGGGGACAGAGCATAAATCAGAGTGAAGGGATACTTCTAAATTAAATATTAGTCCAAAGGTAAGAGCTATGCTGAAGAGATGAATAACAAATAAACATAAGAGTGTCCAAAGGAAAAGATTTAATGCATATTTTATAAGTTAACCCAGTTATTTTAACTTTATTGAATGTACATTGAGTGCCCAATACTTCCTAATTAGTCCTGATTATAATTCTATAAGACTAAAATATGCAATTTGGGGGAAATATTCTTTATACTATGTCTTATTCTATATATACTAAAATCATTGTCTTATATATTAAAGTAATAATTACACTCATATTCATGAGTACAGACCTATCTTTTAGTATATTGGGAGCTCTCTTTTTGTATGTGCATGTATCTGCATGTACGTGTGTGGGTGAGTGTGCATATTATTTCTGTCACCTATCTATCTATCTTTGTAGGGATTTAGAAAATTATTTTAAATAATAATCTGGTTTAAAAGTAAGAAATAATTTAGAAAGATCCTAACTTTAGAATCTTTCCCTTTTATTATTTCATTAATGCTCTATAGACCAAACTCACTCTACAGGCCTAAAATTTGTTAAATGTTTGAGAAGATGTTGACAACAGCAACAACAACAAATACCTTGGGAGAGGGGTAGTCTAAATTGACTTTAAGGTTTTTTTGGCGCTTGATAATTTCAAACTAATTTTAAAAGATTCAGACCAACAATTCTGAAAAACTGAACTAAAAAAGGATGTTATTTTATGATTGGATTGTCCAGATTAATCTTTTTATATCTTTGGATAACTTTATAAGAAAGACATGAATATGTTATGTTTTACTATAATAAAAATAGTAAAAATTATATAATACAATATGATGCTTAGTTTATAATCTGTAATATAATTCAGCATTAGAGAAAAGATAGATAAAATGAAAGGACCGACAATCCTGAATTAGGTTCTTTATACATGGCATAGGGTTGTTTGTATACAATAAAGAGATAATAAATGTGGCATATATGCTATTGACATTTGTTAGTCCACGTAGAAAGAAAATCCAGTTTAGAATTTTTGCTGGGTATATATTTTTTAATCCTTATTTCTTGTTTGCCAAACTTTATGTCCCAATTTAATTAGATGATTAAAATTCTCGTTTGTGTTGAGTAGACCCAATGTGTATATTCTAAAGCATTTTGCAAATGGATATTGCTTTACTAATATTTTTATTAATGTATTTCCATATTGTATTTTAACTCTTTGTGTTCAATATTTATGCGATCCTATAAATTCTCCTTTCCTTTATCACTATGTGTGAAACTGAATAGCTGGTTTTACTTTTTTTGTCACATAACATCCTAGAGGCATTGTTAATCTATGAAAGCAAATTTGGCTTTTTTCTTAATCACTTGCGTACTCTAGAATATTCATTAGGTGGTAACTCAAAATAGTTGACATATATATCTCCATTTATTATGTACATAAACATCATATTGTATATTTAATGCCCTATTATTTACTTATTTTACATTATAATTGGGCATTAACAAAAGGTGCAGGAATACAGAGCTGGAATTCTATAATATATCTAGTCTAATTATAAAGCTCACAGATAATTATTAATTTTTAAATTCTGATTAGTTATTATGAAGTGTGATTTGTCCTTCTGGTACTTTTAATTATTCATCTTCAGTTTAATATATTCAGAGCCTCTTTTTTTTTGTCAGTTCTCTCATTTCTTATTGTATCTCTGCTTTTACTCTCACTCTTTCATTCTAAGAGCTGCAGATTTACTTTTTTTTCATGTCCTTTTTTGAATTTTTTTGCAGCATAATGGGAATATGTTTGATATTTTTTATGCATAAGTCTTCTAACATTTTTTCCGGGTTTTTGATGATGTTCTGTCAGGTTTTTTTTCTTCCCTCTTTTCTGCAGGAGCAGCTACATTGCCCCCAGATACGCAGTAATTGCTTATAAAAAGCAGGTTGATGCTGAGTCACAATACAGATCTGAAAAAATAAAATGACAAGAGTTAAAATTATCTATGTACCATGAGAAGCAGAGCTTACAGTTTCCATGTTTTCCAATGAAAGTTAAGCCCCAATTAACAAGAGGTTTAAATGAATGGCTTATTTAACACATCTTTATTGAGTATTCCCGTACTGTCCCCAAGATTGTTCTGGATGCTTTAGAGAATTGCCAGATTTCTCATGTTGCAGTGTTGTGGAGGAGACATAGCTGAAAGTTCAGTTAACTACTATATCAGAGTACTAGTGTCCTGATCTGATCCAGTGTCCTAAAATATTTATTGTAATTTTGAAAGTGATAGGTATCAAGGAGCTAGTTTATATGCTATAACAATCTGAGGAGGTTTAAGGAGCAATATGGCTATTGTCATCTGAGTTCATATAGAAATGAACTTTAGATTATATAATCTAAGGGAATAATAAGGGATAATAGTTTTATTTTAAATATTTTATCTAATCAAATTCAAATAAAAATCTGTTTTCAGCATATGCTAATTTGTCAGATTGTGTAACCTTTCATAAAGGGTTTCTTCTTAAATTTAGAAAATGTCAATATGACCCCAATTGTCTCTTAAATTTAGAAAATGTCAATTTGACCCCAACTGTCCCCAACTGTCATTTGTTCATTTACTTGTCTGTGAAATGTATACACAGAAAGGGCCTAGCTTTTTACATTTTAATTCTCAGTTCATATTTTTGGTAAAACATGTTGTTTTAGCTTAGAAGTATACAAAGGACACAGAAAATATTTCTTAGCATTTTCCATGTTTTAAAAAAATTCCAAGACACATTGTTTTTGTTAGGTAGAAACTAGAAGGAACGCCCTGAGGCAGAGTCCCAGGTCCTTGAAGGGGAATGATAGAGACAGGAGCTGGAGGCAAGGATGGTGATAAATAAGCTACACATTAAAAGCCCAGTGACACAACATCCTGACCTGTGGCTCCCAAGACCTTGGGTCTGACAGATCAAGAGCCACAGGTGCAGAGCATGGGCTCTCCTCTTTCACCTCTGACCCAGGGTAACCCCTAGACTCAGTATAATGCATCTGCATTGTGGATACAGTTGCCCCCCCTTCCCTCCCAATCCATGGAGAAAGGCCGCCATGACAGTTCAGTACAAACCTTGTAGGGTCAAAAACTCCACCTACCAACCTGTAGGACGAGTTTCCCCATGATGGGAAGTAGCCTACATTAGCGACTACCACAGTATGTCACAGCTCCTCCCAGCCCACAGAGATGCAACAGATATCCAGTCCCAAAACAACCTAGGGCCGGTTCTACCTTTAACGTAATTGTGAAGTTATGATTTCTGTTGTTTTCAGAGATACCACTATGTTAAAAAAGGAAAACAGAGTTACTGTATCCTCAGAATATTGTTGTCAGATGCCAGTCAACATAATTAAAAACAATAGGAATAGCCAAATTATATATATGTATGTGTAATAAAAACTGTGGTGCTGGTACAGCATAGGAAGGACTAACAGAAGTGTATTTTGAAGGGTTATCATTCAGGCAAAAAACAGCTTCAACTAGGTAAGTAAGTAGTCTAGCTTTTCCTGCTGGTAATACTCAAAGTGGCGGGGTGTGTGGAATTAGACAAACCAGGGTTTCAAGGAAATTAAAGATTATTTACTTCAGCTTTTCAAAATTGTAGAGTCAGGGGAAGGAATTTTTCCCTATTCTCCTGAGAACAGGTTTTGTCTTTCCTGTGTTTCCTCATTATTGCACACTGTAACATTTGTCACAAATAATTCTTATTGCTTATGTACTTGTTTATGTCTCCCATTAAATGGCGTATTTCTTGAGCACAGAACTATGCCATATATGCCGTAGGCTCTGTGTCCTTAGACACAGCACTGTACCTACAACACGGCAGAGCACGTGCCTGAAAAAACAAATGATGAGCGATTCCCTTCTACAATAAGGGGTCACTGATATGTATTTGAAAACATCATTGCTAGGAAACTCAAAACAATACATGGCCATAACTTTGATTTTTAGGATTTTTTTTTTTTTTCACTTCTCTTGATATAAGGTTCTTATTTATGTCCTGGAAAATACTACACATCGACTAGTTCTACTACCTTAAAATCATAAAGAGTGGTACGGTGCCTTCTTCTAAATGATAACCTCTCAAATATTTGAAGGTGGCTATCATACCCCTTTCACCATGCCCATTTTACACTTTCTTTGATTCACTCATGCCATCTTTTCATACTATTTAAATTGGTGTTTGTTGTTGTAGTAACCTATTCAGTTATTTGTTCAGTTCTGTGAGAGTTGATCAATGATGGATGACCTAAGGTGTAAGGATGAATTGGAATGTATTGTTTTGGAGAAATAACAGATAAACTTATAATTTCAAACTACTGTGGAATATCATCATGTAATATATTATGGTAACATAATATATGTTATGTCTGCAGACTGAGATCTGCAGAAGGTGCTGTAACATAGAGAATAGGCTTTTAGCTTAGGGATCAGGTGAGCAATTATTTTATTATTTTATTTTATCCTCTTAGATATAGCCTGTTATTCACATCTGTCAAGATTTATTTGGATCTTTATTGTACAAATTATGTTGCTTCCAAACTTTCCTTATCGTTCATAGATTTTATAAACTTACTTCTAAAGATTGTATCTTCATGTTAAAAATGTTGGAGAGTACAAGACTGAGTATATGGCTGAGGCTTAGGACATATCTTGAGGACCTTTTTCCCGATTCCCTGTGTATGGTTAGATAAAGATTCCATATTGTTGATGATGAACAGTTTACATTATAAAGATTTTCTTAGAATAACCCATGTACTGTAAAAACCGTATTTCCATTAAGTAACTCAGAACACTCTAAAGTAGCTAACCACAACGCATTTTTCATGGACTGGTAGATGCTAATGTTCTTGCCCTATGAAAAGTCTTGCAATACAGCATAACTATTTTGTTTCTGAACAGTAGAATTTTGAAAATATGCTGTCTGCTTATTTTATACTTTCAAATGTGATACGCAGAGACTTCTTAATAAAAACTTAAATATATTTTATTTTCTATTACAAACTTTTTCTTTAAAGTTTGAGTCTGTGAATTTGGGCTGTACTGCAGTGACAGGAGAAGTTGAGTCAGAAATGTTTCCATTTTATTTCTCATGAACATTTTCTCATAATTGACTAAATCCTGTACTCTGGACCACTTATGAGTATCGTAAGGGACAGGAGCAAAAGCAGAGTAGTTATATTTTCCAATGGAGGCCATCATTATTGTAAGGAACACCTGATTGAATATGCCTCCCTAAGTATTGTAAGGTAATTTCCCTTTCATATGACTTTTCTGCAGCATTTAGCATCATTGACCACTCATTCCTCCTTCCCTCTGCTTTCCTTGACATCATATTGTCCTGATTTTCTTACTACTTGCTATGGAATAAAGTGTTTAAAAAACAGGTTGTTGGGATGCCTGGGTGCCTCAGTCGGTGGTTAAGCATCTGCCTTCGGCTCAGGTCATGATCCCAGGGTCCTGGGACTGAGTCCAGTATCAGGCTCCTTGCTCAGCAGGAAGCCTGCTTCTCCCTCTCCCACTCCCCCTGCTTGTACGCTCTCTCTCTCAGTCTCTCTCTCTATCTCTCCCTGACAAATAAGTAAAGAAACAAACAAACAAAAAAAAAAGGCTGTGATTCTCATCTCTGGCTGCCCATTGGAATTACCTGATAATTAAAAAAAATGATACCCAGCTTCTCACCCACAAAGTTGTAACTTAATAGATCTGGGTTGGGGAGAAGGTGAACCCTGGCATTGGTAGTTTTAAAAGTTCCCTTAGATATCTCTAAAATGTAGCCAGATATAACCATTCTCTTAAATTATAAGTTGAACTGTACACCATTGCCTACAAAAATATCAATTTCATATGGTTCAGCTTGATATTTTTGTCTTTTTGTACATTTACATTGGCACAAGTTAGACAGAAATGATAATAAAAGCTAATGTTTATATAGAACTTACTCTGTGCAAGGCACTTTATACATATGAACTCATTTAATAGTATGAGGTAGATATGATTTTTTATTTTTATTTTTTTAAAGATTTTATTTATTCATTTGAGAGAGAGTGTGAGCGAGAGAGCACAAAGAAGGGGGGAGGGGCAGAGGCAGAGGGAGAACCAGACTCCCCACTGAGCAGGGAGCCCGATGAGGGGCTCGATCCCAGGACCCTGGGATCATGACCTGAGCCGAAGGCAGACGCTCAACCGACTGAGCCACCCAGGCGCCCCAAGGTAGATAATATTTTTTTAAACATTTTTTTTGTTTTTAAATATTTTATTTATTTATTTGAGAGAGTGAGAGAGCACAAGTGGGGTGAAGGGAAGAGGGAGAAGCAGACTCCCTGATGAGAGGGAGCCCAATGTAGGGCTCCATCCCAGGACCCCTAGATCGTGACCTGAGTCAAAGGCAGATGCTTAACTGACTTAGCCACCCAGGCACCCATGAGGTAGATATTATTAACATCCCCTTTTTGCAGATGAGGGAACTGAAGCACAGAGAAGTTAAGTGACTTGCTCAAGGTCACACAGCAGGTATTCGTGAGGTGTCTGTTTACTGACTAGATTGTAAGCTCCATAGGGGTAAGAATCACTGTTTTGTTCACTGATGTCTTTCAAGTACCTGGAACAGTGTCTGGCACCTCAAAAGGTTAGTACATGTTTTTGAAAGAAAGAAGGGAAGGAGGGAAGGAAATATTTTGTCTTTTTTTTTTTTTTTAAGATTTTATTTATTTATTTGACAGAGAGTGAGAGAGTACAAGCAGGGAGGAGTAGTAGAGGGAGAGAGAGAAGCAGGCTTCCCGCTGAGTAGGGAGCCTGACGCGGGGCTCAATCCCAAGACCCTGAGATCATGACCTGAGCTGAAGGCAGACACTTAACCATCTGAGCCACCCAGGAGCCCCTATTTTGTCTTTTAAAAAGCTGTATATGTGAGGTTCAAATTTATAGGAATATATGTGATTTAAGATTTTCCTCTAATATCTTTATAAATGTATTACATGTATCAAAAGCTAGAAATCGTTTTTGATGGCTAGGAAATGTTTTGCCATGATTAAGTGAGGAATGGAAAGTACTTGACTTATCTCAGAAAAGTCTATAATTCAGTTGATAACACATTTAAATCCATACTTTTATTTTCATTCTGAGTTTGTAATTATATGGCAGCTAGTTCAAGTTTACTCCATTCTGTGTATCTTTACTGGATAGTTGTAGGATTTTGCACTGTGTATGTTTTTTTATACTTCTATTGGGGACTCTTAAAAATAAAGAAACTTTAGAACTGTATCAAATGCTTTACGGAATAATTTCAGGGCAAGGGGCCTTTCTTTTCAATCACGTCGCCCTGGCAACAATCCACACTTCTTAGGTTTAAAGTAAGTAGCTCTTTAGAGCTACTACCAAATGTCATATCCTTAAACAATAAGAAAATGAACGTGATACCTATTTTTTTCTTAAGTGTGTGTTAGCATAAAGTATAAAAGATAAATATTTCATATTTTAAATTATAAAATTATTACACTATTAGTAAAAAGGGTAATATTTGTCAAATTTTATACCTGGGGCCATTGGCAAAATAAATCAACTGTACTAAAAGAAGAGAAATTCATATTTTTATATGCATATATAAGAATATAGAACATTTTGCAAGAATAAAGTCCATTGAAATTACACAAGAACAAACTAACTCCTCCTCCCTTTACCTTCTAAGAAAAGGTAAGGGGCATTTTGTGGTAATGTCTGCTAGCTTTCAGGGACAGAAACCTAATTGGAGCATTTTCTGTTTAGGGAAAGATAAAGCCTTTTTGTCTTCAGAGTTGTGAACTAGAGGCGCAATGGGCCTGATCACTGCTTGCCAGATTGCTCGTGAGTCATTTGGTTCTTTTATTAGCTCTTTCTTACATTGCCATCTTGTCTCCTTCTTCCTTGCTGCTTTTCCTGTGTTTTGGGCAGCAAAATTGGGAAATCTGTTGCACTTGGTGAGTGGTGGAAATCAGGAGTGAGTGACTGCCTAGTTCCTGTGCGGTAATGTTAGCTCTGCTACACATCTGATATTTAAGTGTGTGTCTCTCAGCACTGCCAGATGGGCATGAATCTGGGCTCCCAGGACTCAAAGTCCTAAATTGATCAAGACACATTGTGAAGAGAGTAGCTGCTTTTCATTGAGCTGTCTCTTCACTGGGAATGTCGTGGCTGTTTCCTGATAAACACTACACAGAGATTTTTAGACTTTTAATTTAATTCTTGTTTAGGAGAGCTTTGGGGGAGGGTCCAACATAACTGCTTTGGGAGATAGAGTTTGGCATGTGGCAAAATATATAAAATGTTAGCTCGTAGAATAAAAGCTAGTTTTAGTGAGAACAAAATCTGTTCTATAATTAGATTTAAGTAGTAACTAAATCGGTCTTTATTTTCAGAAGTTCTGCAAGATATCTACTTTTATAGAAATGCAATTTACATATTATCATGGCGATTTATTAATTAATATTCTCACACTGCTTGCTAGGGCACATGAGATATAATTTAAATAGTTGTTGAAAGCCTCCTACAGATTCGAAAGAATACACACTCATGGGCTCCTCAAGGGTCTGTTGTATGCTACAGTACACAGGGACTATCAATCAGTTTACTGCCTCTTGTTCCTTCCAAGTTTTTGATTGCTTCTGTAAACCCCAAAAGGACTCATTAGGCTTGCTTCCTTTCCATTTCGAAGTCCCAGTGCTTAGAGCACTTTTGCAAATAATGATTTGAACTTGGGTGAAAGTTTCTGCAACATACTAAAGATCAAACCAATCATCTAATATCAAACATTTCAAACGACAGGACCTGGAAGTAAAATCTATTTCGAAAATATCCGTCATGAATTTGTTGAGATTATGTGGTAATTATATGCCAAAAAATATATCCAAATGAAAGAGTTCAGAAGTAATAGGGGAAGATGGGTACATTGGCATTAGTATGTATGTACAGGTACATGCATCAGGAATGGGAGAGAGTGACCAAAGGGGCAAAGAGAGAATTATCAAAATGTTCTGGGGTTTTTTGTTTTGTTTTGTTTTGTCTTTTATTTTTTATTATTTATTTATTTATTTATTTTTAAAGATTTTATTTATTTATTCATGAGAGACAGAGAGAGAGACAGAGAGAAAGAGAGGCAGAGGGAGAAGCAGGCTCCCAAGGAGCAGAGAGCCCGATGCGGGACTCGATCCCAGATCCCTGGGATCATGACCTGAGCCGAAGGCAGACGCCCAACCATCCGAGCCACCCAGGCGCCCTGTTTTGTCTTTTATTAGAGAGAGAGAGGGAGGGACAGAGGGAGAGCGAGAGAGAGAATCTTAAGCAGGCTCCACAGGGGGAGCCTGATGCAGGGCTTGATCTCATGATCCTGAGATCATAACCTGAACCAAAGTCAAGAGTCAGACACTTAACGGACTGAACTACCTAGGCGCCTCATATTCTATCTGTTTATACTTCTGTTTGCAAACTAATTACCACTTCAAATACAACTCATTGACCTGACTTGTGACTGTTACAACTAGAACAGACTTGTATAACTTGTCAGTTATACAAATGTTATATTTCATATGCAGAAAACAGGGTCACCCAATACTTCAGGAGTTGTATACTTGGAGCTAAGGTAACATATCTAGGCAGCAGACTTGTGAAGGCCAGGAGACGGTTCTAAAAATGAATTTGAATGCCCTGGGAGAGGTATATTCTTCCAGTTTACAACTGGAATAATACTCCTTACTGAATCATTCTTCTTTTTGAATTATACAGCTTCGCCCACATATGTTACAGTCATATCTATATCTGGTGGCATTTGAGATTTTAGACTCTTTAGATGCTAACATACCTGATTTTTTTCAATGGATTAATTACTCTTAAAAATTAATTAAGTACAATGTATGCTTTTTCCTGAAAGGTACATAAATAATTATTTTTCTGTATACTATTTAAGTATGTATGCATTAATACTGAACAATCTGACTTATGTGGAATTTCTCCTGTGCTATAAAAGTAAATTTTAATCAATACTGGCTCTTTTGGCACTAGAGAATATTTCATGACATTGACTAATTCAGCAGTATGGCTTTGTTTAGACCATGCATATGTGCACACATACACAACATGATATAAATAGTTGAGGGATGCATGTGATATACACATCATTCATCGTTCAAGTGCAAGTCTTATAAGTGATGTCTTGAACTCTTAGGGAATGAGACTAATACTCAAAATTTTGTACGTATGTGAATATACTTCTAGCACATTTTTGCTTATTTTGTTTAATTTATTGCTGCTACTTTTCATTTCCTTGATTTATGAAAGCAGTTACCTTAGTTACACATTTCTGCTCCTAATTTAGTTGACTTTACAAGTTCATAAAAATAAAAGAGAACATGACATTAGTAAATTAAAGCAAAATATTAGCATTTCTGCAAGAAAGTCATAAATGGCTTCTTCCTTCCTGGCACAGTCTTTTACTTCTATGTTGAAGACTTTGAAGGCACAAGAAGAGGAAGAAGCTTTTGTATGTAACTTAATCATTTTCTTGTTAACCTTTTGCTGTCAGCCACAATGAGATTCATTCTTCATATCACAGTAGACTTTATCAGCAGGAATATACTTTTATCTTTGCTGCCTGTTTTTACAGGACTGGAGGGAATTGACACAACTAGGGATTCATTAAAGAGATAATGGACAAATTATTTTCTCATATCTTCATTCAGACTTCTTTCTCACTGGTACCCTCATCCTCAGTAAGCATCAATCAGAATTATTCATTAAGAATTGAGGGATAGAATAGTGTCCTGAGGCTGAAGGGGGGAGGTGGGGTAAAAAAAATATATATATTGGAAGCAAGTAGGACTCAGACTCAATATGTCAAAAAGAAGTGTTGGGATTATTGTCTATGTAGATGTATTCAAGTTAAAGAGGTTGGAACAGTACTGAACTGACTTATTCATCTTATAGCCATAAAAAAACAGAGGTAGCTTGCAATCTTTATAAATCCATCTCTTACAAAAAGAGTTTCAGCAGTAGCCGGATATTTTCATTTTGTAAAAGTATTTTTTAAAGCCATTCATGCACATGCAAATGACAAGTAGTTAGTAATTAGGCTTGAGCATCTGTCTCACTCTTGAGGAAAAAAAGAAAAACAACAACTGAGTACTGTAAAAGAAAAATTGCATCTGACCAATTAAACAGTCAAGAGAGATTTTATTGGAGAATATTTCAGTAGGGCAGAGAGACTATTGCAATAGGGGAGAGAGATTGAACTCAACTCTGCTAAAACAAATGGTGGGAGGATTTTTAAATTCTGGGCTGAGCAAATGGAAAAATACTGCAGGATGTTAGGGGTAGGCTAATCAATGTGATTAGGCAATCTACACTTACTAATTGTTGCTTATTGAAGTTAGGATCCTACCTTGCCACAGAAACTAGGAGATAAAGGTGCTATCTTCTTCGATGATTACATTTCAAATAGATGGTTTCCAGGATCTTGAGAAAGACATTTTGAGGCAGTGGAAGAACTCACAGTTGCAGGTTTTCTAAGCTAAATACTCTAAGAAAAGGGCAGTCAGGAGTCTACAGTCAGAAAGAAAACTGCCTAAAGTTTAGTCAAGCTGAGAGGAATGCCAAGGTCATTTTGGTCAGTAGTTAATAAGTCTCTGTTTTAATGTAGGACTTTTCCTCCTTCAACTGGTGGAAGTTGGGCAGTGAGGCTAAAACTATGATCAAATGCCCTGTGGATCATGCCTCAATCTTTCTCTCTCAGACGAGGCTGATGCAGGTTTGCCTAAATCGGCCAGGTTATTGGGAGAATTCCTTCATGAAAGTACAGATTCAGAGAAAAAACGAAGGGGACCAGTGCTTTTTAAGGGCTAATCTGAATGTGTAGGCTACAGAGGAATACCCCTTTGGATGTGAGATGATTTAGCATGTTTCTTTCTGGTGCCATAGCTTGGCATGAAGCCAGCTGTTTCCTGGGCTGAACTCACACCTTGAGGCGTAAGAGAAGCAGGGTTCAATTTGTCAGACTTCTTTATTGTGTGTTAATAATTATCAGATGCCAAGCAGATTCCTGGACACAAAGCCATCACAAAAATTCTTTCAGATAATGTTGTAAGTGACAAGATATTATTATCCCCATCTGTCTTAATACACATAGAAGTGACACAGATTCATTGTTATAGGAATAGTGATGGAGAATATTATTCCCATTGGAAATATTCTTGGTTTTTAATTTTAATTCCCCATAATTAGGCAAGATAGCATAATATTGTGTATTTTACATGGAAGAAGAATACATTGTAAAGTCTTTCCATGGGCAATGAATAGAAAAATTACAAAATCTATTTGCAATTTTAATGCAGCTTTTCTGGGAACTCTCCCATCTTTTTCTGTTCCAAATTTAGCAGGTGGATGCACTGTATTTAACTTAAAATCATTGTAGGCTACTTTATAAAACATGAGCAAACTGAGCTATGAATTGAATTTTGAGTTTGACATATTTAAAATATGAAGAGGGAAAACAATGGCATCACTAATGGCTCAAAGTAACAAGGTTATAAATAAACTGCTCACTGTTCTCATGTATTTTTAGTAAAGAGATTTGGGAATAGTGCAAGTAATCCCCAGTGCCCAATTACAATCTCTTAACTAATTTAACAAACACATTGTAAATGTGTAGTTAGAGATACTTTAAATAAACATATATTGCATGGGAGGAAGTTTAATAGCTAAACAAATGGAAAAGCATTTCAGTTGTAGATGTTTTAGCTTCCTCAAAGTTTTTAGTAAAATAGTTATAAAAAAATACAAACATAATTATGAGGCAAAGCATCAAGAGAGGATTTTCTCTAGATGATGATATTCTGCAGTATTTGCCTTTAAGAATATCTTAAGACATTAAAGATTCCCCTAATTAAAAAAAAATTACCAGTTCTTTTTTCTGGTCCTTTTTTGTGTATGATCTTACTGTATATATTGCTCACAGAAATGGATAAGAATAGATACACATAGATATGTAAGTGGATAAGATGCTATTCCAATCTGCTTAAACAGATATATATTGCTTACAATTGATTGAAAGCTGATCCACATGAAGATATAAGATTTATATGTAGTGTGCCCTTGTTCTTTGGCAGTACTTTTTGCAGGGGCTGCCAATGAAATGAAGCCTGTGACTTTCTGGGGAGGTTGGTCCTCAATTCCTCCTGCACAGGTTTGGTCCTGGTGGAGTTCTTCCAAAGTGTGCAAACTGTACTTCAATTAAAGAAGTCTGCAGGGCACATAGAGCAGATGAACAGCAAGTGCTTTGGGACTTCTCTTGACAAGACTCTGGCAGGTGGGAAGCCCAAATGCAAAGCAGGCATTTGAAAATGCTATACGGGAGCAAATATTTAACATACCAGGGGATTGGGAAGTAATGTTGATTTCTCATTATGTTTCCCATTTTCTTGTAATCTCTGGAAGGAAGTGCTTATGACTCCAAATAATATAAAGAATCCAACGCTTTCAAATCTTAGCGTTTGCAAACTCCAAACTTGGTGCTTTTAAAGAGCTGTCAAGAGGAAAGGCAGTGGTTATTAACAAATTGGTACCATCTTTACTAAACTGAAATACTGACTGCATTCATTTTGGCTCACGTTGTTCTTGGAAGCTTTAAAAAGTCCCAGGGAGAGTCTTTCATTTTTGTTAGTGCAGATGATTTTCTGTTGGCTTTTGCTTAACTTCAGCTGACTTTCATGTAAATGTACCACAGACAGGGGCTTAAAGTAGCCAGATGGTCACTGCAAAATGTTGTTCTGACTTGTACTCTCCCTTTCCCTCACCCTTTTCATATGCTGCAATCCCCAGTACTATGGAATTGGGATAGACAGGTGAATTATTTTGATGGATGTTCTGGCTACTTTACCAACTTAAAAATAAGGGAATTAGATGGTTTCATGTGTTTAGTTGAGACCTTCACTTCTCTGAATAAGACATTCCCAAAGGAACCTGTTATCATTTTAAGTATAATTATAAGTAGTTATAATAATACAACTAATGGCTAGGAACAACTCAGTTTATGAACATTAGTATCTACTACTTGTTCTCTACTGTACTTGATGTCTAAAGCTCTCCATACAGCTTCCATTTACCTCAGACTAAAGACAGTCTGAGGAAATATCTGTAGAACTCATGAAAGAGACTAATATGGTGAATGCAAAGAATCAGAATGTTTCCACTTGATATTGATTTGTTCTAAGGTGGTCTGGGTTACCAGGATAGTTAAGAAGCTTGGATAGGGGGGCGCCTGGGTGGCTCAGTTGGTTAAGCGACTGCCTTCGGCTCAGGTCATGATCCTGGAGTCCCAGGATCGAGTCCCGCATCGGGCTCCCTGCTCGGCAGGGAGTCTGCTTCTCCCTCTGACCCTCCTCCCTCTCATGCTCTCTGTCTCTCATTCTCTCTCTCTCAAATAAATAAATAAAATCTTTAAAAAAAAAAAAAAAGAAGCTTGGATAGGCAGAGGAGTAATAAAATGATTGGCCTATAGTAGCTGATTAGATTGGACTTAGTCATTTAAGGATCCTTAGGGTAATGTGATATTCAAAGATAGAAAAAAAGAGTAATCTTAACTCTAAAGAAAATACCCTTAATGAAGGAGAGAAGGAAGTAGACTTTTAGATCATCTTGTCTTTAATGATCATAATCAGAGATGCTGCAAATATGAATATTTTCTATAAGCTTTATTACTTTGAAACATTTTGGGTAGATTTATTTATGATACTAAAAAGAACTGAATTAGTATCTAATCCTGCTGGAGAGGAATGATATTCTTCCTATCACTTAATTGATCACTTAAGATGTACCATGAGCAATGCTGAAAATTATACAAATATGAATACCTAAAAGTCCTAACAACAGCCTGATAAATAAACTTTATCCCCTATTACAGATGAAGAAACTTAGCAAGTTGAATCAACTTTGTCAATGAAAATTGCCATGCAGTTTGTAAGAGAACCAAGAACCAGCTGAATCTTTATGCTATTGATTCTGCTACTTTGTTAATAGATTCAGGACCTTGGTTTATTTATCCACAACTTACTATGTTTCATTCCTCTCCGAACAAAGTATTATTTCTATGCATGTTAAATGTGAAGGAGACTGGAACAAGTTAGCCAAAGTCATATTCTCTAAATTGATAATTGAAAGCAGCTTTACTCTTTTAGTGGAGGAATATGTCATCCATGCAATTAGCTAATTAAGTGGGCTTGTGTGAGAAAAGGCTCCCATGGGGGTTTCAGTATATACCTCTACTACAGTCTTGTTGACATTGAGGGAAAATTTGTCTTTTTCTGTCTCCTCTATTGAATTGCGAGCTCTCTGAAGGCAAAGATTGGATTTATTCATGCCAAACTGCCAGTGGTTTACACAGTCTCTGACACATGGATAGTGGAAACGAAGGAAGAAAGAAAGGAAGAGAAGGGAGGGAGGAAGGAAGAAAGGAAGATCTGGCTTTCAAGCTTTGATTTCCTAATAATTGGCTGTGGACATGATATAAGTTCTTTAATCTCCCTCAGCATTGATTTCTTCATGTCTAAAATGGAGATTATATGTAATTGTATTGTTGTGAATTATCTGAAGAATGCAATGGGCTACAAAAATTGAAGAGATTATTATTTTGAATTTAATAATGAGTATAATAATCACCTAAGAATCAAGTTGGATATAATAAATATGGAAAATTAATGAATATATAAAACTCATCAAGAATATTAGCTCTGCTAATTTAACATCAAAACTGATTAATGTTCATTAAGGCTCCTTAGCTAGGCAAATTAGATAAGAATTTATTTTCCTGGCGTTTGGGTCATATTTGGATTTGTCTAATATCAATGACTTTAAAAGAGTACTTTGCTTAAATCATCTTTAAGCGAGTTCAAAAATAAATGCCAAATGATCCTTGGAATAGAAAACAATTCAAAGTGCTAAATTGTGTAGTGATGGACTTTTAAAATGTGCTGTTGTGTGAAGAAGAGGTAAGGATGGATGATGGGATAAATAACATTTATAGATTGTTAAATGTGGGCAGAGAGAGTGCCTTACAAAACCATGTTTGCCATTCACAGATCTTCTAAGGCGCAATATTAATTTTCTTGCATAACCTCGCTGGTGAAATGTCACACCTTCAATGGCCATGATCATACAATAATAAAATCAGAAACTTAGAGATGGGCATGACCTTAGAAGCAACAGTGGTCTCTTTGTACCAATTGCTTTGTACCAACTGGTACTTTGTCCTAATTGTTCCTCATAGGTAGAATTTTTTCCATAGATATGAGGGTAGCTGGCTCTTTCTGGCCATTCAGAACTCAGCTTAGACACTATGTCCTCAGAGAGATTGATGGACCACTCAATTTAATATTATCCCCTGGGGAAGCTCTCACCATTCCATCACTCCACTTCATTGCTTCACAACATTTATTACTATTTGATATGTGCTAGTTTATTTGTTTATTGCTTCTTCCCGTTGCCTCTCTCACCCCTGGAATGTAAGCACATTGAAGTAGGGACTTTGACCATCTGGGTCCTGCTATAGCCCACACATCTAGGACACACATTGTAGGAAATCAACACAATTATTGAAAGTTGGATGAATAAACCCCTCATTTTATAAGTAGAGATGCCCAGGATCACACAGATGGTTCCCAGTAGAGCCAGGGATAGAGCCAGTTCTCCCAACACACAGTTTAATGTTCTGTTTACTGCGCTCTCTTAGTTATGCTTAGAGCTAGATACACTTAATCTATACAAGGGGGCACAATACATAAAGCCGTTTATAAGTTCTCTCCATTATTTTCCAAGCAGTATAATTTCTCCAATAGTATTTTTCTTTAGAGCAGTAGCACTATTCATCATTGAACTCTGACCCAGCTTTTAATTACAGTTTTATTAGAGTCCTGATAGACCTGTAGTTCTACCATGTAGAAATAACAGAGAAGACATATAACCCAACTCTACACTCAGAACCTTCTGTGCCCTTGTGCATGAAGGAGGCCAGAACTATCTAGGTATAAATTAATTTATATACTTACGAATTAATTAAGCATTTATCAAAAACTTGTTGGCATTGTTTTAGATACACTGTTTCAGCATACGAAGAGGAGACTGAGACCTGCATCACTGGGGTGCAGGGACAGTGTTACACTGCCATGGGGGAAGTGCTATGTGGGAAGGAATGTAAGGGTTTTTTTTACCAAAAGTGAAAAGATCAGAGGGGAAGCGGCAATGAAAGGTGACTGGAAGGCCAGTCTGCAAAAAGAGTAATATATGAGCATATATTTAAGGGTGGGTTATTGTATCCTGAAAAGTGAATGAAACAAGGACTCTTGCTCATTGTTGGTAGGAAAGCAAAATGGCCACTTTGAAAGACAGTTTGACAGTTTCCTACAAAACCAAATTTCTTTCATACTCTTACCATAAGATCCAACAATGAAGCTCTTTGGTATTTACTCAAATGAGTTAAAAAAAATTATGTCCACACAAAAACCTGTATATGAATGTTTATAACAGCTTTATTTATAATTGTCAAAACTTGGAAGCAACCAAGATGTCCTTTAATAGGTGAATGGATAAACAAACTGTGGTACATCCATACAAAGGAGTATTATTCAGTGATTAGAAGAAATGAGCATCAATCCATGGAAAACCATGGAGGAAGCTTAAATGCATAATTTAAAGTGAAAGAAGCCAGTCAGAAAAGCCAAATTATACCATATAATTTCAACTTGATTACATTCTGGAAAGGCAAAACTCTGGAAATAGTGAAAAGACCAGTGGTTGCCAGCGGTTTGTTGGAGTGAGGGAGGAAGGGATAAATAAGAGGAGCAGAAGGCATTTTTAGGGCTGTGAAACAATTCTGTATAATATAATACAATAGTGCATACTTGTCATAATACATTGTCAGTGCCTGTAGAACTCTATAACACAGAGTGATCCCTAAAGTAAACTGTGAGCTACAGTTAATAATCCTCTACCAATATTGGCTCATGAATTATAACAAATGTACTATGCTGATGTAAAAGTTAGTAATAGGGGGAACTCATGAGAGGGTGAAGGATATATGGAAAGTCTTTGTACTTTCTTCTCTATTTTTCTATAAACCTAAAACTGTTAAAAAAAAATAAAGTCTATTACTAAAGTGAATGAGACCAACTGAACATTTCTCACAGGGGCAAGTGAAATCAATGTAATTTCTCAAAAGAATAATTTACTGATTAATCTAGGAGACAATTACTAAGTGCATACTTGGCACTCATCTTTGTGTTAGGCACTGAGTTCCAGAAATAAAGCATGATCTTTTACTGTCAAAGAGTTTATAGTCTCAGACAGAAGTAGCTATGCAAACAAGGCCAATAAAGTATGGGAATTGTTTTGGTAGAAGTGCATAATAGTGCAATGGACAGCAAAATGGGAAGTTCTAACTGTTTAAGGGGGGAGGTTCAGGAAAGTCTTTCCAGAGGAGTTATACCTGGAGCCAAATCATTATTCACCAATAAAAAAAGGTGAATGTGAGTTGGCTAATAGTTGATTCTAATGAAAGAGATGGTTGAAGTCATCTACCATCTACCTATCTCATGCTTGATATTGAATAAGATAAAGATAATTCAAGACTGATATTACAGAATAGAAGGAAATGGTCAGAGCCCTAAGTAGCCATGATGAAGTTAAAGAGTACAAATGGGGGAGTTTAGAGCATGAGAGATGTGGAAAGATGGTGATTGGGGATTCATAGATTGAATTTTAAAAGTTTGAGTTGATCCATTCAAGAGAAACAGCTCTTGAAATATTTATGTCTAATTTGGCTGGAGTTTTGGATTGAATTATTTATGTTTTGCCTTAGCAGCCTAAGATATCTAGAAAATTTATAGCTGTAATCACCAGAAATGCTCACTTGTAGTTTGTATGTGGTACCTCAGCCTGTTTATCCAATCATAAGGCCAGGGACAGGTCATAGAAAAGGTATGCTCACAAGAAGTGTAAGTAAATTTTGTTGGCATTTAATAGGTCAGAGATACTTGAAGCTAAGTTACTTGGTGGGTCATAAACATGGAGATAAGTAGGAAAGAAAGCTAATGAGCCAGGGACCCAAGTACTGAGTGAATAAGGGAGCATAACCATGAGGTCAGAAGAAGACAGTAAAATTAAAGAGTAGAAAAAGACACTTAGCCAACTGTCATCACCTTACATTTATTAGTATCATTATAATTAACATAATTTTTCAGTGTTTGAACAAATATCAGGAGCTTATAGTTTGAAAATTTAGTAGGGAGTTTAGGGACTGTCAGTATAGCCCAGGACATTGGAGAATAAATAACTTCTACCCAGAGGACTGAGCATGAGGGAAGAGATGGTCTTCCTAGAAAAGGGTTGGATTTTTATTTTATTTTATTTTATTTTATTATTTCATTTCATTTCATTCATTTATCCAGGGGCAGAGGGAGAGAAAGAATCTTAAGCAGGCTCCACCCCCAGTGGGGAGCCCGACAAGGAGCTGGATCTCACAACCCTGAGATCATGACCTGAGCTGAAATCAAGAGTGGGATGCTTAACTGACTGAGTCACCCAGGCTTCCCCAAAAGGGTTGAATTTTAATTAAAGCAGGGAAGTGGAGCTACTTCGATGTTTTTTTTTTTTTTTTTTAACAATACGTTTTATTCTGGATTGTGTGTTAACAGTTAAAACAATGGAGAAGAAAGCCCTAAAGACGTGCTAGACTGTGAGGAGATGGTAGGCTGCAGGGTCTAGTATTTTGAGTAGTCACTCTAAAACATGGAGGTGAGAGGCACATGGAACTGGTAATGTTGGATTTCTGGAATTTTTGCAAGAAAACTCTTTTTCAGGCAACTTGATCCTAATTCTTGATCAAGAATCTTAGAGGCCTGTGATACAGAGACTCAAAGGTTCATGAGATGAGTTAAAGGTATCACACTTGATCATAGTTCTCTCCAGAGAAAAAAGATTTTCCTTTGTTGTCGTTGGAGGCTGATTTTTTTTTTTTTTTTTTTTTTTTTTTTTTATGTCAATTTAGCAATCTAAGGCAGTTAGAAATCCCCTGGTTCTGCTAAGGGTAATTGTCAGAGATTTCTATTCACAGATAAACCCTTTTGCTTCAGCTGGCTGTGAGGGGTATAGCAATGAGACTGATAAACCCCCCAGGGCCTAGATATTGACTAAAGCTTTGTCAGTTTAAGTGCTAGGAGGTAGGCAGGAGAAAAGCAGGAGCAGGGGAGAAAAACAGCCGGATAGTAACACAGATAGGATTTAAATAGAGAAAAAACAGTGAAAATTGAGTCAGATACAAGAGTTAAGGTTAACTTCAGAGGGGCATGCAGTTAGAGAATCTTCTGGGATATTTAGACAGAAGGCTAGTGAACTATTTTGGAAAGAAACACATTTTAGGTTTAAATTAAACAGAAGCTTAGTTTTGAAATGCCTAATGAAACAGTTATTATTTTCACATTGTCGTGACAATAGAAATTTATTTATAGAGATTGCACTGGACTAAAAAAGTGTAATTACATAAAGACACACAAAATGTGTTTTTCACACTTAATCACTTCTGGGGGTGTCTGCAATTTTCTTTTGGAAAGTAGTGTATTTCCAGAAGTAAATTTTCTTCATGGCAAAGAATATCCTATTAAAATAGTGTATGTTTCAGGGGCGCCTGGGTGGCTCAGTTGGTTAAGCGACTGCCTTCGGCTCAGGTCATGATCCTGGAGTCCCGGGATCGAGTCCCACCTCGGGCTCCCTGCTCAGCAGGGAGTCTGCTTCTCCCTCTGACCCTCTTCCCTCTCGTGCTCTCTGTCTCTCATTCTCTCTCTCTCAAATAAATAAATAAAATCTTTAAAAAAAAAATAAAATAGTGTACATTTCAAAGAAATGGCTAGTTCTAGGCTTCTCGTATTCCATGTGGGGGGATGGGGTAGCTGGGTAATGGGTATTAAGGAAGGCATGTGTTGTTATGAGCGCTAGGTGTTATACGCAACTAATGAATCCTTGAACACTACATCAAAAACTAATGATGTACTATATGTTGGCTACCTGAACATAATACAAAAATAAATTAAAAAAGAAATGGCTAGTTCTAGAAAGAGCAAATGATGAAATCTTAACTAGTCTATTCTTAAAAAAAATCAGATTAAGAATGGCATCTACAACACAGGAATATCCTTGTCACTTAGTGCAAGTCTGTGCAGGGTGGGGTTGCTTCCTAACTGCCCTCCAAGGCTACAGATAAAAACCAGAAGTCTTAAGCTGCATGATTGTGTGCTTGTGTCCATTCTGAATCAGTACTGTTTTCTCTCAGTACTTATCAAAAAGCCCAGTGTAGCCAAGAAATCTGGATTTCTAATGGTAATATAATAATCATCTCCCTAACCTACCCACTTTACTGCTTGGCCTAGTAATTAAGCTTCTGGAGCTTCAATTTGTTCAAATACAGCCCACTCCAAAGGGTTGTAAGGAGTAAATGAAGTAATGCTTAGTAGAGTACTTGGAATATAGAGTAAGGCTTCAACAAATAAGTTATTTTTAAGAGACCAGGCTCAGTACATGAAAATGGTGAGTCACAAATTTTCCTAGAGTCCTCATCTGTTAAAGTGGAGCTATTAACAGTATCTCCTTCTTATGTTGTTAAGATATTATCTGTTAAGATATTGTATGTTAAGATATATTAGCATACTATCTGTTAAGCATTTAGAACAATCCTGGCCCACAGAAGGCAATGAATGGATGCTACTTCTTATCATATAACTTATCTTCTCTAACTGCTTCTTCTCGCTACTGTTTGGGGTTGATGGTATCTAAACCAGAGGTCAGAAAATGGCCACCCAGATGCTGGATCTAGACCTTGCTGGTTTTGCTTTGCTCACATACTATATAAGCTATTAATTTGAATGCATACAGATGTAGCATGTGTTTTCTCATTTGTACAGTCTTGTGTCTCATACCTGGCATGATGGACATACTTGGGCCACCTGCTTGATGCCTAAGCTATTTATTCTAAAATACTTTGTGTATGGTGTTTTCCTTTGCTCTTCCATTTACATTCTTAAAATTCACCACTTTCCTTCAAGCTCTATTTAATACATGAAGGATAAAAATAGTTTATGCATTTGCAGAAACCCTGATAATAGCACTTCATTGGCTTGCAATAGGAAAATGAATATTGGGTCAATATGCCATCTCAAAAGTTGCTCCAGAGAGAATTCATTTAATTACCTTGGTTTTTCTTCAGTGTAACATAAATGAAAATGAATAATATAAATTTTCATTTCCTCATTTTTCTTTGCTTTGTAAGATATTTCATTCTTGAGTTCTGTATTGTTAGTTGTTCACAAAAGGTATTTTAAATTTGATTTTTTAGAGTAGCTAACATATACTTAACATAAAAGCTCACAATAATATTAATATATTAAATGAATGCAAAATAATGGAAGCCTTCTCAGGTCAAAAGAGAATCTTTATGGAGATACATTAATTATTTTTTCTTTTATAGGCAGTGATAGTTACTGGCCCCGTGTTTGTTAATTGAATAAGTAGAATCTATGATAATCAAGATCACCACTTAGTGGTAGAACTAATTTTTTTGGTGCAGAAGAATGCGCATGAGGTTTGTCCACTGAAACAAAGCATTTCTCAGAATACATTGAATACATAAATGCAGTGGGTAATTTTTAATGTAAAGAAACTTTTATTAAGTAAAAGATTCTGGTTGAGATACTTTATTTTAGACTTTCTAAGTTTCTATTAATTATGTTTATGTTTTGGTGGATGTGGTTACTGTAAACATTTTATGGGACAGTAGGTAGGTGTGGCTGCTAGGGAGATCCGAGAATAGAAAAAGTGGTAAAGGCCTCCATGCCTGCACGTGAGGTGTTTGTAGGACCTTAACAGCATAAGCTTCTGCTTCTTGCTAATGGTTGCTCATTTTTAAAGAATTTATTCTGTATTGTTTTAGTTAATTTTATATATTAAGACTTAGTTTTTTTTTTTTTTTAAGATTTTATTTATTTGACAGAGACACAGCGAGAGAGGGAACACAAGCAGGGGGCATGGGAGAGGGAGAAGCAGGCTTCCCACCAATTAGGGAGCCAGATGCAGGGCTCGATCCCAGGACCCTGGGATCATGACCTGAGCTGAAGGCAGACGCTTAACGACTGAGCCACCCAGGTGCCCAAGACTTAGTTTTTACAACACCACTTAGGTGTCCAAGTTTTCAGAATTCTGAAATGAAAGATTCCCTTGGTCAGATCATTGGGGATAATGTATAAGAGATCTAGGAGGGTCATAAGGCACATGAATATACTGAAGGCTCTGATGATTTCTGCATTTAAAAACTTGTTTGGTTCTCTTTCACTTAATTTCTCACAATGGTTTTTGTATTACAAAACTCTTTATTGAATGTCTGTTAACTTTCCCAAGGAGAACTAAATTCAGTGGATGCTGCTGGAGGATTTATATTATTTCACTCTATTATTTCTTCTTTTTAAAGATTTTATTTATTTATTTGTCAGAGAGAGAGAGCACAAACAGGGGGAGCGGCAGGCAGAGAGAGAAGCAGGCTCCCCGCTGAGCAAGGAGCCCGATGCGGGACTCGATCCCAGGACCCTGGGATCATGACCTGAGCCGAAGGCAGACACTTAACAGACTGAGCCACCCAGGTGTCTCCTCTATTATTTCTTTTTTTTTAAATAACTTTGGCTTATTAATCTCTGTCTCAAATTTCTTCTTATGTGTACTTATAGCCTTCATACACATTGCTCCCTCATTTAATTCTTGTTGCTTGCTTGCTTTTAGTTTGCTTTTTCTTAGTACACATTCCAGAGAGGGATTTCAGCTTCCAGCTCTGATAGAGTACTTTGTGGTAGACCAATGAATGTTCTCACTGAGGAAAACTTGGAAAGCCAGATGAGAAGTAGATGTTTAAAGGCAATGGACAATCTTTGCAGCAACTAGGTCTTGAGGGAACCAGATTCTACACAAAGAGGTGAGAAGATATTCTGCAGCCTTTTCTTATCTCCATCAGCGCATTTTTGATTCTCAGAATGGAGTAGTAGTTGATACTACCCACAGGCACAGAAAATGGTAGAACTTTTGATAGTCTCATAGGGCTTGAGAAACAAAATTTTGAGATTTAAGGGGCCAGAATTGCCTGTAATAAGAGAGAGGTAAAGGCTTAGTTCAACATTCTTCTAACAGAATATAGGCCAGAGAAGAGATCTCACAGTCTCCTGGTGGTGATTAACATTCAGAGGAGAGGCCCTGTGGACACTGGTCCCACTCTCCTCAGTTACAACCCTATGAAGGGATCCACCCCAGGCTGTGTGATAGAGAAGAGCTCAACAGACCATACCAGCACTGCAACCCAGCCTCAGGTCAGCTCAGTCCCTGGTTGCAAGCAGATGATAATCTCCATTCTATCTGGTTATTAAAGGAAAAGGTGAACCCCCACTGGACGAAGATAACATCATCAGAGCCTCAACTTTTTTCATATTCAGTGTTCAGCGTGCTATTTAAAATCCAAGGAGGAAAAAAATGGACAGCCAATGTAAACAAATGCAGATGACCCAGATACTGAAATAAGCCCGTGAGGGCTTTAAAATAGCAATAATTAATATATCTAGGAAAATAAGAAAAATATTTGAAATGATGATGAGAATAGATGGAGAATTAATGAGAGAATTAAAATCTTTAAAACTTTTTTCTAAAAAAAGCAAATCTAATTGTCTGAGCTCATGTTCTTGTGCTATGTCATGACTGTTGGCAAGCCAATAGATTGGTAGATTGATAACTGAAGTCAGAAGCTCATATACTCCAATTTCCCTGGGCTGGGAAAGGGAATTCGTATCATGTAATAATTTGTATAAGTCTTATGCTTTAGCAAAAACTTTGGGCTGTGGATAATAAGGAACACCAGTAAGTCTAATACACATTTTGTGAAGCATTTAAAATGCACCACACATAAGCAAAATGATGAACAGACAAGGATATTCATTGTAGCACCATTTAAGTATTCACTAATAAAGACTGTTTATAAAATACACGTAGTAACCATTGAAAGTAAAACAAGTACAGAAATAGAAAATACTATCAGTTAAAAAAATCTTCAGATAACTAATTTTTTTAAAAAACAGGACTTATATAAGGGTTAGAGTTGGTCACAATAGTGGTCAGATTCATAACAGAGAGGGACCAAAGGCCTAGGTCTTTTCGTGATAGTTTGGGGGCTTTATATATGGTTTCTACTCATGTCCATTGTAAATAATAATGTGGACACTCTCAATAGATTTTGGGATAAAATACCCATAGTGAAGAATGAAGGTCTGACTCATTGGTTAGATTAATTACAGCATAAGTATCATGGGTTGAAATTATGATGCAAATTTGGATACTTTCTTTTATATTTTTCTTTCAGAATTTTCTGGTCTTCTGAGAAGTTTACTATAACTTGCAAATTTTCATTCTTTATTTCAGCTAGTCTTTATATACCCTAATTCTATTGCCCTTTATCCTAATTTCTTTGATATTCTTTTAATGTCTAATGAGAACAACTGCTAAATGTTGATATTGTTAATGGGAAAATCAAACAGATATAATTAGAGGTTTTCATTAAATTAACATTTTAGACTTCTAATGACATCCTCATTAACTGGTGCCTTATTCTAACACAAACTCTCAAACAGACTCCTTTTATAGTTTTGCTAAATCCAAATTTATTTTTCATGTATACACCTTTCATCTCACATATGTGAAGTTTCCATTAGGCTTTCTGCTACCTTGTTATATTTTCAGGTTATACTAAAATTTTGCTTTTAGAAAACATCAGAAAGATCAGAAATTTCGAGGAGATTTATGAAATCAAGTTAGTTTATGTTACAAGTAATATGTCTCAAAGTAGCAGTAATGTTTCCTGGTGACTCATAACACTGTAAGAAACTTGATAGACTGTTAACTCTGGAGTTATTTTTGAGCTCTTAGGTTTTATTTACATTTTTCAGGACACAATATTTTCTCTTCCTTTATGTTCCTTTGCTTTTAACTACATCCACATGTATCTATTTATTTATCTCTGTCTGTTTATGTATATTATCTATATCTATATGTTAATGTATATAAAAAACAAAAGGATGTTTCCTCTTGAATTTAATATATAAAGCTAGGATATATCACTTTCCATTTTGTGTATTTTTTTGTCATACAGTCCTTGTTTGTTTTGTTTGGGCCAACTGTAATATTTTTCAGGTTTTATTTTTTATTTTTTTAGGATTTATTTATTTATTTGACAGGGCACCTGGGTGGCTCAGTTGGTTAAGTGTCTCCCTTCAGCTCAGGTCATGATCTCAACGATCCTGGGATTGAGTCCCCATCGGGTTCCCTGCTCATCCTGCTTCTCCCTCTCCTCCCTGCTCTTGCTCTCTGTACTATCTCTCTCTCTCTCTATCAAATAAATAAATAAAATCTTTTTATTTATTTGAGAGAGAGAGAAAGAGTGCATGCACGTGCGATTGGGGAGAGAGGCAGAGAGAGAGAGAGAGAGAGAGAGAGAGAGAGAGAGAGACTCTATAGCAGACTCCCTGCTAAGCCGGGAGCCCAATGCAGAGCTAGATCTCATGACCCTGAGATCATCACCTGAGGCAAAATCAAGAGTCGGATGCTTAACCAACTAAGCTACCCAGGCACCCCATTTTTGAGGTTTTTAAATCTCTGGCTATATGACTTTCCCTTTATTCTAACTGATGCATAATCCCAACTTTTTGATATTATATCATAGACTTGACATATCATTTATAAAATTCATGGCCTTTTTATGGACTTAAAAAGCTTATCATCATGTATCTATTTCTCTATATATACTTTATAGTCTTAACTGGATTATTGGCTTTCTTTGATGCCTTCAAACATCATTTTGCCTTTGCTCAGGCCACTAATTCTATTTGGAATTTAATACTTGTTCACACACATACAATCATACCCATGCATGGTTTGCATATCGACAGACGTTCTTTTAGATCCTGCCAATTCAATGGTGGAACAAAACCCCAACAATTTCTGCATTTGTGAAGCTCATAAATGAGTGAGGGGCACGGAAAATAAACAAAGACATCTGCAAAAACTGTTTAATATATGAGCGATCAGTGCTACAGGTCAAGGAAGGGAATTAAGGGTGAGGTTAAAATTGTAAACAGGTTATCAGGGAAGCCCTCACTGAGAAGTTGATATTTTAAAAATCCCTGTAGGAGGTTTAGGAGTGGGTCACATGAACATGTGTAGGAGGAGTATTCCAGTCAGGGGGAATATTAAGTTCAGAATCCGCACGGAGTGTGAGGAACAGCAATGTGGTCTGCTAAGGGTGATGGGTAGATAAAAGCACGTGAAAGTTGTCAGGTGGTCTATTTGGTGCATATAACATTCTGATGCAGTATTTCCTAGCAGTCTTCCGAAATCTAACTACAACCTATCTTCTCAATTTAACTTTCTGATAATTCCCAACATGATATCTCTGTTTTATATTGTCCAGACTCAATTCTATTCCTTTTCTGAGGCCATTGGAACTTTACAAAAATGCTGTAACAACTCATCACTTTGACGTAGAAATTCTGGGTCTCGTAATCTTTGTTTCAAAACTTGGTTTCTATTTTCTTAGTTTGTATCTGGAGTCTCTTTCTATGCCTAACCTTAATGAATACATCAGTGATCTAGATAGGTTGCTTAACTTTTGTTGTTGTTGTTTATTCCCTACATCACTATCTCTTTCTTTTTTTATTGACCAATACTATTCACTGACACAGACAGAATGAAACTTCAGATTGAATGACTATTTCTGTAATGCGTCTGGATAGAGCTTTGCGTCCATAGATGTGGTCTGCAAAAGTGTCGTATAATCTGTCAAGAAACTGTCATTATGCATTTCAAACAGAAACGGGAGTTTCTAAGTGGTTTTCCCTACGCTGACTTCCTGCAGTCAGACTAAAGCAGTAGAAGAATCAGAGACACAAGCAGAATTGTGGTTCAAGCTTTGGTCTAGTAGTTCTGGTTCTTACCCCTTCAAGGGCTTTTCCTATGGGGCAAACCCTCCTGACACACACCTGTTGCTTAGACCCAGTGACCCACCAGATAATGACCATTAGCTATGCATAGGGGAGTATCTCAAGAGAGGAATATTGCCTGTATCTTACTCCCTTGCTTGTCCTTGGTTCTTTTCAATCCTTGTTGATATCCTCAACTCAGTCTTTTTCTGAGAAGCTTATGCTATCCGTTTCACTTTACCTTTTTTTTACACCACCTTGGTCCTTTTCTCACATTTCTTAGACTATGTTACATTTGTCTGAAGCCTACTCACTTTTTTTCATCTATCATCAGAAAAATCTTCATTATAGTATCAGCTCATTGTGATATGGCATGTCCCTGAGCTTCTGCAACAGTTCTTATATGTAATGTTCATGGGAAATTATAAGTTGCATTTTATTGTGAGTTTTTTATTTAAATGGATGGGCTTTATATCTATAATTAGATTGTAATCTTCTGTACAAACAAGGATTATACTTCTTTGTATTTTCTAGTGGTAAAATGGATATTCAAAGATTTTGCTGTGATATGAAAATGATATGCAATTGACTGGGCATAGTATCTTTGGTCAAATGACCACTTTTACATTCCTTTATCTTAAAAGCTAGCTCAGTAAATTGGATGGATTTGGTCTCCCTATGGAATTGACTTATTTTATACTTTGGTGATATGAAAGGTATCACTTCGATTTTATTACATCATATATTGTTGATCATCCTGTTGTTAGATACACTTCAAAGGACTTAAAGCTTCAAAATGATCGGTAACAGTGAATAAAAGCCTTCATGCACAAATTTTCTTGTGGTTTACTCATATCTGTCTTCTTTCCCATTTTAACTCATTAAACTCATTAAATTGTATTAGTGTTAACAAGGATATCCAATAATCAATGCGGAAGAATTGGCCAAAGTACTGTGTTAGATGCCATAACAATCACAGGTGCTTTCTGGTGCAATGTTTGAAGACAATAATGATTCAGACTTCTTTCAGACCTATGACATTTTCTAAGATTGTCAAATGTTGTAGAAAATATATAGGGTGGTCAATGAATTGAATCACTCCTTCCTGTGATGAAATGCCACACTTTAGATAACACTGGCCTAGTGGTGGTCTTTTTTTCTACTGGTCTTTTGTCTTTCAGGCAAATGGAGCTCTTTAGGAGACTCTGGAGTCTTTTAAGGGAGTCTTTGAACATAATCTATATGCATTGCTTTCTGTTATCATTTAGATACATCCTTCTTGTATATCACATTTTGGACTGGATGAAGTTTAAAGGTCTTCTCCATATTCTACTTTCTGTAATTCAATGACATAATAAAGTTTTAATAGCGTAGTAACAAAAAGACAGAAGGAACAATGCAGAACAAATCTTGGTATCTGCCTCCTAAGAGACCTTGCAGGATAGTATTTAGGTTAAGTGATGTGCTGAAACCATATAGATACAATGAGTCAGAGCTGGGACCTAATAATAAATCAGTTCACCTGAACGCCATACCTCCACACCTGTACCTCATACTGTGTAAGCAGGACCCCTTTGCACATCTCACACCTCTGGTTATAGCTTTTGTTAAGAGCATATTTAGTGCTAAAAAAAATATTTGATGATACATATTTTAGAAGTGCAAAATATTTCTTCTTTTGAAACATTTGTTTACATCAAGAATTTTCTCTAATACTAAGAGGAATCCTTCCCTTTGTGTCTCTAGATAAATATGTACACTTGTTTAGACTCTTTTGTACTCCTTAGAAATAATTAGGTCAAGTTTCTGCTCTTGGTAATTTATTTTGATCATATGGGAAATATGCATGCTAAATTTTTTTTTTCAAAACAGATGAACATAGGGGAAGGGAAGGAAAAATAAAATAAGATGAAAATAGAGAGGAGGCAAAGCATAAGAGACTCTTTAACTGTAGGAAACATACTGAGAGTTACTGGAGGGGTGGGGGGTGGGGTGATGGGTAACTGGGTGATGGGCATTAAGGAGGGCAGTTGATGTAATGAGCACTGGGTGTTATATGCAACAGATGAATCACTATATACTACTCCTGGAACTAATAATACAGTATATGTTAACTAAATTGAATTTAAATAAAAAAATTTTTAAAAATATAGTTTTATAATGTAGATAAATCATTTGGAGGCACTGATAATCATGTTAGGTATAGATTTGTTTGAAACATTTATATTTATATATGAATAAGGAAAGTATAATACTATAAATTGGTTGGTATGACTGCAAAACCTTACAATGTAAATTTTTAAGATTGTGTCATTTAATCATACCAAATAATGTGAAGTAAATGTAGCCTTTTATCTTCTATCACAATAATGACACTATTAACCTCTTATTTTGCTGTCATTAACCATAACTTAGATTATGGGGGGGGTTGACATATACTTAATGAAATAGATACAGGATAAAAAATCATTTTTTTGAAGCATTTAATTCTGAAATACATGAAAACATCCAAGGTTTTTGTCTTTCTTTTTAAAAAACCTTTGGTTAATATTTTCGGATGCCAGAATAACTTTTTTATATAAAAACAAGGAAGAATAAGAATAGCTAAAAAAAAAGGGGGGGGGGCCTTATAGGGGCACCTGGGTGGCTCAGTCATTTAAGCATCTGCGTTCGGGCTCAGGTCATGATCCTAGAGTCCCGGGATCGAGCCCTGCATCAGGATCCCTGCTCGGTGGGAAGCCTGCTTCTCGCTCTCCCTCTGCTGCTCCCCCTGTTTGTGCTCTCTCTCTCTGTCAAATAAATAAATAAAATCTTTTTTTTTTTTTAAAGATTTATTTATTTAAGAGAGCGAGAATGAGAGAGAGGGAGTACATGAGAGGGGGGAGGGTTAGAGGGAGAAGCAGGCTCCTTGCTGAGCAGGGAGCCCGATGCGGGACTCGATCCCGGGACTCCAGGATCATGACCTGAGCCAAAGGCAGTCGCTTAACCAACTGAGCCACCCAGGCGCCCCAATAAATAAAATCTTAAAAAAAAAAAAAAAAGGGTCTTACAGGCCATTCTTACTCAGGAATCTAGACACAAAATTCTAACTAAATAGTATCCAATCGAATGCAGCAATTACACACATAAAAAACTCATATTTGTAGATCATATCTAAGTAATATTTATATTAGGAAAGCAAACATTGTTCAATATTAGTGAAGTTATATTAATGTTATTAGATACTAACATAAAAACAAGATGAATCATGATGATTTTAATAGCAAAAAGGGGAATATTCATATGGTGGATGAGGCATCATAAATCAGTGGGGAAAGGGTGAATTATTTGATAAATGGCATTAGGGCAATTTGCTTTCCACATGATAAAATAAAATTAGATCTTACTCCGAAAAAATACAGAAAAAACTACAAAAAAACCTTTCATATTAAGGATCTTAATATGAAAAAGAGCAAAAAAAAAAATAGAAAACATGAACAAGTATTTTAATCAATATTATGTAAAAATGAATTTCTGAAGCAAACGCACAAAGAAGAAATCATGTAGGAAATAAATTATAAAATTAGTCACATCAAAATTAGAACTTCTTATAACGAAATATGCCATATAGTTCATGGATATAAAACAAATTTGGGAAAATAGTTGTAATACATACAAAATTGACATATAGAATATATGTCAATTAGTATACAAATAATAAAAAGATGAACAGCCTAATTAAAAGTAGACAAAGGGGGGTGCCTGGGTGGCTCAGTCATTGGGCGTCTGCCTTCGGCTCGGGTCATGATCCCAGGGTCCTGGGATCGAGCCCCGCATCGGGCTCCCTGCTCTGCGGGAGGCCTGCTTCTCCCTCTCCTACTCCCCCTGCTTGCATTCCCTCTCTCGCTGTGCCTCTCTCTGTCAAATAAATAAATAAAATCTTTGAAAAAAAAATAAAAGTAGACAAAGGTTCTAAGTAGGAAATTCACAAACTTTGTGACAAGTGGATCTGAAATGAGCCTCATCTTACCATCAAGTTAATAAAACAAATGTATTTTCATGACAAACGTATTTCATCACAAAATATCCTTTCCCTGTAATAAACTGCAGTCATCAAACTGAGGGTGGTTTTGGGAACCCTTCAGTTTTGCTATTGGTGTAAGAAGTGAAGTAAATCTTGGGATGACTGTATCCTCAAACTTTGCAGTTTTACTAACTCCAGGTACCTTGTTACCACTAATAACAGTAGTTTATTTTTGTATTTGTATGGAAGGTAGTTTGAATGATTTATTTGTGTATTTTCTTTTGCATGGCTCCTTTTCAACATCTCTATGAGGGAAGATGTTTTTACATTTTTGTTTTGAAACAGGTGATAGATGTATGGAGACAATAATTGTGGGGCAAGTGAGGTGTGAAAATGAATTCCAAATGTAGGTTTCTTGACTATAGAACCATACTATTCCCTAAGATTACTCCCAACTCTGGATTGTGAAATATTGTTTGCACATACTTTGATATATTTTCTTTTCAAAAAAAAAACCATAGTGAGATATTGCAAAAGCATTCTCTTCTCTAGCATTTAATCTTAAAAAAATGCTCTCTATATAATTGGTATAAAGATCTTTAATTGAGGTCTCAGAGTTTCTTATTTAACCAACTACATTTTTCAGAATTATAATATGTAGTTAGTACTCCTAAGTTATTAGAATAAAGGGATGTTGAATAGGAGAAATAAATTCTCTGCCATTAGCACCTTTAGACTTGTATTCTTCTCGAGCTAAAACCTTTTAGCATCCCTTAGTTCAGAGGTAGTCTGACAGGATTTATTCTGAAGTTCTATTCAGAAAGAAAGCATTCCTTAGCAAAAGAGACTGAGATTTTTCTCAAATGCTTTAGTTATTCTTTTTAATCATGATGGTAATAAGATTTATTTTTTTAAATTTTTATTCTTATGTTAATCCCCATACATTACATCATTAGTTTTAGATGAAGTGTTCCATGATTCATTGTTTGTGCATAACACCCAGTGCTCCATGCAGAATGTGCCCTCCTCAATACCCACCACCAGGCTAACCCATCCTCCCACCTCCCTCCCCTCTAGAACCCTCAGTTTGTTTTTCAGAGTCCATCATCTCTCATGGTTCGTCTACCCCTCCGATTTCCCCCGCTTCATTCTTCCCCTCCTGCTACCTTCTTCTTCTTTTTTTTTTCTTAACATATATTGCATTATTTGTTTCAGAGGTACAGATCTGAGATTCAACAGTCTTGCACAATTCACAGCGCTTACCAGAGCACATACCCTCCCCAGTGTCTATCACCCAGTCACCCCATCCCTCCCACCCCACCCCCCACTCCAGTAACCCTCAGTTTGTTTCCTGCAATTAAGAATTCCTCATATCAGTGAGATCATATGATACATGTCTTTCTCTGTTTGACTTATTTCACTCAACATAATACCCTCTAGTTCCATCCACATCGTTGCAAATGGCAAGATCTCATTCCTTTTGATGGCTACATAATATTCCATTGTATATATATACCACATCTTCTTTATCCATTCATCTGTCGATGGACATCTTGGCTCTTTCCACAGTTTGGCTATTGTGGACATTGCTGCTATAAACATCGGGGTGCACGTACCCTTTCGGATCCCTACTTTTGTATGTTTGGGGTAAATACCCAGTACTGCAATTGCTGGATCATATGGTAGCTCTATTTTCAACTTTTTGAGGAACCTCCATACTGTTTTCCAGAGTGGCTGCACCAGCTTGCATTCCCACCAACAGTGTAGCAGGGTTCCCCTTTCTCCGCATCCCCGCCAACATCTGTCGTTTCCTGACTTGTTAATTTTAGCCATTCTGACTGGTGTGAGGTGGTATCTCATTGAGGTTTTGATTTGGATTTCCCTGATGCCGAGCAATATTGAGCACTTTTTCATGTGTCTGTTGGCCATTTGGATGTCTTCTTTGGAAAAATGTCTGTTCATGTCCTCTGCCCATTTCTTAATTGGATTCTTTGTTCTTTGGGTGTTGAGTTTGATGAGTTCTTTATAGATTTTGGATACTAGCCCTTTATCTGATATGTCATTTGCAAATATCTTCTCCCATTCTGTTGGTTGTCTTTTGGTTTTGTTGACTGTTTCCTTTGCTGTGCAACATGATGGTAATAAGATTTAAACAAAAGAATGAATTGAGAGAAATATTTTACTAGCTTCCTTTTTTGTTTGATGGATATTGTTTAATTGTGCCAGTGACAGACAAAATGCTTTCTCTTTTTATTATTTTGAAGTTTCTAACCATTTCGATGTTTATTTATTTAGAACAAGTGGTATCTAGGAAGGATCTTCATGAAAATACATTTGTTTTATTAACTTGATGGTAAAATGAGGCTCATTTCAGATCCACTTGTCATCTAAGGTGATTTTACTCTTGCTATATAGACCATCCCATTATGACCTAGGCATGTGTGCTTTGCTGTCCAGACAATAGACAGTGGTTATGGTCAGACTTAACATGCTCATGAAAGTTATATAGATTTATGAGACTTATGGAAAAGTGTTGCCCTAAAAACATCCTTAGTTAAACTGGTCTTATCATGGCATGTCTATTTTTTAAAGATGCTAAGGACAGACAAGAAGAAAGACTATTAGCAGACTCACTCAAGGAGCTATTTTATTATTTACAGAACCCATGTATGCTTTTTTCTCACATCATTCCACTTGGCAACACGTTGTCTAAATAATATTTGTGTAAATGATGTAGATTTTCTTTGAATCTTTAAAATTCATGAATATTCTTCCATCTACGAAGCCTACAAAGTTAATTAATTCAAAAGACATTTGCTTTTTACCTTTAGTTACCATAATAATTCTTTCTACCTGGTGCGATTATACTTTGTAACCTGCTTATAGCTGTCTGCAATAGTGTAGAGTTGCAGCGATTTAATGACATTTTAAAAACTTTCTTATCTTTAGTATACACAGTAAAAATGAGTAAGTGGCAACCAAGAGAGTCTGAGAAACAATAGCATCCATTAATTATAGTGCTACTCAAGAGGCAGAAACAGGAAAGCAGCAACAAATAGACTTAAGAGCAAGAAACAGAAGATAGAGACTATAGCACTAAGAGGCTAGAATGAGAAATTAGATTCCACTGAGCATTGGTGACATAAACCACTCTGCATTTAATTGATAGATCGCAGGACTTAGCCAGACAGGTAAGCCTTCCAGGCTTCTAGGCTTCTTTCCAATTCTGCACCTGAGAAAGCTGAAAGCCTTTATTTTAATAGCTTAGTAAATGATAGTTATCTGGTATCTTAGGCTCACAGGAGAGAGTTGCTATGGAGCTAAAAAGGATTATAATGGCTCCCTAGATGAGCTTGGGGCTTGTACACTGTTACCTGAGGAGCTGGATATGAGTCTGCCCTACAGGGATGAGCTGGGGAGAAGTCTTTAAAAAGATCCAGGTGAAATCAGATATAACAAAATTTACCTAAAACTGAAGAGAAATTGTGAGCAACCTTTGGTTGTGTAACACATTCTTTGACCTCAAAAACATTTGAAAATATATTGACTCATGCATATACCCCCCCCCCCCACACACACACATATAACTCATATTGTTTGAAACTCCAGTTTAAGCTGAAGTTTCAAGATAGGGAAAATTATCCCTGTAACCACGTTGTGGTTTTGTGCACACTTTTTAAAAATAAAGGATACAATTTCTAATTCACAGAGTTGCTACTCTATCTACACCTATAGATATCTGTATCCGTATCTTTTTTTTTTTTTAAGATTTTATTTATTTATTTGAGAGAGAGAGTGAGAGAGAGAAAGAGCACAAGAGGGGGGAGCGGGAGAGGGAGAAGCAGACTCCCTGCCGAGCAGGGAGCCCGATGCGGGACTCGATCCAGGGACTCCAGGATCATGACCTGAGCCGAAGGCAGTCGCTTAACCAACTGAGCCACCCAGGCACCCCTCCGTATCTATTTTTAAGTCTGCTTTCTTTTAGGAATATTACATTTTAAACATTAAGACATATTTCTGGCAAGCAAACACTATAGAAACATGAAATTAATTGAGAATTTAAAAATATATAATGTATTGGAACATAATTTACACTTGTACTAATTGCTAGAGAGTCACTGGTAGATACACTTGGCTGTCACAGGAGACCTGAGCAAATGAAGAATGAGAATTTTCCCTGTCTTATGATTTAAGGGTCTGGCTAGGCATTTGTAGTGACACAGGGAAGCAGGAACTTAGGCCTTAAAATAGAAATACCTGAAAGGGAGAGGTTTTAAAAAAATTAAGTCAACTGCGGGAGTGCAGAGGTGAGCCATTGACTGATAAGGAAACACTCTGTTCAGAGATTTTAATATTCCCTGGGTCTTTTTCCAAGTTAGAAATGGCTAGATAGGGGTGAGAACGAGCCTGAAGAAGTGTATTTCAACAGATGGGAGGCAAAAGAGAGAGGGTTGTAGGTGACAAAAATTCTCCCCTTGTCCAAACTCTAGCTGGGCTCCTCTGAGCCCTTTCTTGACTAGGCCTCAACCTTGACCTTTAAAGACTTGAATAAAACACTTAACATTCTTTCTAATAGCACAAGACTGCATTCTTAGGATGATCCTAGCCCTGCTTAAGGAGCCTGCTTGAGAAAACTCAAGGCTGCCAAAAGAATTTACTATTTGTTCTAGCTAATACCTAAAGATGGGGCCCCATCTTTAGGAGTCTTTAGAATCCATGGAGTCACAGTCTCCATGGATTATAAGAACCTAACTTCCATAAGTGCTAGTTAACAAACCCAGGTGGGTTTCACATGGACCGTCATCCCCTTCTTTCTACTTTTTGTAATTTTTTACCTCTCTGACTCTGTTGAGTCCCCGCTCACCCCCTCCCTATTTTCTCATTCTCTCTTTAAATGGCTTTAGTCACCTCTGTATAAATTAAAGTTGAGTTCAGTTTACACTGGAAACTTTGCCCTATTGCACTAGTATATTACTAATTAAGATCTGTCCTTACCACCTTAAGTAGTGTCTCACTATGTTTATCTTTGATAAGGAGAAGAGGAAATTGTGTCTTCAGTACTGAGGACCCTTATCCATGTGTATTTGTGCCCTGGCCATCCAGCTGTCTAAGAGACATTGCTGTCATCAGAAGGGGGTAGAGAGAGGCAACTGATATCTTTTTGGCATCACATGGTACTTTTAATACCATGTGAAGTACATAAAAGTATCTTATATTGATTAATTTAATCATAACAGCAGCTGTACGAGAAAATGAGGCTTGGAGAAATGTAGAAACTTGCTAAAATTCAAATGGTCAGTATCAGCTGGATTCTGACCTGGGTATGTCTGACGCCAAAGGTTATGTCTGCCCTTCTGCACACTATTTCCATAGATGGCAACCACGCATGTTACGGAAATTGCACTAGGGATAAGAAATAAAACTGAAGTCCACTGATATAAACTGGAAAAGTCCAGAAGGAAAAAGAAGGACCTTGACACCAAGGGCAAGGCAGGAGCCCAATTAACAGATCTGGGCCAGCTTCCTGATGTTGACAAACTGGTATAGGAGACCTCATGAGGGTGGCCGTTCAGATCCGGGGCTATATTTGGTTCATTTCTCTGGTCAGGTCTCAGAGTTAGCTTTGAGAACAGGAAGGAGGGTTGACAGTATACAGGTAGGAAAATAGGGGTTGGCATCTGGAAACTGAGCGAACACAATCAGTGCTGTAAGAGTCTCTCAGATAAAGAGTGAATTTATTACTTAAGGCATAGTGAAAGTTATGCATAAGTGAATTGTCTACAGAGAATGCTTTTAAGTCATCAGTTCCAAGGAGTGATTACAGTTCATAGATTAAAAGATCATATATTTGTGTATAGATAGCTACCAGCAATACATCATCTCCTCTGAATATTCTGGATGCTAAGATTTATGACGGCAGCTGCTAACAAGCCACCACATATGAGTGGTTATATTGCCGATATAATGTGGTTGAGATAATGTTTTTAGGCTAAAATCTTCCCATTGATTTATTTTCCTTGTTTCCCTTTTATTATTAAATTGCTCAATAAACTTGCAATGGATTCTGAAACATGTGCTTCTAAAATTATTGAAGAGTTTTGAGGAAATTTGAAATTGCTCAGGGGAAGAGAATCCATCAAGTTGCCTTTTAACTTCATTAAGGCAAGGAAAAACTGGTATCTTATAGCAAGTGATCAGGTTTTTGGGGTGTTTTTGTTTTGTTTTGTTTTTTAAGTTTCAGGCAGCATTTGTAGACACTCCTGTCTCACCCTAAACCTACACCCTCAATAATACCATTTTCTTTCTGAAAACTTTCTAATAAATTTCTTTCTGAAAACTTTCTGAAAATAACTTTTTTGAAGCAACTTTGCAGGACAGGGTCAGGGGTCTGAGCTTCAAGAACCTGAATGAGGGGGGCGCCTGGGTGGCTTAGTCATTAAGCATCTGCCTTCGGCTCAGGTCATGATCCTGGGGTCCTGGGATCGAGCCCCGCGTCGGGCTCCCTGCTTAGCGGGGAGCCTGCTTCTCCCTCTCCCACTCCCCTGCTTGTGTTCCCTCTCTTGCTGTGTCTCTCTCTGTCAAAGAAATAAATAAAATCTTAAAAAACAACAAAAAAAAAGCTGAATGAGGATGAAACACACTTGAATTGAAGTTGTTCTCACAGGCCCAGCAAAATTTATCTCTGGGCCATATTCTCATGACTAATTCTTTTTCCTTCCACTCAGTAAGTACCATTCACATTCTGAAGGGGAAGAAGAGAGCAGAAAATGTAGTTGTATTAGTGAGAGTGATCCTTTTTCACTCAGTCCATGACAACCTAGCCCCTAATGTCCAGTGGACTGCTGTGCAGACAGACTCACAGCAGACAGTGGGACTGTGTGTGCAACATGATGACCTGTGATCCCACCCAGGGTGTGGGCATAGGCATGTCTATAACAATGTGTGGGAGAGTGGAAAGATGACAAATAGCAGTTTTTTTAGAATCATCAGAATCAAGATAAATTGAAAAGGCCCTCTGGAATCTTTATCTCCTCAGACTCTTATCCCCTTGGTACAAAGCAGCAAAGGTTGCCTATAAATATAATTACAATAAAGAACTCAGGAGATATGAACATTATGAGGAAAGCCATAAAAATAGTTCAAAATATTTGTATAGAAAAATTTTTAAAAAGCAAGAAAAAAGAGAAGATCGCAGATTTAATTATACAAAGTGAGTCTTAATTTAGTTTCTTGTTTATATGTTGTGAGTATTGGAAAAAGGGAGTGAACATTTTTACATAAGATTTGGTTGGGATAATAGAGGTGTAGTGCATGCCCAGAACTTCCACCAAATTCTATCACAACAGACAGTTTCAATGTCCCTTTTTTTCTTAGTCAATAGCATGCATAACTCTGTTGAGTTAGATAAAATGTGTGTGCCTGGCACATTCTAAGTGTTTTACATGCAATATTTGCTTTGACGTACACAGGAACCTTAAGTAGTAAATACTAATATTACTCCCTTTTAACAGATTAGAGAAAACGAGGCCCAGAGAGAAAGCTGTTTCAGTAAAGCAAATAAAACCCAGAACACGTATATGCAGTGTAAGAGCTTGTGCTTTACCAGTTAATGTGATACAACCTCCCACTGGGTTTACTCTTCCCTAACTGGAAGCCCCCCTCCTCTGCCCTCTATCTAAATTCCTCCTATGCCCCTTAACACTTTCTGTCTTCCATTACAGTAATCTATGTGCACATTTTATCTTTTTGACAGCAGGAATAACACCTCAATCATGTTTTTAACTCCTCCACTGTCATTCACATGTCATTCATTCAACACTTGTTGAATGAATAATGAAGCATTTCATTTCATGAGAAAGTTTCTGAAAAAAAGAAAGTGGAGGAAGAAAATCACAGCTAAAGTCAAAGGCAATTCTTCAGAATGTCAAATAGTAAAATAATGTTGGCTCAGTTTATTATTTATATAAGACACAGTTTACTTGAAAGAATATAATCAGACTTGATCAAAACATCAAAACAAACAATATGGATATTTCAGTTTTGGATGCACAAATGATAATATTAACTCTAACTGCTTAGATATTAGCTCATGGAAATTGTTTTTTAGTGCATTACAGTGTTTCCCTGGAATGGTTAACATTCTGGAAACACTGAAATTATTGTTAAATTTTCTTAGTGATGAGGAAGGAAATATAAAAGTCATCAAAATGGAGATGATTATTCGTAAAACCTGATTATTCTTGATGTATGCCATAACTTTGGAAAACCTAGTCAAGACATTTCTGCAAAGAAAATAGGCAAATGATAATTATTTATTTACGTTTTATCTATTTATCTTCTTACATATCCATCTGACCACTTTGTTATTATTATCATTATTATAAATTTCAGTATAATTAACATACTGTATTATGTTAGTTTCAGATGTACAATATAGTGATTGAACATTTCTATACTTTACTCAGTGCCCATCACATCACTCTTAATCCCCATCCCCTATTTCACCCATCCCCCCACCCACCACCTCTCTGGTAACTACCAGTTTTAAAAGTCTGGGGTTTTTTTTTGTTTGTCTTTTTCTCTTTGTTCATTTGTTTTGTTTCTTAAATTTCATGTATGAGTGATCCGTACGACCGCTTTAGGAAAAGCTGTAAAAGCCAGAAAACTTAAAAAAATTAAATTACCTACAAATTGTAAGCATGTAAAAATGGTAATTGATAGTTTTGTCAGTGTTAATTGCCTGGTTTTAAAAATGTACTATGGGGCGCCTGGGTGGCTCAGTCGGTTAAGCGACTGCCTTTGGCTCAGGTCATGATCCTGGAGTCCCGGGATCGAGTCCCGCATCGGGCTCCCTGCTCAGCGGGGAGCCTGCTTCTCCCTCTGACCCTCCTCCCTCTCGTGCTCTCTGTCTCTCATTCTCTCTCTTGCAAATAAATAAATAAATAAATCTTTAAAAAATAAAAATAAAAATGTACTATGGTTATGTAAGATGTTTCATTGAAGAAAGTGGGATGAAGGGACACAGGGACTTTACTATCTTTGCAGTTTCTTGTGAATCTTAAATTATTCCAAAATAAAAAGTAAAAAACAAAGCAAAACAAAAAAGAACCCATGACCCAGAGATAACAATATTTCAATATTGTTCAATATTTCAAAAATCTCTTTCCAGTATCGAAAAAGAAATTTCTAACACCTCTTTCTCAGAACTATGCAAATTTGAATAGAGTTCAAGAATCTTACTCTAAATATGTGTCCATCTGTCTGTCTATCATTGTTATCATTAAGTTTAAGATCTGTGATGAGGAATGTTGTAAGTCTCCCTATGAAATAATAATTTTTCTCAAAGATTTCTCTTTAAGTCTACATTTAATTCCCTTCTACTTTTTAAGGGCCTGATGCAAAGCTATCCCATTCCATGAGGAACATCCCTGGTGGAATGACAGGAGAGAAAAAGGGGAGCACAGGTTTCCTAGTTGTTCTTTGTAATTCTGTATTGTCTCCTGTTTCCCCAAGATGGTGTTATTTGTTCCTTCTGTTTTCTAAGAGCATGATTGCAACTGTTTTTAGTATAAGTTCTTTTTTCTTTATTCAAATTAATTATTTAGAGCTGAATTGTGAAATAAAGTGTACGTTTCTTAATGTTTTACCCATGCCATATTTCTTTCTGTCTATCTCTAGACCGTAAGATGGTGGATGCAGAGAGTTGTGATTTGCTTACAGATTACTTCTTCCCTCCATTCTGTGTTAAGCCAAATAATTCAGTGTCATGGATCTAGAGAGGAATCATCAAGGAAATGGACTCTTCAACTCATTTTTTAAGAAAAATAATATTTCCTAGAGATTCTCAGGAAAAAATATTCCCAGATGGGACCTGGGAGCCCTTTGTATTTTTCTTCTTATCTGAACATATATGTCTGTTGTTCATAATTAAGGCATTCTGGGATCACTGTTCCATTTCCTGTAGGATCACTGTCTTTCTGAACCAAGGGCTAGTGAGTAGCGTTCATGTATTTTGGAAGTAACATTCACTAGCAGTAGGGGAGGTTGGACTCTGGGCATTTGGTTTTTCAGCATCTGTAAAGAAATCCAGACTTTAAAGTGACATCAAATCAAGCGCTATTGGATTTCAGATAGAGATGGAAGATGAGGATGGTAAACTTGATAACTGAAGATCGGAGGTCCTTTTCCTATTTTTGTACTCGGCCTCTGTCTCCCTTATTAAATTTTTCACTAGCCAGGCTAGACCAGAACTCAGATTCATATATAATGAGTATTTCCTCATTATATATAACTGAGTTCATACAATGAAGATTCATACTCACTGCACATTTATTAAAATGGAGTGGCTATATATATCCTATTGCAGTGAAGCACTAAAAAAAATAGTCAGAAGTATTCTAGTTGTTTGCTGCCGGCGGTGGTAATATCTGGACTGGGGTGAGAAAACACATTGTTGGTTGAAATAATTCCATTTTCTTTGTAAACCCCATTGTTCTACATTCTCTTGATAAATCTAGAACTAACTAAAATCTTCTTGTTCACAGTGAGGGTTGTTTATGTGCAATTTGGTATTATATATTATCAAAGTGTGCTTTTTCTCTGTAAGATTGAGCCTGGATTTTTGTCATCCAGCTGTTTTTGTCAACAAGACAAAAGGAGATTTGAGATTCTTATGTGCAAGTGATGGCATTATATTATATATAAGACACTGATACGGACTATGAAATGCTTAAGTAGATGTCCTTTGGAGCTTCTGTTTCTGTTATGGCACTAGAAATACATTCCCCCGAAAGGAAAATAAAGTAGGGCGAACAGATAAAAAAATAAGATTGCATTTTATTAGCCAGTTTTATTTTTCTGATGTAAGTTTATTTTCACTAAGAATAAAGATAGTTCTGTGTGCTGACAAATTAATACCTATTAGCTTTTAAAAATGTGGTTTATCTGAAAGTACTTAAAGATTATTCTAATGACAAAATTTTATAAAGATGCATCTTTAAATATTCCTTTCTGAGCAATACAATACTGAAATTATAAAAATGATAATTAACCAGTCCTGAACTTTCTTTGGTTGAAAAAGTAAGCCTTTTTATGAATAATAGGTGTTTTTAAAGTTATACAGGTAAGAGTTAAGGGCAATTCTTTCGCTTTAAAAAGGTCTTCAGAGATATAGGTGTGTTGGTTTCTTTGTTTTACATGATGACTAACCACCAAATGTTTGGGAATGTATATATGGTTAACCTGAATATTCTGTTTTCTTTCTGTGTAGCTTACAAGTTGTACATGCTAGTACTTTTTTGCAATCCCTATAACACAACTGCAGTGAATATATATATATAATATGTAATATATAGATAATATTAAGGTCCAAATCAATTTCATATTGCTTTAGAACGTTCATTTGTTTCTTATTGTTAATAAGAAATTAACATATTAAAAGATTATAGGGATCCCTGGGTGGCTCAGTCAGTTAAATGTCTGCCTTCAGCTCAGGTCATGATCCCAGGGTCTGGGATCAGGTCCCGCATTGGGCTCCCTGCTCAGTGGTGAACCTGCTTCTCCCTCTGCCTCTGCCTCTCTCTCTTTCTGGCAAATAAAAAAAAAAAGATTATATTAAATCCTTTCATACATTTAAAATAGGACCAGACAAAGTAACCTAAGTCAATGACAGGTTTCCCTCTCAGCTTCTTGTTTGTTTTACCACATTTCATAGAGAACGCTCTTTCTCTGACATCAGTAAGACAATAATACTATTCTGATAATGGAAGACAACAGGCCCTCTGCTCGTCTACCCGGCACTACTATAAAGAGCAGGAATTTGTGGCAAAAGGGGGAATTCATGCTGATGTTCCCACCAGATTTTATAAAGTAACTAGGAATGTTGACTTTTATCTGAAATCCCTTGATTTTTTAAATGCTGAAAATTTGATTTTTAAAAATACAGTGTGTAGGCCAAACAGACACTTCTACAGGCTGGATTCAATTTGTGCCGCAACTTGTGAAATGTGATTTAGAGAATGTAATGCTTCGGGCCGACATTGTTATGGCCCTGGGACTTAACAATGCTCCCTTCTTAACCTGAGCAGGAAGGCAAGCAATATTGTTGTAATTATTATTGTTTCTTCACACTCATGTTTATGATAAAGGTTTGCAGTGTTTTCTTAAAGCTCTACCGAAAACATAAGGAGAAGTATCCTTAGCCAATATTCTAAGTTTCCCTGCTTGTTTTAAGTCCCTCCAGTACCCGTGGCTTCCAAAATTCTGATTTCCAACTGCTTTTCTCTGTTTATTATCATTTCCTATGTTTGTAGGGTGTTTGGATGACTGGCTCCAATGTATCTTAACTAAAAGCACTTACAATATTCAGGTCATAAATTAGACTTGCAGTATCTAAATGAATTTTGACTCAGGCGTTTAACCTACCTGTGAATTTTATAACACTTTCCCATTAAAAAGGGAAAAATATAAACTGTTGAAAGATGATTATTAGTTATTCAGCCACATGTGGTAGTACGCTTAAAGATTTTATTTTCCTCAGAAACTACTACTACTTATAAAGCTCATCCATCATCTGTAATGAGAGCTGTCAGGAATATTTAGTGAGAAATAGCTGCTTGATATGCTAATTGCAGCCCCTCAGTGAATTCATTTTGTTCAGCTTCTTGACATTAATGGTTTTCATAATCTAATGAATGATGTGTGCAATAGAAGCAAGGCCACAGGGAAAGATCATATAAAGTTAAAGTAGGGAAAATCTTTATCCGTATTTGCATCCATTTAGTAGGATGCATTTTATATATATCAATATTTATCTTGACTTTTACTGATTTCTACTCGAAGATATCATTTGGAATTAGGAATTCTAGTGTACTTACTGCCAGTTTGCCTTCCCTAGTGGTACAGTTGCTTTGGCTTCTCATTTGGTCTGGTTAGTAAAAATGCTCACGAGGAGTGATTTTTTACATCCTCAGAAGTACATGAGAATTTTGAGTCCTTAAGATGTTACTGATTTACAAGCAAAAAGCAGTTGGAAACATGGAAGTGCTGATGCAATCAATAATAATTTGATTGGTTAAATCGAGAGTACCGTTCTGAGCTCTCTATTCTCTAGGGCTATGTGTATGATTAATTTATATGAACCTCTTTTGCATCATGGCTTTAAAAATAGGATAGATGCACATTTGTCAGGGACAGTTAAGTAGGGTGCTGCCTGAGGATGGAGATGTAAATGACCTCTCAAGATCCCTTCCAGTCTTGTGATTTTATGAATCTGTAGTAATCAAAGTGGAGTCACTCAACTCAGTACTTATGAACGCGTTGTATTGCTTATAAGGTTATATAGATATATATAAAACTGAAATCAAGGGTAGTCCCTAACATTTCTCAGCAGCTTTCAATTCCATTTTTAAAACAAGGTATTTAAAATAAATATTTTAATTCCTTTAAATGTAGATATTAACACATTTTAAACTCTAATGACAACAAATTATATTTTTTTAGCTAATGAAGCACTGACAGATTTGAAGTACTTTTTTTTTTTTTTTTTTTTTGCTAGATCTGTTATCTTGTATGAGCTGGGTTACTGTGAAAAAACAGCATACTTTTTAAAAGATACGTATAAGAGGAATCCTAATTCTGTGGTTAGAGAAGAAAGGGACTTTTTTCCTCAGTAGAGAAAAAAGAAAATTTTACCTAACTAAATGTCCAGGTTTTTAATAAAACAAGTAAACAGAATTCATAGACATAATAGGGCTAATTAATTTATTGGTTATCATACTTTTTGTGGCCAGTCACTCTTTTTCTCTTTCCGTTCTACAATAGATTTTGTGTTTGCAGACAGCAGTTTCGAAATTAGGAAGTAAGTAGTAACTGATTTCATATTGATCTGATTTTATGTCCTCTGGTTGCATAGCATGTAGTTTTGTTTAATATAACCAACTACACTGTGAACACTTAAGTCGTCTGCATCATCTCTGAATGCCTGTGAGCCAGATTGTCTTGGTTAGAACATAGACTTGCCGGCTGTATGATATTGTCCAAAGCACCTCAGTTCTCTGTACTGCAGTTTCCTCAAGTGTGAGGTGGGGATTATAACGGAACCTTTATCAAAGGGTTGCTGTGAGATTTAAAAAGATAAAAGTACTTAGAACAGAGCCTTACATATTAGTCCTCAGAGTGTGTTGGCTATTTTTACTCGTTTAACAAGTATTTGGTGAATGCCTACTAAGGTGCTCTTCTAGTCATGGGGACACTACAAAAAGCAAAAGATAAAAATCTCTGATTTCATAGAATTTATATTCTTATAGTCTTAGAGCATTTATTATTCTTAAATCATGTGACAGGGTATTGAAAAGGTATGTAGTAGTGTTTACTAACCAGGTGAATGAATGAGTGGATGCATGAGTGAATGACTAAATGAATACCTGAATCTGTGACCCACTTGCTCTTCCTATTTCCCAGGCAGAGTGAACAAATATAAAACAGAGGTTAACTCACAGTAGGGCAATAAGGCAAATAGCCCTAGAAGTGGGCTACTCATCTGGCAGCCATGCTTATTCATGGGTGTCACGGAAAGCCAGATTGGAAAGTGCCACATTAAAGGGCTGATTGTGAACCCATAAAAATGTCTTTTCAATGCGTAGAGGAGTCCATAAATCTCTGCACTTCCACTCTTAACTTACTAGTAAATGAGATATCAAGGACTTCTAGTAAACTTTTGGTCCAAAAATAATCTTCCCTCATGAGTGTCTGCAAATGCACTGTTAGCAAGCCCTCTTTTGGTTTTACATCTGGATATTCAGTTGTCCAGACATCATTTGTTGAAAAAACTACTCTTCCCCTCAATGAATTGTCTTGAGACTCTTGTCAAAAAAAAAAAAAAAATAGATGTAAATATTTTGTTCTAGACTCTCAGTTCTATTTCATTGGTCTGTGGTTATCTTTTTGCCAGTACTACAGTCTTGATTATTATAGTTTTATAGTAAGTTTTGAAATTAAGGAAGTCATCAAATTTGTTCTTCTACAAGATTATTTTGGCTTTTCTGGATCCCTTGCATTTCCATATGAATGTTAGGATCAGCATATTAATTTCCGCAAAAAGGCCAACTCTGATTGTCATGGGGATTGTGTTGAATCTATGTATTACCATCTTAACAATATTAATCCTTCCAATCCATGAACATGGGGTGTCTCTCCATTGTTTTTATGTTTTCTTTAATTTCAATAATGCCTTACAGATTTCCGTGAAATCTTGTACTCTTTTTGTTAAGTTTGTTCCTAGCTACTTAATTTGTTTTCATATTATTGTAAGTGGAATTTTTGAATTAATTTCATTTTTGGATTGTTTATTACTAGTGTATTGATATACAGTTGAGTTTTATATGTTGATCTTGTATCATTTAATCTTGATGAAATCATTAATAGTTCTAATTTGTGTGTGTGTGTACGTGCGTGTATGTGTGTGTATTCCTTGGGATTTTCTATATACATGACAATGTTTAGAGATAATTTTATCTTTTTCTTTCCAATTTATGTATTTCTTTACTAATTTTTAAAAAATATGAATATCACCAAAACTTTTGTGAGAGATTAACACATTTAGCCACCAACATTTAATGGCATTGATTTTATTAGTTCTTCCTTTCTATGTTACAAGAAAGGCAGAGGTAAGAGACTGTTTCCAAATTACATGATTAAAAAGAGTCAGTGAAAGAAGAAGCAAGCATACAGGTGATCTACCTAGCTTAACTTTACTCTTTCATCTGGAAGGTACCCCATTCCTTGATTACCTGGTCTCATTTTCTGTCTCTAGAGAAATTGGGAGGTATGGCAGAACTCAGTGTGTCATCTTTTACTAGAAGTTCACAGAAGAGGGATTAATGAGTAGGTTTGGTTACTAATTTGTAGACCTTATCCATTCTATCAACAGATTTAATTGGTGTTTCCATTTTCAATAAGAAATGCCAGCTCATGTAAGACAATTAAATCTATTTTTCAAATCATAATTCTGAGTCACTACATCAACTCTCTGAAATATAAATCTATCACATTTACTACATTCACTTCATCCATGAATTATGTATTTCAATTGAGAAAGTAATTAAGTTTGCTTGACATGATTTACTTTTTTACAAATGCACTGGGCTCATTGCTCATGTTTTCATTATATTTCACTCATTTGTAGTTATTTTGGTTAGTGGTTTATGAATGATGCCACAAGAGATTGAAACTTGGCTTATAGGCAGCCTAAGAATTCTTAGAGAAGGTTAACAATGAGCTTCTTCTAGCTTATTGTAGTTTCCTCAATTAATTTCTTTTCAAAGTAATAGATCATGTAACAATTCTGAAAATTACATTAACTGATTTTTCTTAGACTGAGTAGAAAATATTTAAAATTTATTACTACATAAATATTACATTTTTCCGACTATATGAATACCCATCTTTATCAGTATGTCTATGTTTCTAAATCATTAAGTGGATAATGCATTTTGGGTTTGTCTTGGATTATATCTCACCCATGTATCATTTAAGTCTCTCTCATACTCTGATATGGCAAAACAAAATCAAATTATTAGGATGAATTATTGGATGAGTATTATATGTAAGGTGTGTAGGATATAATTTCTTTCTATAAAGCGGTTAAATTATTAATTTCATCTTTTAAAAATACTCAACATATTTTATTCCTTTTTTTTGAATGAATTATGTTAACAATGTCTTCAGAGTCATGATTTATTTTTACTGTAGTATAGTCCTAATGCAAATCAATTTTACCACTCCAAATATATAATTTTATTTCCTTCTTAACCTTTTTATTTTTTTTTAATTTTATTTTATTATGTTAGTCACCATACGTTACATCATTAGTTTTTGATGTAGTGTTCCATGATTCATTGTTTGCATATAACACCCAGTGCTCCATTCAATATGTGCTCTCCTTAATACCCATCACCAGGCTTCCTTCTTGATCTTTTTATTACAAACTATTTCAAACATATACAAAAATAGACTGAAGACTATAATGTACTTCCATATGTCTGTCATGCAGCTTCAATAATTATGATCTCATGGCCATCGTTTCCTCATATACACTTCCACTCATTTCCCCCTTTTCTGTAGTATTTTAAAGCTATTTCCATTCCTCATCTTAATTTATTAATAGACATTTCAATACTTCTCAAAATGAAGAATTCTTTTAAAATAATCATAATACCATTATAGGATTTTAATAATAATTTATTAATATCAAATATCTGGTCAATGATAAAATTTCCAGTTGTCTCATAGATGTCATACATTTTTCAGTTGTTTAGTTCATATGACCTACTGTTTTCTGTGGTGTAGACTTTGCTGATTGTGTCCTTAACTGAGTAAAGATATGATTAGTATGAACATGATTAGTATATTCTAGTCTCTATACTTATTCTGTTGGTAGTTAGTTCTAGTGGATTGAAAGATTTATATATATATGTATATATATATATATATATTTTTTTTTAATACACTTCATGGGTAGTAGAATGTTCTTCTCTTAGGAGGTGCAAAAATCTGCATGGCTTTCTTTTCATGATGATAATAACTGTTGATGTGTAATGCCTATCCATTAATTTGTTAAAGGTAGTTTTGTGTGTGTGTTTGTGTGTACACATACATATGCATATATTGTCATATATTATAATTTATATGAATTTACACACACACATTCTTTGTCTCTATCTCTCTCTCACACACACACACGATTTCTCATTTACCAACTTGTGTTATGTGTAAAGCATAGGTTCTGTAAATGAGGACCCCACTTGTGCATGAAGAAATATTATAGTTTTGATTTCTAAGAGTGACTTTTCCACCCACAGGACCATATAAATGCTCTTTTCCTTGTTTGCTCTTCTCACACAAGCCTATGGAGTAATTTTTTTCTTGTCCTATCATGGGCACTAACCTCTCCTATGCTTACTGCCATCCCTAATGTTTTGATCTAAAACCCTCATAAGCCACTAGCCATGAGTTGTTGTTCACCATTCTGGCTTTGAATTGTCTCTTCATTAACCAGTGATATCATATTGCTCCATTTGAGCTTAGCTATTAAAAACATAATAATATTTATTTGTGTTTTAGAGTGGATATTTTTCTATGTCAGCTTGGTCAGCCATATTTCCTGGAAGTTTTCTCAACACATTGTGTGTGTGTGTATGTGTGTGTATATACACACATATGACACTTTTCCTGAGATCATATCTTTCAAATGTGTAAACATATAATGTAATGTAAACATCCTTTTCTTTGAAAAATATTCCATTATTCATACAAAACTTTATTTAAAGTAATGTGACTAAATATTGTACTTATTTAATATTATGTATTATATGCACTTTAGTTTTGTAAGAATTCATAGAGTGAGATGGGTCTAAATTATCAAAATGTAGATACATTGTTGAAAATGGAGATACAAAACATTTGCCCCTATTGGAGATATTTAAGATCAAGACTTCCAACATATTAGGTTCTTCGTGTAAATCCTAATATGAATTATTAATCCATAACTTAAATAACTATTTTAGTAGTCTAAAATATTAAGTCTTAAATTCAAAAATTAAAATTCACAATATTTAATATTAATAATGCTTTTTTAATAATAACTCATTTTTGCAATAAGCAGTCACATCTGACATATCAGTTTTATTAATGATACTAGAACTCAGTTCCCATGGATGTCCTACCATTTCAATGGCTGCTGATTCCTTTACATCACCTTTTAACACTATTTCTTGTGTCATGACTTTTGGACTTCCTAAATTTCTAAAACGGCAGGCTATGAAGGAATCATTTACATTGAAATTGAATATTTCTTATAGCAGACTGCTAATTTTTAAAGTTCAGTAGCTCTCTAGTGGTCTCATAAGAGAATGTAACTACCTCTAAATTATTACATTGTAATAAATATGGAAATGAATGTTCTTATTATATCCTTTTCTTCTTCTTACCTGACAGGAAGGAACATTATAGATGGCTTTACATCATCAGTAACTAAGAGAAAATCAGGTAGATGTTCTGTTTCATCCTTTCATGGTTCTATCAGATATATATTCAGTAATTTGTTTAATGATTTGCCTGTAAAAAGCAACAGAGCTGAATTATTTCTCCTTCACCAATTATCAAAAACACATAGCATGTTACCATACTAAAGCAGATATCCATGTCAGATTGTGCCCCAATTAATTGGCAGCAGAGTATACAGACAGGAGAAACAAGCAGAGTTACACAGAGCCTGGAGTTTAGGGAACCAAACTGTGACTCCCCGGGAAAGACTGATTGTAAAGCAGCTAAAAGGAAACGTGGCAGATCTGGTCCAGTTCCAGATCAGAAGGAGAGACCTGATACTGTAGTGTGGGAATAGATACTCGACTTTCTTGAAAATAAGAGCCAGAGTATAAGTAGATCTCTTTGTTTGTTATGTTTGAATGTAATTTACAAGTCTACATACTTACTGCAAAAACTCACTTATAATGACAAAAATGTTAATATGACTCCTTGCTGCTTACCTCTCCCATGGGAGCCATCTTTGCCTTTGATAACTATCCTCTAACATGGTTCTCTAATGGCTCCCAGTTTATTCAGAGACACTTTGGGTAGTCCCAGGAGTTAGAAACTCATGCAAATTAGATCTCACTGATTCTGAAGACTCATCATGATGGGAAACTTAGCTCACTTTTACACTATTTCTCCATCACATATTTTTATATTCAGTTATTTACAGTTCTGTGTAATAATTCCTACAAGATATGAAATAATAGGAAATAGATACAAAGATAATCACAGAACATATTTACAACTATTCAGACCTATGTATTGGTATAGTCTTAGAAATTCACATTTGAAATCCCTTAATCACTTTCCTTTATGACATGTGGGGAAAGACATCAAACATTCCAGAAATCACATAGGAAAAAGAGACCTAGTAATGCAAGCATTCATGGGGTAATGTGAATTGTCAGGAAAAAGCAAGTGTAAAGTTCAAGCTTTCCAGCTGGGTTTCAGAACTGAGTTTCCAAATGGCAACCTCCTCTCTTTCTCTTCATATCGAAGTACCAAGAACTTTCAAGTGTACCTGTTAAGTAGCTTTCAAATCTGTATAGTTGTTTCTATTGCTTTCATCTTAGTTCTCGACACTGTCTTCTTTCTCAAAGATATCTCTGAGTACCTCCTAAATACCATTTCTGTGTATATTTCTCTGCTTCCTCATAGCCCATTATTCCCATTATATCCTAATCAATCATTTACAAAAAATATCTGATTATTATATTCCCTTTGTAATACCTTTCAGGGAATTCTGACCTAGAGTAAAATGTAAAAATGCTCACCTCTGTCTATGAAGGCCTAGATTACTTAGTCCGTAATTATTAGTCTTTTTTTTTTTTTGCCTAGGATATTCTTTCTCCCACATTTTGCCTAAGTAAAAATTTCATTTTAAGTGTTATTTTCTCGGGACACCTGGGTGGCTCAGTCGTTGAGCATCTGCCTTTGGCTCAGGTCATGATCTCAGGGTCCTGGGATCGAGCCCCGCATCGGGCACCCTGTTCCATGGGAAGCCTGCTTCTCCCTCTCCCACTCCCCCTGCTTGTGTTCCCTCTCTTGCTGTGTCTCTCTCTGTCAAATAAATAAAATATTTAAAAAAAAAAAGTGTTATTTTCTCAGAGAAGCTTTTGCTTCCTGTCCCACATCCATTATGTTCTTACTTCTCATCAAATTCTCTTTCTTCTCAGAGTACTTCTGTTAATTTCTAATTACAAATATATGGCATGATTTTTGAAAATGTCTGTCCTAATTGAAAATTGGCTCCTGTATCTCCAGGATGTAATAGGATTTTTGCACATAGAAAGTGCTCGGGAAAGAGTTGTTGGATGAGTGAATGACTCCTAGGTGGGCGGGGGGGGGACAGGAAATTTGGAAGAGGGAGTCATGTAGAAGCTTTCATCTTCTTTGGGATAATAGTAGTCAAATGAAATGATTATTATCAGTTATCATCCTTAGACTTACAACCATTCAAAAACTATTTTCTTTTTAATGTTTAAAATTATTTTTATGTAGGAATTTATGCCATTTCTAAAAATGAATGAAAGACCAGTAAGTCAGCACAAGTACTTGGATGCTTTTTGGAATTAGTTAGGCAAGATTGATAAAACAATATCATTTGACAATAAATTTCCAGTTTGTTATTATCTGTAAACAATTTAGATTTTAACTAATAGCAGAAAATATTTACAGCGTTAGACAATGCAGTAACAGTTCATATAATGGTACTTTGACTCTAAGGAGAAGATGATTTTGCTTGATTAAAATATTAAGTTGGTGGGGTGCTGGGTGGCTCAGTCGGTTAAGCATCTGCCTTCAGCTGAGGTCATGATCCCAGGGGTCCTGGGATGGAGCCCTACATCGGGCTCCCTGCTTGGCGGGGAGCCTGCTTCTCCCTCTCCCTCTGAGCTCCCCCTGCTTGTGCTCTCTCCCTCCCTCTCTCTTTCTCTCAAATAAGTAAATAAAATCTTTAAAGAAAATATTAACTTGGTGTAGAGGAATAAATTGTAACACATCTCCCATTAAATGAAGCTCCCAGTAAAATTAGAGTTTCCCCTTGCAGATAGGAATGAATTGGTTAGAATTACATTGGAAAATGCAGCCCATAAAATAAAAATTTATTTTGTCATATGATACAAATGCTGTATTTATAGAACATAATTATTTGTGGCCATTGATGAAACAATGAGACATTATGTCATAAATGTTACTACTTCCATTTTACCATAATTTATTTTCTTATTCTGGTTCAATAAAAATAGGATACAGTAAACATTTGGTGGATTGTTGGGTTGGTGAGGGAAGTTTATACAGTAGAGCTCTCTGACTACATAAATATTCTATATATAGCATAGAAAAGTTGAAACCAATGTGGTATAATTCTTTAGCTATTCCAGACTTCACTTGTACTTGAGGATTTCCTGTATCCACTTGCTCACATTTAGTGTGGTTCAGTGAGACGGTGGTAGTCATTAGTTGTATTCATTGATATTTCCACATCTTCTCCTTCTGGGACTATAACAGGATTCCATTTCTCTGTCCCTGTTTGTTAGATATGGTCTTTTTTTTTTAATTTATTTTGTTAGATACGGTCTTATGAATTGATTTGACCAAGTAAATCTGAATAGAAGTGACACATGTCACTTCTGGGATGAATCATTTTTGGGAAAGTGTTCAATTGTTCATGTTGTTGTCCTCTGCTATGGTAAACAATGGTGATCCAGATAATGAAGTTTTCTAATAAGTCTGGGTCCTTGAGGGAGGATGACATGGAACAAATCACTTTGTTGACCCAAGATTATGTATAGCATGAAGAAGAAATAAACCTTTCTGTTTAATGCCACTGAAATTTGGGGGTTGTTACTATTGCCTCTCATCTAGTCTGTTCTGCCTGATACAAAAGTTGGAACACACACACACACACAAATATACACATATATGAAACTAAACCAACAACAGCAAACTTTGAAACATGTATCATTGGTTTAAGGGTCAAGTGGAAGATGGAAAAGAAACTGTAACCAGAGACTGAGAAGATGATAGCTCAGGGTAAAATATTTGTAAAATTATCATCTATGGTAAAATGAAAGGCAGATTATATATCTAAGGAATTTATGCTATAGGGAAAGGAGTGAGAAACAGAGTGTTAATGGTGTGTGTAAGTTGCTCTTTGGCAAGTGGTATTAAAAAAGAAAAAAGGATGAGTTCTGAAAACAGTTGCCTGGTTTGTAAACATTTATGCAATGGAATACAGTCCACAAATTCAGGGAGTGTTGGGTGGTTATGATGTGTCAGTGTAAGTTGATCAGTTGTAACAAATGTACTATTCTGGTGGGGGATGCTGATAATGAAGCAGGATATTCATGCCTGGGGATAGGGGTAAATGGGAAATCGCTACCCTCCCCTCATTTGTGCTAAGTTTGAATCTGCAACAGCTCTAAAAAAATAAAGCCTTTAAAAAATAATTGGGGTAGGAGGAAAGGAAGCTCTTCCAGTTCCTCCACTGCTATTTTAATACAGGATGTTGTAAAGATTTTAGCTCTCATTAATCAGACAATTTATTTTAGCTGTATTTTCTATTTTACAGATTTCAGAGTCTCCTCAAATACTTGGTATTGGACAGATAAAACTACCTCAATAATTCATTTAACTGATTGGCAAACTTTTTTAGTTTGGTAGGCAGTATCTTTCAATTAATGTTGGATGATATTTATTATTTCTGAAATGACTTACATATTTGAAATACTTTTAAGTGTTAACTTGTGGTTTTGTTTTTTGAAAATGTATTTTTTTTTTGTTACTTCAAAGCCTAGCAAAGTTTTTTTAATTCATTGTCTCCACAATGTTAGTGATATTAATCTAAAGGAAACTAAACTCATCTCTGTTGTTCCATAGCCCTCTTCAGTCTCCTGTCTCTAGGGCGTGATTGTACAATGTCACCCTTACCAGAAAATGAACACAGATTCAAATTTAGATTACATTTAATTCTGTTTCACTTAAGGAAGTTATCTGGGCTAGATTTTCATGATCAGTAAGATGAAAATGGGTGGTCTAGAGCAGCATTTCTCAGCCTCAGTATTGACATTCTGGCCTGTATAGTTATTTGTGTGGGACGCTGCCCTGTGGATATGTAGGATCCTTGTGGCATCCTTAATCTCTACCCATTAGAGGTTCTACTGGCCAATAGAACTCCCCAGTTATGAGAACCAAAAGCATCTCCAGAAATTGCCAAAAATCTCCTGGGGGACAAAATTGCCCTCAGTTGAAAACTGTTGTGAGAGATAATAAATGTATGTATAATATTTATAATATATTTAATAAATATTAAATAAAATGTTGACAAATACTTAGATATTATTGTTTTGCAAAATCATAATTAGAATATTATACAAGGTCAACCAGAAATACATGTTTAAAGGTAGAGGAATTAAATGTATGATAAAAGAAAATAAATTCTTAAGCTGTAATTTCATATAAATGAATAAGGAAAAAGAAAAATATTCTTCAGAGGTTTATTTTCTCATTGTATTAATTACTGTTATCCCTTTAAAACAACATCAAAACTTTCAATAGGAAAAGAAGGAAACTGGGAAGGCATAATCAAATGTGCAGAATCAGTGAGCTGCAATGGAAAAGTGAACCCTCATGAGTATACATTCACAAACATGGAAGTGCGAGCTATGCACACAAGTTTCATTAAAATCATGAACATTTTGCTATTTTTGCTTTATAAATGTGCAAGGAACATGTGGATGCATATTTCTCTAATTAATCAGCCAACGTTTGTTAGAAGCCCTAATAAATTAAAAAAAGAATATGTCTATGCTCTGATATTCCATAAATTTCCTTAATCACATTCAATTTTTCTCCATTCCTTAATCACGTTTAATCCACCTCCCAATTTAAATTAATGTTTTCTCTGAGTTTGTAGGACAAGACAGGTTCTTTTTGATGAGTCAAAAAATGTTAACTCTTGTACCATAAAATAACTTTATTTTTCCTAGCTGTATGCCTATACAACCCTCTCTAGTTCTGAACACTAAGGAAAATAAGATTTTCAGAAGTGGGAACCACAAGAAGAATAGCATCTGATAGCAGTAACATATAAGAACTTGTCTGGACTTGAACAACTTGTGATACATCTGACTGAAGAAAATATCTACTTAAGTAGTACAAAAGAAGTGTCATATGTGGTTTCAGAAAACAAACAAAAAACGGAGCTAACAGCAAGAGCTGTAAGCTGGTTATCACAATCACAACATTCTAGTATGGCTTCCTAAACTAATTTGTTGTTACCTGATGGAAAGGAACAAAACAAAAAAAGAATCTCCAGCATGTCACCTTTCATTAAAACTGTGTTTTTCTGAGATTTTGTTATTTGCAGTTGCTCATCTGTTAAATTAAAACTTTTAATTCTTCACAGTTTGTCACCTTTTTAATTCTGGTCTGTTGACATGCACTTTTTTTAATAAATCCAAAGAAAGTTGAAAATGCAATTTGAAAGCAAATTAACAATTTTGCTGGTTGCTAAAAAAAAAAAAAAAAGCTTCATGCTTCATCTGTATTGTTTTAAGTATGCTTTAAAAAATGAACCAGCCATGTAAAGAGGTTGTTAATCTTTTTCTTCTAAACAATTGCAACATTAGCCAATGTAATGGGGTTGCTAGTTTTTTAAAGGTCTTTTCTCTGTCATTTGCTCTTTTTCATAATATGCCGGAGGACACTGGTGATTTGAAATAAATATTTATTTGAAACAAATAAGAATAAGCAACAAAGAAATCTTAATAAAGAAAGGACAAGCAAATAGATAACAATAAAGTATAGTAAATAAAAATACCAAGTGAAATAATATATAATGAGCCAAACAACAAAAATGGAAAGGTAGATATAGGATATTTCTAGAGAGTTTAGAAAAGTACAAAATTACAAATCCTCAAGACACATGAGAAATATTCAACATCACTAACAATGAAAGATGCAAATTAAAATCAATAGGTGAAACTTACTTAGTTTGGCAAAATTTTAAAAAGTGAAGGGGCAATATTGCCAAGAGTATGGAAAAATTAGATCTCTTATGTATTGTTGATGAGACTTTGGATTGTTGCAACATTTTTGCAGAGTTTATCAACAGTTAGGAATATATTCCTGGAAAAATACAATGATTTATATGCACATGTTCATTGTAGCATTGCTTGAAATCTTGAGCTATGTATCTGTGAAGAAATAGTTTTTTTTTGTTTTGTTTTTTGTTTTTTGTTTTTTAAAGATTTTATTTATTTATTCATGAGAGACAGAGAGAGAGAGAGAGAAGCAGAGGGAGAAGCAGGCTCCCAAGGAGCAGGGAGCCCGATGCGGGACTCGATCCCAGGACTCTGGGATCATGACCTGAGCCGAAGGCAGACGCTTAACCATCTGAGCCACCCAGGCGCCCGAAGAAATAGTTTTAAAAAGGTAATATAAATAGTGGGTACTTTCTTTTCTTCTTTACATAAGGTCAGTCTATGTGTTCTCTCTTCGAGAAATGCCTTTGATCAGGTAAGTATAGAATCAAGTTGCAGACCTGTATGTATATATGCTTGTATGTGTATATGTATAGTTGTATGTATGTATAGAATATGTATAATTTGAGAACTACAATGAATATAAAGTACCAAGTACATATGAAAAAAAAACAGAACAAAGAATCAATAAATATTCATCACCAGCATGAGTATTGCTAGTGCGACTACCTCGAGGCAGCCACTCCTCCTACCTACCACCACCTGGAATTGACCAGGGGACTGTCAGACATAGGCATCCTAGCAGGAGCTGATTTAGGAATTACTTAACCAAAGAACATTGCAATTTGTGTTTAGGTCATGCACATACACAGATGGCTCAGAAATACTGTGTGTGAGAGAGCTCAAGGACAGAGAGTTCAGTGCACTGAATCATCCCCAAGAGCGATACTACTTTAACTCTTTTGCACCGGCTCTTTTTCATTCTCTTGGGCATTGTTGGTGCTACTGACAGGTGACATATGGCATTCACCTGGTATTTGCATCACACTAAACCCATAGGGTAGACAGTAAAGTCATTGGCTTGATTTGAAACAGAAGTAGTCCAAATTTCACCCAGGAAATGATTCAGGAAGCTCCTTGGTACTTGTTCTGAGTTTCTAAAAGATATTTTGGTGGAGAGTGAGGGAACTGGGGACCTTTCTGTTGTACTCAGCCAGCAACTAAACATTCCACAATGAGGCTATGTGTCTCTTTGAGGAAAGAGTTATTAGTTCTGAGGTTCTCTTCGAGGGGCCATGCACCCCGGCACCAGGTTTGAGCCTTACCTCTACTGTCCCCATCTCTTTCCATTTGGGGGTATGCAGAGGTCTAGAAGAAGGTGCCTTTGGGAGCTTTCCCCATGAGTTTTATTTTATTTATTTAGTTAGTTATTTTACAGTCTTGAGGTCTTTATTTTTTTTTTTTTACACTTACCATGACATGAATTCATAGGGAATGGGTTCCTGTGGCTCAAGCTCCTTTCCATTGGTTCCCACAAAGTATGCTTCTGTGGGTAGAGCAGGCTGGCACTTGAGTTGAACCTAATACCTTTCTCTTTGGCTTCCTTCTTTTTCTGATCATTTTCCTTTACGTGCTTCAGAAAGCTATCTCAGCTCTTTGAGTGCTGAATAAGCTCAATATTTACATTAATTCTCTTGGCAAGAATCTTGCTCTTAACTTGTTTGTTTACAAAAATGCCATCAGCATGCTGGGTGACATTGTAGACTCTTCCAGTTTTGCCATGGTAAGATTTGTGGGGCACTCCTTTTTGAATAGTGCCCATTCTCTTGAATTCTCCAATATAACCTTTCTTGTAGATTCATATGTATGAGGCCAAAGAAACAACTCCATGTTTTCTAAAAGGGCTAGAGAACACATAGCAGGTACTTCTCCTCTTTCCTGTTGTGTTGGTCATTTTGGTGAATTACTGGAAAATGGCAGTTCAGCCAAAAAGCCCCCCATGAGTTTTAATCTTTCTTCTATGGTAACACTCTACACCAAAGTGGATGCTTTCTCTAGGACCGGAGCCTTGGAGACTGTTGCTTTTTCATCCACAAATCTAATTCAATGACTGACTTGTAGGCTCTTCCTTTGCTATTGCTCTTAACCCTGGGCGAGACGTTTATCTTCTCCCTTCAAAGTAGATCAAATATCTCATTTTCATTATTATCCCTTTATAGCTATCATGCCATAACATGAACATTTAAAATAAATTGAACATGGTAATTAAGAATGTGTCTTTCAGATAGCTCTTAATTTCCCACCAGTAAAATGATAAGGCACAACCGACAAAGGGAAGGATAGGATTCTGCAGTTTGTTTTGTCAAGTTTTCAAGTAAGAGTGGAGACTGATTTTAAAGTCAAGCATTAAACATATTAAAACACTTAAATATATGAGTTTGAATTTGACATTTTACTGTTCGTTCATGGTGGGTACATGTTCAAGCTAATTTTCTTTTCTTTTCTTTTTTTTTTAAAGATTTTATTTATTTATTTGACAGAGAGAGACACAGCGAGAAAGGGAACACAAGCAGGGGGGAGTGGGAGAGGGAGAAGCAGGCTTCCCGTTGAGCAGGGAGCCCAATGCGGGGCTCGAGCCCAGGACCCTGGGTCATGACCTGAGCGGAAGGCAGACGCTTAACGACTGAGCCACCCAGGCGCCCCCAAGCTAATTTTCTTTGTTTGAACCCAGGGTGACTGGAATTGGGTTATCTCACTTTGCTGTACTGTGCTTCGAACTATTTCTGTTTTTATCTGTTAGCATTTCTTTTGAGCATGCCAAGGACCTGACTGACGTATTGTACTGATATCCCGACGTTATAATCATTTGGGGTGGGACAGAATGTAGGAGATGTGGAGAAAAAAAAACAGTGTGTGTATTTCAGTCTCTCATTTTTTCTTGATTTTGGTTTCTCATTGTCTGCTTTTTAAAAATTTCTTGCCAATAAGCTTACTATAATCTAGTTATAAAGATAGGGCAAGAGCAAAATGAATTAGGGCCCAAATTTTCTTTTTGCAAGGACCTCCCACTCCCCACACACCTCAACTTGGAAGAGGGTGACTTGGAGATCGAGTGCTCTGAGCCTGAAACTTTTCACAGCATTGACACAGGATTGAAGGACTTGGAGGAAGGAGAAAATTGGACCCTGAGAATCTGTCCAGCTTTTGTTCAAACAATCAATGAGAAAGATACTGGCCTTTTATGTTCTCAGCAGTCTCTTTTGAACAAACAGAGGCTGTCAGACTTCTGATTTTTTTTTTTTTTTTTTTTTACCTTGTTGATTTTCTTTTCTGAAAAAACGGTATGGTATAAATAAGAGAAAATTCTCAAAGACAGGTCAGGATACTGCAGCCAGTAATGCCATCAAGGCATGGATATCCCCTCTCTGGCTGAGTGGGTTCAGTGTGATAGGAAAAAGGAAAAATAAAAGTACTGTGATTTGACCTTCCTGAATAAATATGCAATTGAAAACCTATTTGGACTATTTTTAGCAAAATAAATTTTATATTGTTAATACTGCATTCATGGTTAATATTGAATAGAAATGTGACCTTTTTGGTGTCCATTATTTTGCTTACAAAGCTGTATTGAAGCAGTTTGTAAAGTATCTATTTATAAATTGATATATCTGACATTGAATTGCCCTTTCATTTTTTTATTTTTATTGGTTCAGGCATTAAAGAAAAAAATCGGTTTTGGTTGCTTTACTAACTGAGGATATGATGAGGCTGGTAAGCTTAGTTCAAGCTAAAATTTTTACCAGTGATATTGTACTTTTGAGATCCATAATCTTTCTAGTGGAAAATTGGTTGTAGTAAGCTAAATATTTATAGGCTACTAGACTTTTTAGAACTACTAATTCTTATGTTTGCCTTTCTGACTATTCCATACCTACCGTTGTACAATTATTTATTCTTTGCATTCCCTATATATGTAGAGGACACTGGGCTAAAAAATTGAATGAATGTATAACCGCAATCCAAATAGATTTATAGGCTAATAGCTTCTGTAAAGAAGCTGTTCTGTCATCTGTAGAATGGAGGGGATAACATTCCAAAGATACAAATTAAATAACACATGATAATATTTTAACATAAAGCATAACAATGCCACATTTTTAGGGCAGTTAAAAGACTGGAGAAATATATATGTATATTTCATTCAAAAGGACAACTTATGTGAACATCAAGATTTTACACATATATGTGTATTTTTGTATATATATATATATACACACAGATTTATATAAAACAACATATATCTGCATGTAATTTATGCTTGTCTGTAAATCTCCATGTATATTGAAGAAAATCATAACTCAATTTAATTTTACTTATGTATGAGTGTATATTTATATATTTATTTTACTCTTAGGGGTGTGTTTTTCTGGAACTTTCTGTATATGTTGGTACTTACAGATGTTGTGGCCTAAGCGAATTGGTGATAGATTTTATTAAGGTGTGGTATTGAGAAGGATAGTAGAAATAGTACTGGATATGGTGTCAGAATAACTAGTTCTGAGTCATGGATTGGTAAATACTCTGAGACCTTTAAAAACTGAAATCACTTTTCTGCAATATGGTAAATACATTACCTAGTATACAGAACTACTGGAAAGTTTAAATGTGATTATGCTAATGAAAGTGCTTTATAAGACCAAAAGGGCCATTATGCTGCTATCTTTATACCATTGTTTCTATATCACATTTTAGGAATGGTGAGTGAGGATATGTGAAATATGTTGGTGCCTGGAGCAAACTACATATTTGGGGAAAGGGTGGGGTGAAGGTGGTGATACTTTAAAGAGTCAGGATTTATGTGCCCTGTCTTTTGGGGGGCAGAGTCTCTACCTAAATTATTTGTAATTCTTGTGCTTGGGAGACTTGTTTTTCCCCCGGATTTGTTTACTCACTTAATAATTTATATCAGCATGAACTCACGGATATTTATTTCATTGTAGGTTACAATCCAGTATAATTTATTTATTGTCTTGCTCCAGTTGTTCCAGTTTTGGTATTTGGAAACTCTTTCAGTTAGCATTTACCCATTATTGTGTGGTTCCCTTTCCTTGCCTTGCCTTGCCTTTTTCTTTCCTTCCCTCCCTCTTTCTCCTTCCTTCCTTCCTTCCTTTTTTTCTTTCTTTCTTTCTCTTTCTTTCTTTCTTTCTTTCTTTCTTTCTTTCTTTCTTTCTTTCTTTCTTTCTTTCTTTTTCTTTCTTTCTTCTTTCTTTCTTTCTTTCTTCTTTCTTTTCTTCCTTCCTTCCTTCCTTCCTTTCTTTCTTTCTTTCTTTCTTTCTTTCTTTCTTTCTTTCTTTCTTTCTTTCTTCTTTCTTCTTTCTTCTTTCTTTCCTTCCTTCCTTCCTTCCTTCCTTCCTTTCTTCTTTCTTTCTTTCTTTCTTTCTTTCTTTCTTTCTTTCTTTCTTTCTTTCTTTCTTTCTTTCTTCCTTCCTTCCTTCCTTCCTTCCTTCCTTCCTTCCTTCCATTCTTTCTTCTTTCTTTCTTTCTTTCTTTCTTTCTTTCTTTCTTTCTTTCTTTC